>NW_022900949.1:47700540-47716651 GCF_012274545.1 Fukomys damarensis | reverse complement strand
TATATATATATATATGTATATATATATATATGTAAGCATTTGACAAGACATTTCATTCTAAAATCATATCCTTTAGTTGGGGGAATTTTCTTGAATAATTTTGTGATAAATTTCTCTCTTATTTTCCACTATTCTCTAGAGCTCCTAACACTACTTTTCTACTTTCTAAGAGTGTTGTGTCCTTTTTGTACTTCAGTAACTTGTTCTTGTTTCATGGCTTCTGTTTACTTCTACTTTGACATATTACTAATCAAATTGTATTTCTTCTAGTCTCTGCCTTGTCTTTATACAAATTATTTTTACTTTTCTACTTATTTTGGCTTTTCCTTTCATGTTAAAGAATTGTCTTAAAGATGATCTTTGGCCTTCCTTCTGTATTTAGGATTGCAGCGGTGAAAACTGGTGGTTGGCTGGGGATATTTACCTAGAATGATAAAGATAAAGAGACCACCAAATAGCAATATCTTTAGGTATCTTCTCTCTTGGATAGATCAGATTCCCTGGAGAAAAATCTTCCATTTTTCTGTGTGGCTGCTGGCATCCTGACAACTGAATGTAAAAAGAGGGCAGGACCTGGGAATGGGGGTCTTTTGTATTCATTATATAGACTTTCACCCAGTCTTCCTATTTTTAGTATGGTATTCAGCTCTCATTGATGATTGATGCCCTTCAGTTCAATGCTCTGTTTCATCTTTTCCAGAACATAAACATCTGTTTTGTGATTGGGTAAGTGTGAGTAACTGGCAATCTGTTTCTCAACAAGACAATCAATCTTTCTATTCTTGAGAAGGCACCTATAATACCTAAAATCTCACTTCCACTCCGCAGAGTGTGAACAGCCGAAAGGCCTCCACGATGCTGAGTCCTACAGCCCAAGGAGGGCTCTGGACGCAAGACCCAGGGCCTTACTTCCAGGAGCCGCGAACAGCCAGAAGGCCCTCCACAACGCTGGGACCTCTAGCTCAGCGACTGCTCCAGGAGCTTGACGAGCAGCGAGACTCACCCAGGAAGGAACACACTGGACAAGTTGGAAAACAGACCTTTATTAGTCTGGCCAGACGGCACTCCTGGAGCCAAGTAGCTCCGAGAGGAGCCAGCTCAGGGGCTGAGGTCCTTTTTATAAGGGGATAGACAGGGTGGGGGTCTATACTCAAGATGTTTATAGAATGTCCCAAGGTTTTCTAAACATTCCCTCCAGGCAGACAAGGAGTGAAACAATCTTTATTTACCCAGAACTACTAACCGTTCACCTGTTAATTTACATTAATCACAGTTGAGACTAGGAACTTATTAAGATTACAAAGTTATGCAGTAAAGATTATAAACATAGGTCAGGGCTGTCTTTCATCTGCAAGGGGAAGAGGCATCAGATATCTTACAAGGGATACATAACAATCTCTGGGGCTATTAGCCAGCCAACATGGAATCACTTTAGTTTAGTTGGGTCTCTCAGCACCTATACCTGGTACTGCTAATTCCTGAATTAAATTTTAGCTAACTCAATTGCCACTGTTCATCAGCTTACAGCTCCAAAAAGGTAGTTACTGTTGCCTCTACTTCATTTCCCTTTATCCTTTGGGTGGGTATATGCTCCTCTCCAAAAAAAAATCCTCTAGCCAGGTGTGGTAGTACACACCCATAATCCCACCACTCCGGTGGTTAAAGCAGGAGGATCACCTCAAATTCAAGGCCAACCTGGGCTACACAGTGAGTTCAAGGACAGCCTCTCTCAACAAACAAAAACAAACAAACAAACAAACAAAAATCCAATCCGTTTCCTGATGTTTTGAAATAGTTTACTGCAGAGATAAAGGCTGTGTTCTATCTGCTACCTTTAAGCAAAAGTCCTCATTCAATTTTAGCCCCTCTGGTTTAATTTGGGAACAATCCAAGCCAGATGCTTGATGTATCACTTTAAATATCTCCCACAGCCTTCTACCTTTTTCCTTTCACTGCTCTAGACCTGCATGCAGATATATGCTTGATCCCATAGGCCATCTTCTTCCCTCTCACTGCCAGTCTGCTCAACACATAGATTGGTGTTACCTCAGAGACTTCCCTTATCAGATCAGCTTTGCTCTCAACCATTTCCAGAACTTGATGATCTCTAGTCAATACCATCTTCCAGCCATTTCACCAACAACTGCAAATATTCAATCTTGTTATCAAACCCCAGTCTATACACTACTCTTTTCCACTTTAACCCAGAAATGACCTTCCTTCATATTTCAGAGAAAATAGAAGCAACCACAAGTAGAGTACTTTAACTTGCTTTTCCTTCTCCCTGCCCCATGAAGATGGTTAAACCTGAGCCCCTCACAGACTCCCTCTTCTGCAAGCTGTGGGCTCATCTCTATAATGGACTCTGAAGCCAGCAGAGGTATCCTTCCCACTACTCATATCACCCTGTAGCTTTTATTTCCAGCCTTTCCGGCCTTTTTGGGGACACTGTCCTGCCAGTTATTTACTCTTGTTTTTTGTATCTTTGACCTCTCTGCTTTGGCACATTCCTTTCAGTTTAGAAATTGCTTACATGTTTCCATTTTAAAAGAATCCCTCTAAATTCTTACTAAGATACTGCTCTGTCTTTTCTTACTCTTGTACTAGGCTTCTTAAAACATCTTTTGTACTCATTGTCTCCACTTCTTGCCTCCCCTTTATGCTACAACCTTTGCAGTCAGCTTTCTGCCTGCCATAGAGTCCTCTTCACCAATGCCCCTTTGGCCAACAGATGAGCCTAAGCATGCTTTGCTTGCCCCCTTGCAGCATCTGGCATAACTGCCTGCCAACTCCCTGACACACGCCTTTTACTAGATCTCACTACTATGGTCCTGCTTTACCTATTCCCTTTCTGTAGTTTCTCTTCCTTTCTTGTCTCTTAGATGTTGGTCTGTGTCTTAGTTGCTCTCTCATTGCTGGCACAAAATACCTGACTTCCACAAGTTAAAAGAGTAGAGGTTTATTTTGGCTCACAGTTCGTAGAGATTTCTGTCAATAGTCCCCGAGTTCCAAGGTAAGGTGGCGCGGCAGAGGAGAAATAGTATAAAACAGGGCAGGCAGGAAGCCGTGAGCTATCAAGGGAGGAGGAAGGATCCTTCCAGCCCATGCCCATGGTGATCCACCTCTTCCTACCAGGATTTACTTCCCAACATCACACAAAGCTATAAATACATCAGTGGACAAATCCAGTATCACACACCCATGATCTAGTATCATACACATATGATCCAGTCACCTCTCCAAAGCCTCACTTATGAGATCATGAGGCTTTGATGTAAGCCACAGCTGTGTACCCATCATTCTATCTCAGCCCTCTTTTGTATATAAGTTTCCTGATAGATCTCATACCAATTTCCAGGCCTCTCCTTCCACATCCATATGGATAACTATCTCTAATCCATTTTTCTCTGTTGAGCTCAGATGGGCATTTCCATTTGCTAGTAGGACATTCCACCAAAGCTTCAAACTCCTGTGTCCCAAGTTGGAATCACTATTTCAGTATCTAAATCTGTTAGGGAATTGATCATGTTAAAGTACGCTGTGACGCCGCCTCACAGGCTGCATTCTCCTGGTACATCTTGGCTCCTAAAATGACCTCATGCCCTTATCTCTGGTTTCCCTCCCCCGCAAGGCCACAGCGGTCCAGGAAGTTGAAACCTGTGTCTGCAGGACTGGGCCCATAAAAGCAATCTGGCCTGTGATAGGTTAAAAGTAGCTCACTCCTCATAAATAAGCAATAGCCCACCCCAAAACTGATAAAAGGACCTTCCTTTCTTTGTTCTCTCTTTCCTTCTGCTTCTTCCTCTCTCTCTCTCTCTCTCTCTCTCTGTCTCTCTCTCTCTCTGTCTCTCTGTCTGTCTCTCTCTCTCTCTCTCTCTCTCTCTGTCTCTCTCTGCCTTCCTGCTTCCTGCTCGCCTCCCTACAATAAAGATCTCCTGCCGGACCTCTCGGTATGTGAGTGGCCTAATTGGGAAGGGGCACCCGAAAGGGCACGCGAACCCCCTTTCAAAATCTATACAATTTGCTTTTTGTTATCTGTGAGAACTAGGGAAAGTTACTGAATTCCCATCTGGAAATCTGGAGGATTAACACCTCCCTCAGAGGTCTAAATGGTCTCATTATGCCTCATGATGCAGGCTGCCATGGTTTAAATATGTCCCCCAAAGTTCATGTGTTGAAAGCTTGATCCTCAATATTGGCTGTATTGGGAAATGAAGACTGATGGAAGATGTTTTAGTTTTGGGCACACTACCATATGTAATGATATCACTACCCTAAAGTAATGATATTACTTATTATAGGAGTGTGTTCTTTATACAATGAGTTTGGACCCTTCTTGTCTCACTCTTTCTTTTCCCTTCATTTGAAGGGAAGGGGCAGAAAAAAGATCTCTTTAGATGTCAACACCATGTTCATGGCCTCCCCAGTCTCCAAAACCATGAGCCAGTACATTTCTATTCATTATAAATTACCCAGTCTGCAGTATTGTTACAGAGCACAAAATGCACTAACATAGTATATTGAACACTTACTGAGTGACATACTGCCCATTCTCAACAATTGGCTCCAATTAGTAGTAGTAGTAAAAAGGAGGGGAAGGTTAGCATTAATATTGCTTTATTCTCTGTCTACCAAAATGGTGGTATCAGCACCTGTTCCCAGTCCAAGCAGTTAGGATTCATCCTTGGTCCCTGCTTTTCACTGTTTGCTCCCCACCTCCAACATTATTCAATCTATCATCAAGCCTATTGATTCTATTCCATGAATAGTTCTCATACCAGCCCTCTCCTTTCAATTCTCTCTGGCCTCCCTGTTCAGTACCAATCCTTGCTCACCTTTTCTACTGGGAAAGCCATACTGCCCGGTTTCCCAATCTCTGGTCTTACTATTTTATCTCAAATGTGTCCTTTAATCTTCACCAAAACGACCCCTTTAACATGCTTGTCAGTGTCACATCTTTCTTTGGCATCTTTTAATAGTAATTATAATCATAGCAGAGAGGAGGAAGAACTAATATGTAAAATCCTAACAAACTGCAGCTGCAGCTTCCCTAAGGCAGACATTCCTCCAGAGAGCAAGGCTCTTTGTTTGGCAAAACACCTGCCCCCACCCTTGCAAAAGGGGAATGGTTAAGAATATGAAACAAAGAAATAGTTAAACTTCTCAGCAGGGGAAATAAGTAGGGATGTAAGAGTCAAAAGGGATCTAGAAAAGAAGAAAGCTGAGAAAAACCTTTGGGGAAAAATACTACCTCACCATCTCAGTGAGAGACTGGAGGGAATGAGGTAGGAGTGGGAGTGGGGCTCTCATAGGAAGAACACAGATGTCTCGCATACTCAAGACCTGGGCCATTTTGTGCTGCTTAATAACTCCTCCCACTTGTCCTCGATCCTATGTCTTTAATAAAGTTTATCATAAAATACTGTCATGCATGATCCTGCAAAGAGAGGGAAAGGGGTTATATTTTGTCTAGAGGTGCTGGAAGCAGAGAACTGAGAGGTGAGAGGGAGAGGGTGCCTCCATGACTCTGGGAATTCTAGGTATAATAGGCTGAAATTGGAGCCTGCTTGCTGTGGGAACACACGCATGACAGGGGTGAGCCTGATGTAATCAAAGGCAGAGTTTCAAGTTAATTATATTTAAATTTCATAGGGTTGCCAGCTCTCTTCTGCATAGCATCATCACCATGGCAACATATCACAGCTACGTTCCCTGGGGGCCAAGCCATAGGCTGAGTGCTTTGCATTCACACTAGCTCGTGTCAATCTCTCCTCAGGCCTGAGGCAGAGTTGGCATTACTCACTGCATTGACAAGTTAGAGCCTATAGTGTTCCTGAAATCACAGAGCTGGAGTAGGTCAGGGTGTTGAGGTTTGAATCCACATCTCTTTAATAGTGAAGGGAACCGCTATTCAGTGCCCTGAGTCCTTACTTTTGGATAAACTCTCAGTCCTTCTCCATAGGCCTTAATATTTGAATTTTTCAAATAAAAATTCATATTCAGTCACAGTTCCAAATAAAAACATCAGGCCTATCAACTCTGTACCTAGGAAAAGATTGCTCTGAAAGAGTATAATGATCAGGTCAAGGAGATTCATGTGGATTGTGACAAAGCGTTTTTCATCTTGAACTTAAGGCTCCTCTGAGTGCCCCAGTTTCCTGTAGCAGAACTGGCAATGTTAATAAGTGTGATGCGAAGAACGTGTCCTGCAGTGAAATGAACACAGAGATTATTGAATTAAACACTGATGTGCGGGACTTCTCCCGCAATATTCCATATACTAGTGTATATTTGATTGTCTAAAACAGGCGTGGTAGACCATGTTTCCTAAACTCAGTGGACAAGGAGTTTCATGGAACTTTGAAATTCTGAGTTTCTATGCAGAGAAGTAAGTACTTGTTTTGAGAAAATGCAGGCATTTTAATAAGCAGGCAGTTCAGATAATGTAAAAGGAGCACCACAAAGATTATATTTTCTGAAGAATGTTTGAGGAATCTCTGGAGTTTTCATATATTTCCTAATATATGGGTAGAGACAGACTCCAAGAAGAAGGATATTGGGTAAAGAAGTAATTCCAGAGGACAGGCTATGAAGGAAAGAATAGAATCTAGCAGCAAGTCTGAGAATAAAGCCAGATCTAAAAGAACACGTGGAGAGGTATATATATGAGTCAGGACAAAAGTGACTTCATCCCTGCTAGAATGTACCTGGTTTATCTTAAATTAATATCAAAGAGCTAAGTACAAGTGCTGAGTCTGGCTATAAAGCTCCACATACCGCTCTGCTGGTTTTGTCTATTTATAGTTTGTTGTGAAACTGTGCAGGCAGAAGTGACTGGGGTTACTCTGGGCAGCCATAGCTGTTAGGACTCAGAATGGCTACAGTCCTGTCGAGGTGAGTCCATGTGACAAGGAAGCCAGCAAAGAGAAATTTGCTTCATTGAAAGTCCTGGTTCCTGCAGAGCATCCTTTTATTTAGGCTTGGGAAACCATGGAGATTCTGACACGTGAGTGAAAATGACACCCTTAAAATCTCCATTGTAGCCCTGGTGCCTGGGAAAAGTACAGAATAGCACAGGAGTCAACATTTTGTGAACTTATTTGATGTCAACAACAATGAATAACATAAATAACTATGGGCAGTCATAGGGAGGCTGGCTGTGTGCACACTTAGCTACGCTATGATGTCCAGTTGTTTGGTAAATAACATTCTGGATATTGCTATGAAAGTATTTCTAGATATAATTACACATTTAAATGGGTAGACTTTAAGTAAAGCAGATCTTCCACAATGTGGGTGGGCCAAATCCCGTCAGTCACAGACCTTAACAAAAAATGCCAACTTTTGGACAATATAGAAACCCTGAGCCTTAAGAATGAAACATGAACTCTTTCCTTAATTTACAACTCACTGGGCAGCACTACAGATTTCAGCCTTGCTAACCTACCCAAACACAACACACGAGCTAATTCTCCCTTCCCTTTCCTTCCGTTCCCTTCCCTTCCCTCTCTTTTCCTTCTCTTCCTCCTCCTCCTCTTCTCCGTCTCCATCCTCATCTGCTTCTTTTTGTTCTTCTCCTTCCTCTTTCTCTCTTCCTCTCCAAGATGTGTCCTATTCTGTGTATGATAGCATCGGACAGGGATGAAGAATGAAAGACAGGAGAATGGAACCGGGTAGCAAGCTGGTTATGTCACTATTGTCCTTTCGACCTTCAAATCTCACCAAGTCAGGGACAACATGTGAAAGAGGAACAATGAGGAAATAGAGGAGGAAGGCAGAGGCAGACCTGTAATAATAGAAAAAAAGTCTAATGAATGCCATATAATTTTGTTTCTTTAGGGAAATAAAACAAATTGTTGAGGAGGGAAAAAATATATGCATCTGATTCTAAAAGTACCCAAGCACCGACAAAGAAAACTTTTCTTCTCATCATTGTCCCTGTTCTTCTCTCCAGGCATTGAACATTAATATGTGGTAATGGTGGCGGTGGTGTGGTGACGTACTACGTGGAAGACAGGCACTTAAGTCGTAGTTTGGTCCCTTTCTTTGTGCAAACAGTAGCATGCTCCACTTACTACTCTGCACTTGGTCTTACTCACTTGTACGAAATGGAGATGGCTCCATATCCATAAACAAACAGCACTCTCATTTTCCTTTATAGCCAAATAGCCAGGTGGACATACCACAGCTTTTTAAACCATTGCACTACTGATCAGCAAATGTTTTCCAGCCATTTCTTGTGATCATATTACAAAATAATGCAGTGAATGTTTTCACACGCATAGCATTTCCTAAGTGTCTAAATGTGTCCTTAAGATAAAGTACTAGATAAAAAGTAAAAATTAAAATTAAAAATAAAACAATTTTTAAAAAGGATAAAGTACTAGAAGTGGAACAGATAAGTCATAGGATATGTACATTTATAAATTTGACAGATAGTTGTATATAGAGGCGTTAGTGATTTTCATTGCATTCCCATTAGCTATGCATGAAAGCAGTTGTTTCCCTACTCTGGGACACACACCATCGTATTAAACTGTTAGAGACTGGCCAATCTCATTGGTTAAAATATAGTATCTCCATCTATATTTTTTCACTGTAATGTTTATTTCAACATGAGAGAAAACTTTTGCAAATAATAAAAATAAAGACCTACAAAAATGTTAGGAAAATGTAAAATGACTTCTGTCAAAATTAACAGACACTGGAGGCACTGACCATGAAATGGGACATCTGGTCTCATCCCTAACCTTGAACACCCGCTTCCTGTGCACTTGCATAGAGAGCTAGATGAATCTTGAGGTAAACTCCCTAACTACAAAGAATTGTTATGTCTGGGTTAAAGTTAACTGTCTGGTTACTGTAATTTATACATGGGTAATGTGAACTGAGGAAATGAAATGTAACCACCTGAAAGAGATCATAGCTGTAAAACCCATAAAAGAGGAAGCTGCAACCCAGTAGGAGGTCGATCACTGGCACTGCCTTTTTTAATGAAATTGATCCTTTTCTGACAAAATAAGCTTTTTATTTTACTTCCATTCAGCTCTTCGCTGTGCGTGCCTCATTTGCCTATTCCTTCCACAACAAATACACTAAATTAAAATTAAAATAACAACTCATAATAATTTTATCTTGGAAAAATATGAATTGGGTACATGCAGAATTGGCTTGATTGACCTTAATGTGTTTTGGCAAAAAAATAAAAAAATAAAAAAAATAGTTACATCATCCATGTAGTTTTAATTTGCATTTCTCTCTCTCTCTCTCTTTTTTTTTTTTTTTTGTACCAGGGATCATGCTCAGGTCCTTGCGCTTGCAAGGCAGGTGGCAGAACCACTGAGCTAAATCCCCAGCCCTGCATTTCTCTTATTGAGACTAAGATTAAACATTTTAATATATTTTCGGTCTATTTGTATTTTACTGTGAATTGTGTATTTCTTTACCCATTTTTGTTACTGTTGAGTTGTAGGTATTTGTGTGTGTGTGTGTGTGTGTGTGTGTGTGTGTGTGTTTTACATTAGCTGGAGAAAGTGAGAATTGCAAAAAATTTGCTTTTTAACTTAGTTTATAGTTGTTTTGTCATTCAGAAATATTTCATTTCTTATGAATGGATCAGAAAAATTGAGAACCCCCCTAAAAAATAGAAAGCAGATGATATTAAATTAAGAGCAAAATGAAATCAGAGAAAACCACAGGCTAAAATACCCTCCAGGAAACTTCTGCTTTAAGGATGGCAGTGATTTGGAACAGCTCCAAGTTCAGGGTCAGTGGACTAAAGGGAAGGGAAGGTACCCTAAGGCAGTTACAGGCATACCTAATTTGGAACAACTGGCTGGGAGAATCTCATCTTGTTCCTCTTGGGCCCAGCAGTGTTCTCAGTGGCACTGTCCCCCTGGGGAGTGACTGGGTGTGGGGGCAGGACCAGAGTGACGTTCCTAGCAGCAAGTAACCCCAGGACAGAGCAGGGAACTGTCTGAAATCAATTTCCAGCTCTCCCATTTTCTAGATGTATGATAGCATTGGTAAATTTGGATGTGTTAGTTAACTCCTTCTGGCTTTTTGCCAAATTGATGAGAAAAGATTTTTCAATGTAGTTTGAATATATCTTCCAACTTAGCAAAGATCCCCGGCTATCTTTGAGGAGGATGAACAGGCTTTTCCAGGCTTCCAGGCCAAGACTCCAAATGGAATGTTTCTCATGTCTTAAATAACAATATATTCATTTTGATGACACATTTACCATTTTACAGAATTTCTTTTTTCACATTGGGATGATGGAAAATTTGCATTTTTTGAGCCAAATAAATCAATTTTGATGTTTGTGGTTTTTTAAAAAAATTGCTAGTGGGAGAGGAAGATCACCTATGATGATGCGGCTTTCCAGAGGATCACATGCCTATTTTAATTTCAGTTACTGTTGCTGTTGTAATTGGCCAATTGTTTAAAGTGCTGTGAGAAAAATGTAATTTTTTTCAACTGAGGTCTTTTATTGAATCATTAAAATATCACAAATTGAAATCATATAATTCCAAATCTTATTTCTGTAGCTAGATAACTCTTGTATCTTATTCATCAGGCAGAACTGTTTCCTCTTTAGAAACATAGATACCATCCCCAATATTTTGATGTCTTTGTTTTTAACTGTTGTGGCTTATTGAGTCAAAGTAGCTGAATTTGAAATAAGTTCAATATCATTTTCTTCAAGGATTAATTCACCTTTCTGGGCTTAAGATACTGAACAAGCAATACCTGTCCTCATCCAAACTAGGGAGATGTCATTTTTCACCCAAGAAATCCAGAATTTTGACATGAGATCCATTCTCCTGAATAAGGATACTTCCAAGGGAAGTGAGAGTGAATATTCACAGACCTCATTATGTACCAGAAGGCCAGTGTGACACCCCTGTTCTGTGCATGACTACAGACAGTGAGAACGTGGCCAGTTCCATTCTGTTTCCCCAGCATTTGTCAACCCGGAACCTCTTCTTTTCCTTTCCAGGTAGACTGAGCTCTCCATTAACGTAGTCGGAGTCCCTCCACAGGGTTCATGCGGGTCCCTTTCACAGCAACTGTGCGTCCCTTCAGAGTGAGTTTGACATTTTCTGGAATGTCGACAGTCTGATTATTGAGAATGGTCTTCATTCTCACAAGAGATGTGGCGAAGAGCTGCTTCTTTAGCATAAAATACTGAACAATCTGGAACTAATATCTAGATCATCATTGCCCAATAAAATATAATGTAAGACATATATGTAAGACCTTCTATTTGTTAAGTCAAAAAGGTGAAAAGAAACATGTACAATAAATTTCAATATAATGTTTTAACAAAATATTATCACTTTGATGTGCGATCATTATAAAAATGTTATGAGATATTTTACATTCATCCAAGTCCAGCATATATTTTACTCTTACAGCACCTCTCAGTTCCTCCAGGCCATAGTTCGAGCACAAGGCAGCCACACGTGGCCAGCATCTGCTGTACTGGCCGGTGACATCTAGATGGTCTTGACATGGGAGGCATGTGAACGAGGAGGAGAGTAAAAGCAGGTTAATATTCATGTTTTGTTAAATTTTGACACAGCCACTAATGGTGAAATGTTCAGTAAATACAATAAATAATATTTCAGACAAGTGACTCCCCATATGGAAAAAATAAAACTGTGTTATATGCCACACATAAACATAAATTCCAGGTGGATCAAGGAGCTGATTTTTCTAAAAAAGAAAAATGCAAAGCATTAGAAAAATACAAAAATTATAGTGAGGTCCTTTTTAAAGAGCACAAAAAATGCAGAAATTAAAAGGAAAAAGATTGTCAAAATTATCTAAAGTAGAAATCCATAATGTAAATTAAGAAAAAAAGTTAAATGACAAGGGATATAGTAAAATAAAATACTTGAAAAATCAATAAAGAATCAAAGAAACCAACAAAACAACTGGCAAAAGATGTGGGCAAATACTTCAAAACATAAATTTAATGGCAATAAATATATAAGATGCTTGAGCTCACTATCAATTAGGGCAATGCAGATTAAATAACAATGCGTTATTTTTCTTTTCCCAGATTATCAAAAACAAAATGAAAAGCACTGGCATATTATCTTATCCCTCTTTTTGTGCACTGGTAGAAATGTATATTGGTAAAATATTTTGCAAACTAGTTCAGCAGATCTATCAAAATCAAAACACAATTTCCTTTGACACAGAGATTTCTTTTCATAGAATCTACCCATTTAAATATCTACTATGTGCACAAAGATGCTTGGCAAAGATATGCAGTCTATTACCAGAACTAGTAAAATCAGGTTCCATCTCAACCAAAAGAACACCCTGCAGGAGCCTCTGGATACCCTGTTGTATAAGAATCTGCAAGATCTCAACTTATTTTCATTAGTTAAGAAAGTAAGTTGTGTAGAAGAGCATGATTATGTGTATGACTCCATTTCCTAAAACTGAATAAACCACACACACACACAAACACACGTATGTGTGTTTAAATATGTATGCATGCAAGTAAATGCCTAGAGAAAGAGCTATAAGAATACACACCAAACTGGGTAGGAAGAGAGATGAGGGTGCATGTGGAGAATGTTCTTATTTCACTCCATGTACTTCTTTGCTGTTTGAGGGTTAATATATGAAATGTAATGAGAAGGTCTACAGAGAAAGCAGCATTCCCAAATGTTCCTTGCAGAGGAAGGGGACCTTTTCAGAACTTAGAGCCAGCCTTCCACTTCCTCAGCCAAGTGGACACAGTTCAGTCCATGTGGAGGAGTTGTCCCTCAACTCTGAGAGCTCTGGGAAAGAACGGGGTCTATTCTGTGGGTACCTAAGCCTGCCCCAGAATGCATGCACAGAATACCTCTCATTGCATTGCCTCCTTGGTCTTGCTCCCATACTGCTACTGAGGAACCTGCACAGTGTTCTCACCCCCTCACCCTGTGGCATCTCAAGACCAAGGCAGGCCTATTTTAGTAGAGTGAAATAACAGTTCTGAAGATTCTAAGGTCAACCACGAGGACAAGCAAAACCAAGAAGGAGAGTAGTGTGTGGACTGTGGTCATAGTTGTCGCCTTCATTTCTCCCAGGCCAAGAAACCTCAGGAGGTTAAGGTCAGGTTTTCCTAGCATTTTCACTCTTAGGTTTCTGGGAAATGTCAAAAACTGCCACCCACACCTTGGAAGGGGAGAGAGAGGGCACTTCCTCTGCGGGGATGGATTGGGGGTGTGTGAAGAACAAATGCTCTGCACTGGAGCAGGTTCCTTCTCAGAGGGTTTAACTAAAGTGTTAAGAAGTTTGCAACTTCAATCTGATTCAGAAGTTAGCGTATGAGTATCGATGTGAAAGAGGTGAGAGATGAAGTCGTGTGGATGTCATAGGGAAGAACAACTCCAGGCTCGGAACAGCAGTGTAGTCCTGAGGTAGGATTGTGTCTGGTAAATTGGAAGAACAGCAAGGAAGCCATTGTATCTGGGACTGAGAAAGGGGAATTGAAGGAGACAAGGTCAGAGGAAAAGAACTGGAGAGCAAGAACTGCCTTGACTGCTCATAGAAGGCTTGCCTTTTATTCTGGATGAGTTGAAGTACCATTGGCACTCTGAAAGCCAGCGAGTGACACGATCACATGATCAGGCTGTTTACCAGGATGGCTTTGGCCACTGCACTGGAACAGACTGAAGGAGGAAGGGAGGTAGCAGGCAAACCAGGGAGGAAGTACCTGCAACAGACTAAAGGAGAAATAAGAGCTGAGCTTTTCTAAACTGAATGGCCAGCATCAAAAGCCCTTGGACAGTGTATGAAAATAGATTCCTGTCCACCCTTGGTCCCAGTTTCTACTTTTGTTAGAGTGGGGCTTGAGAATTTGCATTTATAAAACCCTCTGGTGATCATGATACTGGGAATCATACTTTGGGAACCACTAACTTTTCCTTCGTCACACTGATAAAAATGTGCAATAAACATCTGTTTATTGTACATCCTCAAAGAAGCACTTTGCTTATTCCTGTGTCCCAATGCCCAATATGCCCAGCATAAATGTGCGTTGAGCACAAGCTTTGGGCCAAGTATGTATGGCATTAGTGAATGAAGTTCTTGAGGAGCCCTGGTTCGAACTGTTGTAGGTAAGTGGTGGTGAGACTTTCAGAGGAAGTGGTCATTAGAGGGGAGGGATTGATTTTAATAACAATAATAACAGGTGTGACACCCTTCCAGTGTCTGCCCAGTTTTTTTATTTATAGCTTCTCCAGTTAAATCCTATAAAAGCCTTGCAAGTCTGGCATTAACATCCCTGTTTTATGAATGAATAAACCAAGGAGAGGAGAGTTTTAAGTGATTTTTTCCCATGGTCACATAATGAATAGGTACCAGAATCTAGCCAGGCCCAAGAGCTCTGTGCAGCTCTGTGCTGCACCTGAAAAAAAAAAAAAAACCATTGGCCAAGGGAGATCTAGAAGTATCAGAGGTCCTCTAGAAGACAGGAACTTCCTAATTTGGAGACTGCTAAATTTTTTCAAGAACCCAGGAACTTGCCATCCTTTTTGAAAATGTCTTCTGACTGAGAATCCTATTCACACAGCATGTTCCCAGCCCCAAGTCCTTCCTGGCAGAGCCCTGGCCTTTTACTGTGTAGCAATGTTGCTCACCAGAAGTGTTTCTGCTGACTTGTGGTTTTTATCATTCTCGGATGGTGCAGCTTTCTTTATCCTTTGACCTCTTCCTAGCCTCCTCCTGGAGGATAAGGGGCACTGTATTCTGTGTCCCAGAGCTGATGCTTGATAAATCACGGCCAGCTAATCTCTAAACAGAATCCCCTTCTCTCTCTGTATAGGAGAAAACCAAGTTTCACCATTTCCCTCCTCATCAGTCCAACTCTTCCCCTATCCTTCCCAGAGGATAAAAATAGCTGCCTTGCAGGGCCTCACTGCTGGTGCAACAACAACTGCATGATGAAGCTGGGTGTGCAGGAGAACAGCTGCTTCCCAGAAACCAGGCAGGGGTGGGGGGAGGATCTGGTCAGGGTGTAGACCTACCCACAGGCCTGCAGAGAAACTCCAAGTGAGGGAGGGGTTCCTATAGCAAGTCTGACTGCAATGGTGGGAGTCTCACAAAAAATACATTACTTCAAAACCTGTCCCAGTGGTCATGCCTGTAATTTCAGCCCTCTAGAAGGCTTAAGCCGGAAGATCTCAAATTCAAATCCAACCTAGGCAACTTAGTGAGACCATGTCTCAAAACAAAGAAACAAAACTTTAAAGGCCTGGGATTTAGTTCAGTGGTTCTGCCACCTGCCTTGCAAGCACAAGGACCGGAGTTCAAGCCCCGGTACAAAACAAAAACACTTTAAAAGGGCTGGAGCTGCAGTTCAATAGCAAGGCCCTGGGTTCAATCCCAGTACTGCAAAAAACCCAACTTCACAGGCTGCGGCTGGTCAGAGGTGTATACCTCCTGATTCTTAACCTTTTGATGGAAGAGGGGTAAGCCTCCCTTAGTAGTGATGGAATGTACACATTTCTCTGTGTGCTCGAGCAGCCACACAGATATACATAGATGCAAACACACTGGCAAACAGACACACACACTTTTGCACGATATCTAATACTGGGGGCTGGGGGAGATGTTGAAACCTAGCATGGGCCATAGATTAACAATCTGAGGTGCAGAAGGAGCATGCGTATGAAATAAAATTTGTCATATGTAAAGAAAAAGTGTATTAAAGTTTGCTAAGATCTTTCTGGAAAGTAAGCATATAAAGTAAGACTGGGTATGAAAATGCTGAAGGTTATCTCCAATGGTGGGATAAAGGGCAACGTCTATTTATGTGCACTTTCTTACTAAACAAGAAAGACTGCTTCTCTTCCCGCAATCAGCGCCGGCGTTTGCAGGCTGGTCGGTGGGGATGCGTCCAGGAGGCAGCACGTGCGGCCGTGGCTGCCTTCCTTCGGGCCTGCGACGCGGAAGGAAGCTCACAGACAAATGGCTGGGACACGCGAGACGCGGCAGGCACTCGGGGAGGGTCCAGCACTCCCGGAGAGGTCCCAAAGACGCCTTCGCCCTTCTGGGTAGCTTTAAAGAGCGGGCGGCGCGTGCGTGCGTGCGTGCGCGCTCC
>NW_022900949.1:47697245-47699911 GCF_012274545.1 Fukomys damarensis | reverse complement strand
CGCTCGCCATCCCTTCTCGGCGTCCGGCCGGGAGGACACACAGCCTCCGCCTGCGGCGCTGGCCGGGAGGTGTGGTCCCTGCCTCCCGAGCCCCTGCTTTGCCGGCCCTCTTGATCCTGCCACTCCTCGGCCACGAGGGATCGGGATCTTCCCCTCCTGCAGCCTCTGCGAGTTCCCCCTCGCTTCCTTGGGTCAAGGGCCTTTGCAGGTTTTCACGTTTCCTCGAACCTCCCGGGGTCTGTCACTCGCGGGCCCTGGAGTTTGGATGCTTCGAGGTTCGAATTTTAGACTAAACCTGCAAGTCCTCTCTGTGGTTTTGATACCCCTCTAGGCCATGCCGGTGTGCCCCTACGTTCTAGTTACATACTTTTACCTCCTTGCCCCTCTAATGGTGACAGGGAAAGGTTATAAACCGCACAGAATATTGTGGCAGCCTCCAAATCTTGGGGCCGATAAGCATACTTTTAAACAGCGGATCAACAGCCAGGTACTTTTCTAATGTTTGTTTCTAGATTCACTGTAGTTTGGATTAATGTTACATTTATTTCCAGGCCACTCACCAATGGCCTACTTTAAATACATTTAAGGGAGTGAAAACATAGCTTTGGGTCAGTTGGAGCTTCTTTTTACCTGTTTAGCTTTATTTGGAGAATTATTTTGAAAAATTAGCTTATTCTCCCGTTGGGACTTTTGTGGATTCCAAAAATAACCCCTTAGAGAAAGGTCTGGCCTCCAAAGGGAATTCTTTGCTGCTTGCAGATACCTAGACATTAGTTTTCTTTTGTGGGTTACATCATTGCTTTCATTTCATCTCAGAGTGTGGTGCTGCCTAGTGTTTGAGGGAAGTTACTCTTTTAAGCAACCATTCACTGTCAGTTTTCAGTTTTTTTAAAGTGAGGGAACTTTCTTGAGGTCTGTCGAGATCAACTCAGTGTTGAAATCATACTGTTTTTAGCAGACTCTTTAGATATCGTTGCATGTATGGATTTGTAGTCTTTAACCAAACAATTGTGTGTTTGTGTAATGGTCCATTCTCAATCCTATTTTTAGTCTAGATGAACTGGCTGAGTATAGTCTAGCCGGATTAAAACTGCACATTGGGTTAGTCCTGGAACATAAGGCTGAGGAGAAATAATGCCTGTAAGTCACTTTTGTATAATGTTAAAAATATTAGTATATTTATGCTTTTATAGAGTTTGTTGTTGTTGCCAAAAGAACTTACATCATTTGTGACTTTCACTACATGTGCTTTTTCTCTTTTCACAACCATGGGTGGGTAGGGGACAGAAGACTAGTAGAGGCTGCCACTGATTGACTGCTTGTATATACCTGTCCCTGCGTGCTTTATACATGTTACTTGTGCTTTTCTTACCTGGTGAGATAGGTGTCATTATTTCCATTTAAGAGATGAGAAAACTGAGGCTTTAAGTAAATTGTTCATTTTCACACAGTTCACATATTGCTCAGTTCACACAGCTTTTTTTTTTTTTTTTTTTTTTTTTAATAATGAAACCTAGTGTTGACATAGGGCAAAGCATCAAGTTTTATTGAATGTAGTGAAGGTATTAGGTATATACAAGTTGGATTATGGCATAGTGGGAACAAAAGTGTTGCTAATTAGTACTTGAAATGATGCAGTTGTAAACCAGGAACTCATTTTTTATTTGAAGCCAAGGAAGTAGCTGATTGTTGAGCATTCAGTTTTTGCTCAGAAATGGGATGTGTGGGCGAGTAGAGGGGAGAGTATTGTCTCCCCGACTTATTCACCCCTGGGGTAAGAGGTTCCTCTAGCAGTAGTTTCTGTACTGCGCATAGAGTTAACAGAGGTCTCTAGACTCACCGTTCTGCCAGATCTAGGTCCTCTTTCTATCCCTTCCCATCTCCCTCACACAGTCTACCTCTAAAGGACTCTTTGGCTACCCCACGGTGGGGAACACCCAGTGGGTAAGATGCTTACCAGGCATCCTGAATTCTCAAAAAACTTTTTCATGAAAACTTGTGATGTTTAAGACTATTTGAAATAGTATTTTTGTACCATAGTTTTGAGTCGCTTTGCATTGAATGCCTCCTGAAAGGTGTTGTAGAAACCAACTATTTTATAGTATTTCTAAGACAGTGAGTTTAGACTTCCCAGTAAGGAACTTTTAAATTAAGTTGATAGTGACAGCTTTATAAATTGAAGTAATTGTGCTTGACATGAGAATAAATTGTTTTAATCCAATTAATACATGGCATAGTTTTTAAAAAATAAAACTAAGCACTAAAAGGCTTAACACGAAATGCAATAGTGTCCTGCCTTTGGCTTTTTAATCCTCCAAGCCCTCTTTTTCAGAGTCATCTTTCCCTCTGTATTTTCAAGTTGTAGAGCATTCTGTGTGGATATGTAGTTTGTTTCTTTTCTTTTTTGTTTTTTCTTACTGGACCCTTTTAATCTAGAAGCTCAGAGCCTTCAGTTTTCAGAAATGCCCATTATTTCTTTGATAACATCCTATTCTTAATTTTTTCTGTTTTATTCTTTCTTCCACTATTTTTGTTTATTGAATCTCTTGGAATTGAACCTCAGATTTCCTTATCTTGCTTCTTATTTCCTTATATTGAAAGAAATGGAAGGGAGAGAATTTCTCAATTTTGTCTTCCAGGCTTTTATTTTTTTTTTTAATTTTTTT
>NW_022900949.1:47688229-47697213 GCF_012274545.1 Fukomys damarensis | reverse complement strand
CTCCTATTCCTCCTTCCCCACCTCTCTCCTCCCTTTCTTCTTCCAATCAGCTGTATCCTATTGGCTCTTCTTTTTTTTTTTTTTTTTTGGTACAGGGGATCAAATTTGGGACCTTGCTCTTGCGAGGCAGGTGCAGTGCCACTGAGCTAAATCCCCAACCCAAGACTTTTATTTTTAAATGTTAATTATCATGTTTTTAAATTTTAGAATCTCTTTGTTGCTTCCATTTTGTTGCATTTTACGGGCATTGTCTCTGAGGTATGTGTATATTGTTTTTCATTTTTTTACATTTAATGTGTTTTTAATGTTTCTTTTGATTCCTATAGTGTACTGTAAATGTTCATTTCAGGATTCCTTTTTGCTTTTGTGTAGATCATAAAATCTGGTGATCGCTGGCTGTGTGTAATTCAGAGTGGGATGCTGAAACATTGATTAGGGGAACAGAGCATGTGTACTGGTGATGGTGACTTCATTTGGATGGTGGGCATACTTTTTCATTGAGAGTCTAACCCAAGTTGTGTACCTTTACATCTTCTTTATTGCTGGTCTGCAGAAAAGAAACCTCCAGATTCCACCCTCTGGTGTGCTTGGTGATACACTGGCTGCCAGGGTTTGAATTACCTGGTGAGGGAGAAATGGGGGGGTGTCACCCTTCAGGTCCTAGACTTTGACAGTTCTCCTGCTTCTGTGATTCAGTTTTCTCAGGAAAAGCTTCAGGTTTCTCCTGGACCTGAGCAGCTAACTGTTGAATATTTGCCCAGTAGCTCCTCCCTGGTCAGGCGTGAGCTTCAGGTCAGCCTTTAGTACTCCTTTTGTGCCTTCAGGGCTGAGCCTCTTAGGCGTCCTGAAGGACAGTGACCTCTCCTGTAACTGCTTTTTATATCTTAGAAAAGTTTGTTGGACTGTATGCTTTGTTACCTTACCCTTTCTTTTGGTTCTTGTGATTTAATATCTTTTGTGATTTCATTACTGTCCTCTCAGAAGAGTTAGAAAGAAACAAGGATAAAGGTTGTGGTCATTCCACGATGTGTAAGTGGCTGGGAAGCCTGGATTTTTAACTACTGAAGATGTGCAGCAGTTTTTGGGTAAGAGTAATATTCAGAGTAGTAGTGATGGTTGCAGTCATACTTGATAGTAAAAGGTATTGTTTTGCCTTTGTCAGACACAAAACTAATTCCTTTGTTAGGTATATTGTTATTTTCATTTTATAAAGGAATGTCATAGTCTGGGTTACTGTGAAAAAGCTTATAAACTAGGTACTTACAAGCAACAGAAATTTATTTATTATCATTGTTCTGGAGGCTGAAAGGGCTGAGATCAAAGAACTGAACTGGTGGATTTGGTATCTGGTGAGGGCCTGCTTTCTGGCTCCTAGACAGTCTTCACACTGTTTTCTCAAGCTGGAGAGGTCAGACAAGCTCCCTTGGGTCTCTTTCATAAATGCACTAATCCCATTCATGAGGATCTGCTCTTAGGATTTAATCACCTCCCAAAAGTCCTCACCCGCTCATACCATCATCACCTTGATGGTTAGGATTTCAACATAGGAATTTTGGAGAAAGACAGAGACTCAGAGGAAACAAATTTGTAGTAGGTTGCTAAGTTCCCTGTGTCTCCAGGCCCTGCTTCATTGCTGTCTCTTCTTAACAGAATGTAGAGTAGGCACTCGATTCCCTGTTTTAATGATGGCCATTGTCTCAGGGCTATTGGACAGTGAGTAGAAACCAGGCCTTGGCTCAGTCCTGCCTGAGTCTAGTCCATACTGGCTTCCTGTGAGCTCTGGAGGAGCTATAGTTACCAGTATATTCAAGGTGAGGAATCTGCAAGCCTCCTGCTAGGTTTGCTTGTGGTCTCGATTACTATCTGTGTCCTCCCATATTCTTGTATCTAACTGATAATTTTGGTAGTACTGAGCTCCGTATTGACTGATGCAGGGCCAATGGTTTGGGAATAAAATGCTGGTAAGAGGTAATGGTAAAAGCTGGTTATGGCAACCATGGTGATGTGGTGATAGAGAATTTGTGATGATGGGGACATGCAGACTTCTGAAAATAGACTTTCACCAGTTAGAAATTCATTTTGAATAACTGACATCTCCTTTTAAAATAAATACCTTCTGGCGTAGCATGGTAGCACACAGCTTTTAATCCTGTACTCTGGGAGGCTGAAGCAGGAAGTTTGAATCCAGCTGGCCAATTTAGTAATTTAGGGAAACACTGTCTCAAAAAATTAAAAGGGCTAGGGATGTGGCTCAGTGCTAAGGCTCTGGGTTCAATCTTCAGTATCACAATAAATAAGTAAATATGTTTTGAGGAGTTATGCTTGATCAAATCTTATTTAAAATCAGTTCATAGATCATTGTTATACAAAGCAGTTGAAAAAAATTTTTTAAAATTATGCCAAGTATGATATATTGTGGTGAAAAATGGTGATAAGACTTAGATTTCTTTCTTTGAGGAACAGAATTTTGTGTAAAGAACTGTTATTATCTGTGACTATAACACTGAAATAAGAGTTATATTACTGATTGATATATTATTGTAGTGGTTGCTTTTCATTTTCTTTTTAAAGAATTTTTTTCCTTTGGTTACTGGGGATTGAACCCAGGGCCTTCCAGCTGAACTACATCTCCAGCCCTTAAAAAAAAAAAATATTTTACTTAATTAATTAATTTATTTTTGAGACAAGGAAGGTCTCAGTAAGGCACCTAGTTGCCCAGGCTAAGCAACTTGTGATCCTCCTGCCTCAGCTTCCCAGAATACTGAGATTATAGGCATAGCCACCATACCTAGCTAGCAATGGCTACTGTTAACAGTGATAGAAGATTTTTTGTAGGAGGGAAGAAAGGCTTAGAGAGTTTAGAGAAGATGCCCAGAAAAGAAAACATTTGAGCATTATCTTTATTCTGTTTTGGGTTCTTGTGAGATAGGGTCTTGCTGTGTAGTACAGGCTGGCCTTGAACTTGTGATTTGCCTGCCTCAGACTTGAGATGATGAGTGGAAATCTTTGAAGGGGTGGGATGATTTGTGATGATATTCCAGGGTTTGGAGAAGACTTAATGGGGAAGACCTGAGGGTTAAAGGAAAGGGAAAATTCACAGAGGAATCCAGGTTTCAGATTTGGGCTTGGAGCCAAAGGAACCTTTCTTTTGTGGAGAAGTGGTTGAGGAGGAAATAAAAGATGAGTCACATGTTTCCCTCCAGCACCTCTTTCCCCTTAGGTCTCAGGGTAGGTGCTTGGTGGGGAAAGGTGGTGAGAGTGCCTTCTCTGCTGATGGACTGGCATAACCTGCTGCAGGGCCCAAGCCCTGGATGCTGAGGGCGGGTGTTATTGGAAGTGGGTGAACACTTGGGTTAGAGTTGGCGGCATTGACGCAACATTAATTTGAGTCCATGTGTTCCTCATTGGGATAGCAGGGCTGAGACATTGTGTAATTGTGGGTTTGAGGTTTGGTGGAGTTTGTTTGTTTGTTTGTTTGTTTGTGGTGTTTTGTTGTACATATGTGGGGAGAATTCTATGCAATTATGGCTAAATCTGTCTCCTGTGAGTCACATCCTGAACTGACAAATCAGTTTTGAAGGAATTGTCTAAAATGCTATTTGTATTTTATGGCTAACTTTTAGGAACAAATAAAATATGGATATTTATTCAAGCACTCTGAATTGAGAAGTTCTACAGCATTATTTCTGTGGTTTTGATGTACTTATTCTAATATTCTGAAAAATCTTGCTGGCTGTACATCTTAAAAACTTGCATATAAAAACCATTAGGAATTCTGAAGTTATATTAAAAATGTAGTTTTTGTTTTACCCTTGTTGATGTAAATCAAGTATATATTTTCAAGTCAAAATGTTAAATAAATTTCATTCATGTAGTAATGTATCTTTTGATACATTATGCACCAAGACAAATGTGTGAATATTACTGTTACATTATAAACTTATCAAATGTTTAATTTTTCTGTTCTGAGCAATGACAGTGCTGCGTGAATTTCATAGGTCCCACTTTCATTCTTATGTAAATTTGAAGCTGGGATAGAAAGCACACAGGTCTGTGGGAATCACCTGTGTTTAGAGAAGAGGACAAATACATACAACTTGCTGTGTGCCAGGTACTTCATGTGATCTCTTTCAGTCTATCAACTGTAGGAAGTAGGTGGCATTGACATTTTTCCTTTTATCTTTTTTTCCTGATACTGGGGATTTTTTTTTCTTTCTCTTTTCTTCCCCTCATCTTAAATAAGTCATATTTTCCTTCCTTCCTTCCTTCCTTCCTTCCTTCCTTCCTTCCTTCCTTCCTTCCTTCCTTTCATGCAAGCAAGCACATTTGAAGCTCTGGGAAGTTAGAATTTGCTGGAAGTGTCAGATGTATAGGTTATGTGACTCCAAAGTACATGCTTTCTCTACTGTGCTGTCTGTGAAGATTAGCAGTACCCTTAGTCTTTAAGGAGAATTAAATGAGAACTTAAAATACAGTTAGTAGATATACTATGAACAATTTCAGTTGATCTGAGATGGCATTCAGCTAAATTTACCTTTTGAATGGCATACATAGTGGGTTATGTGGTTTTTCCACAGTTGAATATCTTTGAAATTGGAATTATTTTATAATTAGTGGTGTCATCAGCTATTTGACAGCTTTTCTTCCCTTAGTGTCACAAAAATAAGGCTATATTTTAGAGTAACCTAGAGGCATTATCAAAAGATACTATTGTAACAGGAATGTAGATGTAACTTGTCACTTTTTTTAGTCTATTTATGACTGTCACAACTTTCAGAGTTATACAATTCACTGGTGATATTTATTATCACTAGTAGTAATGGCTGCGTAGTAGCATTCTTATAGGTGTTCCATTTGATGGGTGAGATAATGTCTTTAGGTTAACAGCAATAGCAGTTCACTTTCAGCATCTTAAGTTACTACCAAGGAGAAATTTTGGTGGTTCTCAACTTTTTCTGTGCAATCTTGGGCCCTTTCCTTAGACAGAGGCATGGATGACCACATGTACAAAGTTTTGCATACTGTGCCAGGGTTCTTAGACTTTTGGGGGCCCCTGCTAAAAAAATTTATAGATGCCTGTGAGTCCTATTGTGATCTACATGAATTTTAAAAAATTTGTTTCAAAATGAGCTGTGTTGTAAAGTTATGCGCTTTGAAAAGTGCAGAGTGGCATGTGTCCCCCATAGTATCACACAGAACAATTTTACCTCCCTCAGATATCCTATGAAGGGAGCATCTGTACTTACAAATAGTCCCCTTTAGATTTTTAATGTATTTACTATGGAAAATTCCAAACATTAATAGGTAGAATAGTGTGATGAAGCTAGATGTATCCATCATTTAGTTTCAGCAGTTATCAGCTTAGGGCCAGTTTTGTTTCATCTCTACCAACCCCCCACTCTACTCTTTGCTCTCACTGTCCCCCGTCTCTTGTTTGTATGAACCAGACATAAAATTTCATAAATTTTCAGGATGTGCATCATAGAGACTAGTAGGGCTGGGGATTTAGCTCAGTGGCATCGTGCCTGTCTTGCCAGCACAGGGCCCTGAGTTCGATCCCCAGTACCAAAAGAAAAAAAAATAGACTTGTAAAAAAATTATAATAACTATTATACCCAAGGAAATGAACAATAGTAAATATGAAATACTTAATCTACTTAGGTCTTACTGATTTATAAAGAAACATATATAAAGACTTTTTCTTGCCACCTGGATTATCCTTGCCCCCCTGTAGTACTATCTACTTAGTTCCTTTGATGCCAGACTCTTTCTCACCCAAGGGTCTGTATTAGATGCTTGCTCTGCCTCACATGCTTTTCACAAATCTTTGCATGGCTGGAGCCTTTTAGATCTCAACTTTAGTATCACTTCTCAGAGAGCTTTGTCTTCCACTTTGTCGAGTTTGTTATTGTTGGTTGATACCAGTGTACTCTACCTTATGATTTTTAAGTATTTCTATCCGTGTGTGTGTGTGTGTGTGTGTGTGTGTGTGTGTGTGTGTCTCCCCATAGGAAAATTCTGAACAGAGATCTTATGTTGTTCCACTCCATATCTCAAGCACCTAAAACAGTATTTGGCATATAGTGAATGTTCAGTAAAAGTTCAATAAATTAATAAATGATGTATTTTTGATTCCCTACTGTACCTTACTAGGCTTATTATTCTCTTGATCATTGCCTGTTGTGTTCTAAATTAGCTAAAACAGTAATTGGACTAAACTTACACAGCTCAATGGAAGTTTAAATATTTTTGAGAGTTTATTTTCTTTGAAGTTGCCTGCTTTTCCTAAATCTACGCCTCATTGTTCCCGCACTTAGGTAAGGTGCATCCCATGTTGGCTTCTACAGCTCCACACCCTGTGTGAACAGACCTGTGTTGTCTCTCCCATCACTTTCTCTGTCTCTGACTGCACTGAGCATATAGCTTGATACATAACAATCTTTTAGTAGATTGTTGGTCCATAATACAGATGAAGAATGTGAAATATTAAAAAATGGTTCTGTCAAGAAACTTTTGCGATAATTAAAAACTGGAGAGTAGTTTCCAATCTTTTTTTCTTTTCTGATATGCCTAATGTGCTATTAATCCTATTCATTGCATTTTCTTGTCTACTATGTTGTCATTTTCATCTTTAGAAATTTGATTTGGATCTTTTTATATTTTCCATATTTCTACTTTTTTTCCCATATATTCTACATATAGAATTTAGTTATGTTTGTTATTTCCGTGTCTTTGTTAATTCTAACATCTGTGCCTGTTCTGGGTCAATTTCAGTTGATTTACCTATCTGTGTATCTGTGTATGCTTTTTTGTTTCTTTGCATGTCTTGCAATTTTTTTTTTTTTTTTTTTTTTTGGTACCGGGGATTGAACTCGGGTCCTTGTGCTTACAAGGCAGGCCACCAAACCGCTGAGTTAAATCCCCGGCCCTCTTGCAATTTTTTTTACCTAATGGCAGGTATTGTGAATTTTACTCTTTAGGGAGCTGAATATTTTTGTATTCCTGTAAATATTCTTGGGTTTTGTTCCTGGGTGCACTTAAGTCACTTAGAAACAGTTTTGTCCTTTCAGGTCTTGCAGCCTTGTCTTCCATTCTGGCTGGTGGGAATGGTTGCAAACCTATGTGAGTGCTAGGCACTGTTGCCTTTTATACTGGTTTTTTCCTATGTGCTTTCCTTACGGGCATGCACTGAGCAGTACTCAGCTGAGTGCTGAAGGTCAACCCTCTGCAAATCTTGAGTCTCTATCTATTCTCCTGTCCTTTCTGGTAATTTGTGCTTCTTACTGTAGTTGTCTTTATCTTTCTGGGCTTTCACATTTATATTCTCAACTGTGCATTATGGTAATAGAACTCAGTAGTTGCAGTCCCTTCTTTCAGGGTTCACTATTTGTTGCCTGATGTTTAGTGTTTTAAACACTTGTTTAATACATTTTATTTGTTTTTTTGATTATTTTAGATGATAAGATTATTCTGCTCCCTGTTATTTTTATCTTGTCTAGAAGCAGATATGACCAAGAATTTTTATTGTTTACATCTTCCCTAAAATTGTTTAACTTATTAGATTATATGTTAAAAGAAAAAACTAAGTCTCATCTAAAGAAACGTGTTTAAGGTTTCTATATGTGCTTGGATGTACATATACATATTTGTGGGTATGTAGTAGATAATATGGTATAGGACAGTATTGGATTTGGAATAGTGGGGTTATTTATCTTCTGCTCTGTGTTGATAGACATGTAATAAATGTTTCTGACTATTCATTTCTTCATGTGTAAAATAGGATGTTTCTCACTGTGCATCATGATTGCTATTGGCACAGGTACTATGATGCATATGAAAATGCTACATAATCCTAAAAACAATTTAGTCAGTGGTGATTTGCATATTTTTGGATTAAAAACTAAAATTACAGCGTATGAGGTCATTTAGATATTAACCAAAATTACAGCATATTAGGTCATTTATTAAAAACCAAAGTCACAATATGTTAGATCATTTAGCTATTATCTGGTTGTTTGATTGCCTTCAATAAGTAGCATCATTTATTCCCTTATTGAACAATTATTATTGTGTGTACAAGATGTTATTTTAGGGGATTAGGGCCTATTTTTGGTGAATAAAGCAAATAAAGATGCCTGCCATCTTGGAATTAACATCTGGAAGAAAGCAAAGTGATTTGCCTCAGAAAAGAATTCAGGTAGCCTTGAAACTAGATTCCCAACGTAGCACTTTGCAATAATGCCTCCTCTTGCTGGCAGGGAGAAGTGATATTTGTGAGTTCTCCAATTCTAAGTTAATGGTGTCCTCTTGGGGTAGGTGAAGTAGAGTATGCTCCTCTTAGGAGTTGACTGTGAAAGGAGTTGAATGATAATGATGTCAGACTGAGTAAATTACTCCCTGTCTCTTACAAAGCTGTACCTGTGGTGCATGTATAAACTAGTCAAACTTTTTTTTTTTTTTTAAGTACTGGGGATTGATTTCAAGTCTTTTGTAGTAAGCTACATTCCCAGCTCTTTTTCATCTTTTATCTTGAGACAGAATCTCACTGAATCACAAAGTTGCCCGGGCTGGTCTTGATCTTGAGATCTTGCCTCCTCAGCTTCCCAGAGTTCAAGGATTATAGGCATGCACCACCATACTTGGCTGTACATTACATCTTGGAGGAAATTCTCTCATGAATTGTTTTGAGGTGGCATACATATTTATTGGATATGAACTCTTTTGTTTCCTGACCCTGTGTTATATCTAGTTCTCTTTAAAAATGATTAGCCAGGCCTGGGGATGTGGCTCAGTGGTGCCATGCCTGCCTGGCAAATGCAGGGTCCTGAGTTCGATACCTGGTACCACCAAAAAAAAAAAGTCTTTTCTCAGGCCGGGGATTTAGCTCAGTGATGCCACCTGCCTTGCAAGCCCAAGGTCCCAAGTTCAATCCCCAGTACCAAGGGAAAAAAGAAAAAAAAACAACAGTGTTTCAATCTCTGCCA
>NW_022900949.1:47639577-47687962 GCF_012274545.1 Fukomys damarensis | reverse complement strand
ATATATATATATGCCATCTGCTACCGTATTTTCAATTGGATAAATGTGACTGCAGATTTATCCAAGTCACCCATTTAAAGTCATGTATGACTATTCTCTTTCCTAATTCTACACACTTTCTTCCAAAGGTATTAGTGGAAGTAAATCTGAGCACAGTTATTGTGATGGATAGCTTTGGCTTTTCCTTTTCAGAGATCCAGAATTGTTGTTGAAGATAAGTTCTGAGGTGGAATCTCTGGAAGACTGGGGATAAGGGTTAATAAGTAAATGGATCTTGTACCCTGTAGCTTGGTCTGCCAGGGCAGTGTTATTAGCAACTCTAGTGAATTATTTTTAAGAGGACTGTTGATTTTGACCACATAGCATATTTTCTTCATGAAGTGATAGTGTTGGGAAAGGTGCTCACAGACTGCAGATGTCTGGCTTTTCCTCAGGATGATTAGGAAAGTCCTTTCCATGTCTCGGTGCAGCTGATGGTCAACCTCTTCTCAGGACCAAAAGAATGGTCCTACCAACTTTTCCTTATCAGAGGGGCCAGCCTGAAAGAAAAAGCGTGGAGAGTGAGTGTATTTGTCCTGTAGTGTATCTCCTTTCTCTTAAGAACTCTTTTTAATCCTTCTATTCTCAATGTGCGAATATCTACTCTCAGTAGATCAAGACCCTTAAGGTAGTAGGAGAAATATCTAAAGAAAATGCTGAATGTGGCAGAGTAGTGCATGAAAAAATCTTAGGTCATTTACAAGATAATCAGCTATGGGGCTTGAAGATGTAGGTACATTTTAAAATTGTGACGAAAATCCTTTCCCATAGTCTAGCATTTATAATTCCTTGCCTTCATGTAGTTAAATATTAGATCTTAGCCAGTTTTCTTGGTGTAGTCTAACTATATAGCCTGATTTACTAGATTCTGATGAATAAACTGCTACTTTATGTATGCTTATTTCCATAAATTAGATACATGTGAATTAAGAACTCCTTATTTATTTTCTTATAGCATCTTTTAAAGTATATTCAGTGGTTTAATACATTTTATATGATTTCCCCCCTTTTGTTAATGGCTTACATAGCAGTGAACCTAAAATATCTTGACTAAATGAATTTTTAAAGTTTTGACTGGCATATGGAAACTGGATGATATCATAGGATAATTGTGTTTTGGCTGACATTTGGAAACCACAATGATATCATAGAAAATTAGAATTTTGTGGCCGAGGAGGGACAGTAACATCATCTGGTCTAACTCCTTTGTTTCATAGTTGAGAAAATTGATGTCTAGAGAAGGTGATTAATTGATTGCCAAAGGTCACTTAGCTACAGTACTTTGAGAGCAACAAGGAAGAAGAGTTGGAATCTTGAACTCTGCTGTAGTTTTGTCTCCACTTTATTTATTATTTTCTGGCCTTAACTGATTTGACACTTTCTTTAAAATACCATTTTCTTTAAAATCCATCTTTGCATGAAGCCAGCCATTCATGGATCATACATGCATGCATATATTTGAATTATAGTTATTCACATAAAGTAACGTCCTAGTCCTGTGTATGATGTGTGCAAGGTAGTGAATGAGGAACACAACTTCCTGAAATACGTTTTTCTAAGTGCTATAAAAATGACTGTTTTTAATAAGGGGAGGTGACTTGCTGATTTGACAGTAAACCATAATTGAAGCCTTAGAAAAACAATAGTTAATTTTTTTTAACACTTGGAAATTTTTTTGAATTATTGAATTATTACAACTTGAGCTAGAAAGGCCAGGTCATGAAGAACCCAGTCTTTGAATTAAATTTGGACTTGAGACTAGGAAAAATGGATTTTTCTTGATGAGTCTTTGGAGTTTTGTAGGAATAACTTTATTTGTTCATTGTGGGATTTGTTTAAAAAATAAAGTTATGAGTAGGCATGATGACTCCTTCCTGTAATTCCAGCACTTTGGGAGGCTGAGGCAGGAGGATTGCAAGCTTGAGTCCAGCCTGGGCAGTGAAACTCTGTCTCATAAATACAGACAGGCTGGGGATGTAGCTCATTGCAAAGGCCCTTGAGTTCAACTTCCAGTACCACGGTCAATCAGTCAGTGAAATTATGAACACATCATACTTAGTAACAGTAGAGTGAAATTCCTCTCACAGTGCTACTTATTTAGTGCATAACTGTCAGCTTTCATTTTTCCTCACCTTTCAGCAGAACCCTTTCCACTCTACCGACTTTACTTTTACTTTGCCTGCTTTCTCCTTTTTTCTGTTGGCCTTCTTTCTAATTTTGCTTGTGGAACTCCAGTTCTGTTTGGAAATCTCCTCCAACTCTTTTCATAGTGCTTTAAATTTTTTTTTAATTAAAAAAAATGTTTAGGTTGACTGAAACCAATTTTCTTTTTTGATAGTTTCCTTATAATCCTTTCTAGTCCCTGGAAGCCATTTTTGTTACACTGCTTTCCCTTTTTGGCGTAGCGCCCCCTCCCCTTAAAGACCGCATCTCATTGTGTTTTGTGGCTTGCCTCCAACGCCTAGGCTCAAGCAATCCTCTGCAATCCTCCTGCCCCAGCCTCCCAGAGTGCTGGAATTACAGATGTGTGCTACAGCATCTGACTTTTAAAAAAATATTTGTTGAAGTGAAATTTATGTGATGTAAAATTAACCATTTACTATTTGTGCAAATACTGTACCACTTCTATGTAGTTCTAAAACATTTCCATTACACCATTATTCCTTAAAACCCATTACCTCTTAAGCAGTTTCTTTTCATCTTTCTCTCCTCTCAGTCCTGGCAACTGTGTTCTGTCTCTATGGAATTGTCTATTCTGGATATTTTGTATAAATGGTTTCATATATTCTTGTGTGGGTACTTTTACTTAGAATAGTACAGTGTTTTGAAGATTGATCTACATTGTATTATCAATGCTTCATTTTTTTATGGCTGAATGATATTTCATTTTATATTTATACCACAGTTCACCTGTTCATGGACATTTGGGCTATATGCATATTTTGGCTATTATAAGTAATGCTGCTCTGTACACACAAATAGTTGGACTTGAGTACCTATTTTCAAATTTCTATGTATATCTAAAGTGGAATTCTGGATCAGATGGTAATATTGCTTAACTTTTTGAAGCACGACCAAAATATTTTCTGCAATGACTGACCTAGTCTGTATTCTTACCAGCATAAGGGCTCCAATATCTCAGTGTCCTTATCAGTACTTGTTATTTTCTGCTTTTTTTTTTATTATGTCTATCCTAGTGTGTATGAATTGATGCTTCATTTTGATTTTGATTTGCCTTTCCCTAATGATAAATAGGGTTGAGCATCTTTTTTCATCTGTTGTTCATGTGCATATTTTCATTGGAGAAATAGCTATTCAAGCCCCTTGCCCATTTTTAAATTGGATTGGGTATCTTTTTTGTGGGTGAATTGTAAGATTTCTTTATATATTCTAGATACTAGATTCTAATCAGAATTTGACTTGCAAATATTTCTTGCCTTCCGTTTTTAGTTTTTTTTTGTAGGTTCTTTCATACTCTTTATAACAGATTTATTTATGCAGAATTTTAAATTTCTTATGAAGTCCATTTGTCTTGGTTACTTTTCTCATTGCTGAGACAATATCTAACATTTCAAGAAGGAAAGATTTATTTCAACTCACAGTTTGTAGAGAGCTTTCATTCTATAGACAGCTGGCTCCAAGGCAGGTTGGCATGGCAGGGAGCATCACAGAAAAGAAACAGTCCATAACAAAGCAGAGTAGGCAGAAGGCAGCAAAGCAACAGCAGCAGCAGCAGCCCAGGTAACAAGAGACGTACCATATGAGGGCAGCAGCCTTCTTTCTGTCTTTTATATTCCATCCAGGAATTCCATGCCACCTCTGAAAAGGCCCATCTATGGCCACCTGTTTGGAGGAACAGCTAGACAAGCTGCAACACCATCTTACCTACTTTTTTTCAATCTTTTGTTCATATTTTTGGTGTCCTATCTAAGAATCAATTGTCAAATCCAAGGTCGTGAAGATTTGCTCTTGTGTTTCCTTCTAAGAGTCTTATGGTTTGCATCTTATGTTTAGGTTGTTGATCACTTTGATTGAACATGGTATGAGATAAGCATCCAGTTTCATTCTTTTATATGTGGATGGATATCCAGTTGTTCCAGCACCACTATATTAAAGTGGCTGTTCTTTCTCTGTTAACTGGTCTTGGCACCCTTTTCAAAACTTGATTAGCCAAAAAAAAAAAATAGGACTTTATTTCTGTAGTCTCAATTCTATTCTACTGTGCCTCTCATGTCAGTACCATACTGTTGTTTTTGTTTTGTTTTGTTTGGTACCAGGGATTGAACTTGGGACCTTGTGCTTGTGAGGCAGGCAGTGGAACCACAGAACTAAATCCCTAGCCCAGTACCACACTGTTTTGATTCAAGTAGATTTGCAGTGATTTTTGAGCCTGGGCAGTGTCAGTCCCCCAACTATATTCTTTTTAAAGATTGTTTTTGATGTGTAGGGCTGCTTTTCAATTCCATGTTAATTTGAGGATCTACTTTTCCTTTTGTGCAAAAAATAGAGAATTTGATAGTGATTTCACTGAATCTGTAAATCGCTTTGGAGATTATTGTTAATGTTAACAATATTATGTCTTTCTATCTGTGAACTTGGGATGCTTCTCTATTTGTCTTCTTTAGTTCTTTAAACAATGTTTTATAATTTTCACTGTACATGTATTTCATTTTTTGGGTTACATATTTATCCATATCTTATTTTTTGTATGCTATTGTAAATATAATTATTTTCTTAATTTCTATTTTGTATTGTTTATTGAAGAACTAGCCCTTACACATTTTATCTTTCCTTCTTTGATTGTTTTGTCCCAAGGTAGTGACTCAGCATCCTCTTGATTTATATGGTATTTACTCTATGACATTAGTAACCAGACCACTAGAAAATGATCTTCAGTGACTTTATCCTCTGGCTGTGGTTTTCATTTTTTCCCTCCTTTTATCCCAAAGGGATACCAGAGCCTACCCTGATTTTCTCTCAGCTAATACTGCTTGGTTCATACTGGTTCTAGTTTCCAGGGATCTTCTAATTGAAGTACTCATTGGAGTGACCACCTCAGATTTGATCCTCTTCTCAGCCTTTTCCTGTCACTTATTCTTACTGTAATCAGGCTCTGTTTCTTGGTCTCATCAAGAGTTCACTACCCCAGCTTGCTATAGAACTGACTGGCTCAGTAGATTATTACTATGTATGTTGTTCCCCTCACTGCCTCTCTAATCAACTTCACTGTCCATTTTACTCCAGTGATGCCTATCACACCACTCCCTGATGGTTTTGACCCTTACTGCCCACTACCCCTGCTTTCAGTTTGCCTTTGATTGCTATTGATACACTCAAAGCACTAATAAAAACAGTAATAATTAGTAACAGTTAGAAAGGAGTATTATTTATATCTTCTCTTCACTTGTCATTTACTTTTTTTAAGATAATTTTTTTGAGCATATGATGAAGAAAAAATGAAATTCAGGTTATAAAGTATTCTATTCTCTATAGATTTCATCTCTTTTCAAAAAAATTTGTTCAGAATTCTTTTTTATTTTATTTACTGATTGTCAAAGTGAAACATTTTCTTTATAGACTATTCAGAAAATACACAAGACCACAAAGTAAGATGTTATACATTATTTAAACATGCATTGCCAATTTTTGGTAAATAATTTTCCAATCCCTTTTTCCCATATTCTTGTTTATCTTTATGCATTTGAAATCTTCTGTTAGGATTAAGAGTATAGGTTATTCTTTGAGATAGATGGTATTTTAGACCTCAGATGTTACGTTTTTCCTGTTCATCTGCCTCCTTTCCATTGCCCTATGGTCAGGTTGTGGCCTACACATTTTATGCTTGAAGAAATTGTGCTTTCCTTATAGCTGGTTACTTTTGAATCTATCTTATGGATGGAAGAAGATGCATTTCCTATAGATTACCATGTTGTGTGTATTCATTATGATCATATTAAGGGTATAAATAATATCCTCTGTGTGCTAGTTTTGAACCCTAGTTGTACTTAACATTAGGTTCCCTTTATATATTTACCATGTTTTTGTAGGCTTTAAAAATTTAGAGCAATAAGGATTCATGATTATTATACCTTCCTCATGAAGCAAACCTCTTTATGAAATGAATCTCTGTCCCCTCTGGAAAGCAGAAGTTTTATTCATCTCAGTGTGTTTTGGAGTAACTTTGTTGGGGCAAGAATACTTAATTTGTGTGTTTTCTGAGGCTCTCTAAGCATCTGTTTTCTTTGCATACCAGAAGAATTTTCTGGAAATATATCTTGCCTTATTCTAGTTCCCACCAAAACTTTTTTATTTCCTGTCATTTTAAGGGTTTCTATGTCTCTCTCATTCTGAATAGTGAGCATAGGAATCTAAAAACTGTCTTCTCATTTCAGCTTTATCTGTTAGTGTTGCATGTGGAGATTCTTAATCTTAAATTTGCCTTTTTTTTTTGGTACCAGGGATTGAACTTGGGTCCTTGCGCTTGCAAGGCAGGCCACCGAACCGCTGAGCTAAGTCCCCGGGCCTTAAGTTTGCCTTTTTAAACCTCTCTTTTCAGGTCAAAGTTTGCCAAATTTTGCTTTTAAAAAAATATAGCTGAATGTTTTAAGGGAAAGTTGAAGGGAAAAGATTTCAATCACTAATCATTTATCATTACTAGTATTAACTTTGGTATGCAAAAGATAATGTCTTTAGAAGATGTGGTTGGTTTTTCTCCATCTCCTACCAGGCTTCATGGATTTTTGGGAACAATAATTTAATTTTTGTTTTAGTGAATTGCTGCAAGCTGTATGCATATTTCTTTAAACATGTGTTTGAAAACAAACATTTTTTTCTGGTTATACTTCATGGAAAATTTATGAGAAGAAAAAGAATAAAAGCATACAGTAAAAACCACTCATAAGCCACTAGTTATAATTAGCTACTGTTAATATTTTTTGGTAGTTCTTTTTTAAAAAATGTAACATACAACATAAATATTTAATTTTAATTCACTATACATTTATTGAACACCTGAAATAAGCATGAACTGTTTGAGGTGCTAGACATTTTTGAAGATGTGTTGTATCTAGTTTGTACTTGCCTATTTTCGTTTAATGTTACACATTAGGCAAAACTCAATTTATTATTCATTTGTGACATCTCCACTAGTGGCGTCATAGTCTGTTTTTCCAGTCACTTATTTTGGTCATTAAAACCTGTCTAGAAGAGGGGTGCCTAGTATGTTACATAGATTAATGGGGTTGCTTGATTTAAAGGGTATAATTGCTTGTGGGGGTATTGCCTCTCTCTCCTGTCAAGAAAGAGAAAATATTAAAACTGTTGTTCTCTGTTATGGGTGTATTATAGTTTATTGCTGCTTTGTCCTGGTAACTTATTTATTTTATTGAGTTTTAATTTTTTTCTTTTGGGGGTTATCATGAATTGAACTCAGGGCCTTGTGTTTAACAGGCAGGTACTGTGCCGTTGAGCTACATCCCTGGCCCTTGATTATTTTCCTTAATTATTTTAATTAATGTCTTTTTTGTAGGAAATTAGTGTCTATCTTTGATTTCCTTATGATGGATTTTTAGTGTAATTACTAGGTCACAGAGTGTAAATAGCTGGATATGGTAGCTAATGCCTGTAATCCCAGCTTCTCTGAAGGCTGAGGCAGAAGGATAGCAAATTCAAATCCAGCATGGGCAATTTAGTGAAACCCTGTTGCAAAGTAAAAAAAAAAGAGAAAGCTAAGGGATTCAATCCCCAGTATTGCCAAGAAAAAAAAAATAAGTAAATCGTGTGTGTGTGTATATAGTATTTATTTATATATATATAGTATGCTTGCCATATGCTGCCCAATATTCAGTTTTATGTTTAAAGAATTTTGGCACTTCTGTTATATCAAATGCAGTCCTAAAAAATACCTTCAAGATTTCTTATTCAATAAAAATAACAGGATTTATGGGAAAAATGAGGTAAAGGCAGTCCACTCAAGACCTCTGCAATTTTTAAACCAGAGTACTAACAAAAGCATAAATGGTACCTTGTAACTTGCGTAGTCTAGTCAAAACACTTAGTGTGGCAGAGTCTGCAAAGAGGAGAGTTAAAGTTATTAAAATCTAAGAAAATGGAAATCACAGGCCTGTGAGACAGTGCAAATGAAAGTAATTTTGTAAGCCAGTGGGGCTACCATAGAGGTGGGCACAGAAGGAATTACAGGTTACTGGGGTGCTAGAACCATACCTCTGAGGAGGGACAATAAGTGCAAATGTTCATTTTTTAGAACTCTTGCAATAGATCTGAAAGGGCTCTTGCTTGGCAGTAGTTGAACCAAGTGAGTCTTTTCCTTTTCTCCCTTTCCTTTTCTGCACTTCCAGTTCCCTTGTTTGGAAAAATTCATACGTGAACTGACAACTCCCATGTTATACTGGCACTATTACTTAGTAACCCCGTATAAGTCTATCAGTGTTAGAGGAACATCTCTTACAACAGAACAGACTGTGTTCCCAAATTTGATATGTGAAAATCTGAATATAATTTGAATGGTTCCTTTGAAATTCAAATCCTTTCCTACTGGGAATACTAGTAAAGAAATGTCTCTTAAAACAAATGTTTTCAAAACCTGTAGTCAGAAAACAACAACTCTGTTTAATCATTGTTTTCTAATTTCAATCTCAGTCTAGAATATTGAATTTTAAATTTGTAGTTTTTTGTGGTAGCCAGTAGGTATTTGTAGAGATTTAGATCACAGGGCTCTAAACTGTCAGCAACTTACAAATATTAATTTATTTGTTGCTGATAGATACATCATTTTGTAATACAGTAATTTTTGGAAGTAGCTTCATTCAGGATTTTGCAGCATTCAGTTATGGCACCAAAGAAGACAGGGAGTAGGCGGCGTTAGTTCAAGATCTGGTATTTTCTGGGTTCAGGTAAGAATGTCTGATACAGAGTGTAGTGGGAGAAAGATGAGGGTACTGATCGTAGGAAAGTAATTGAAGTGGGGCCTGTAAGAAGAAAATGAGGAAATGATTGGTATAAAAGGAGAGGCAAGAGGATTACAGATACTGAAGATGGTATAAGTCCAGAGAACAGCTGTTGCAGTAATAATGAGTCAGCTGAAGAGCTATGATCTATTGAGATTTTACAGTTCAAGACTTTGGAGGTGTTACAGTTTAAGACTTTATATATTGCTGCAGTCACTAGAATGGTTGTTCGGGTATGAATGAAGGTTGTTGGAATTGAGGAATCGAAGAAATATTAAAGGGCAGGAGGATTGGTTTCAAGGACCTTGGGAGTCTGCCCTGAGGCGTCAGAAGAGATGGATGTATAGAAATTTTATAAATCGGCCCCAAATCCTCAATGAACGGAGTAACTGAGAGACTAGAAAGAATAAAGGGTGACAGTATGATGGCTTGATCCTAAAGAAAACAGAACTTTTGATAAAATGCTCAGGTATGTGAAGTGGTCATAAAGATTCAGGTTAGTGTCCACTGAAGGTGGGCAAATCAGCTCTTTGGGCTCCACAAAGCCAAGGAAAAGTTATACTTCAGAAATGAAAGGAAGTTTGTGGAGATTAGAGATTTATTAGGGGAAGACAGTACAGACGAGGGTCATTTATGGGGGATCAGGAATGGGTGGCCAACGGTGATAAGCATTCCAGCACACATTGAAGTGCAGGTAGGGTTTAGAAGCCTGAGATAGCTGACTGCAGTTTTGTTCAGCCTTCAGTTGGTATGTTGTGGAGAGTTGCTTTGTTGTGTTCCAAGAGGATGTGCTTTATGGTTGGAGAGTTTGGGTTGATAGCACTAGAGAGATCAGGCTGGGAGCAACATGGGGAGCACTAATGGGAAGAAATTGGTTGTATCCTTCAGACTTGTTTTATGAGAAAACAATTTAGAGAATTCCTACTAGGACTAAGCCACAAATGACTGCATACAGAGATTGAGAATATTTTTGTGTTTTGTTCTTTATTTCTTGTCTGATTCCTTATAATTCTTTTTAATCTGGCTCTATAGTGGATTGAATTTGTAGAACCTCTAGATAATCTTTTTTTTTTTTTTGGTACTGGGGATCAAACTCAGGACCTTGCGCTTGCAAAGCAGGTGGTGGCACCACTGAGCTAAATCTCCAACACCCTGAGATACTCTTGATATTTTTTAATTATGTGTGGAAAACTTAAATGCTTACACAAAATGTGTTGTTTATTAGGAACAGAGTTTTTTATTTCCCGATGGAAGGTGTTTGAAGTTTAAATTTGGAAGTTGTTGATTATTTAAGATAGTAACCTTTTTTGCTAAAACTTTTGAGCTAATTCTGGTGCTATTTTATGATTTACAAGATTTTTTTTTGAGAGAGAAAAGAGAAAAACTATTAATAACTATTTTTTCCCCTTTTAAAAGATTTAGATAAACTTTACATGTAATGAGGTGAACAGATTCTAAATGTTCAGTTGAGGTTTGAAAACTATATCCAAGACTCCAGTCCAGGTGTCTGTAATGTTGCCATCACTCCAGGAAATTCCCTGGTAACTTTCTGCAATTTGTCATTCTCTGCTCTTTGCAGGCTACCATTGATTTGAGTTCTATGGTAATTTGTCTGTTCTAGAATTTTATATAAATAGTATGTACTTTATATTTTAGCCTTGTTTCTTTGTCTCTTAGCAGCCTTGTTAAAAAGTCATAAGTTACTGTCATTGCTGAGTAGTAGTAGTATATTGTATGAATAAAGCACAATTGCTTATCCATTCATGTCTGTTGAGCGTTGATTGATGGATGTTTGTGTTGTTTCCCGTTTTGACTACTATGAATAAAGGTCTGTGAACATTTATGCACACATCTTTTTGAGGACATAATGTTTTCTTTCTTTTGGGTAATTACCTAGAGTGGAATTGCTGGGTCATAGACTAGGTATATGTTTAACTTCATAAAAAATGGCCAGCTTTTCAAAGTAGTTGAATATTTTTACCCTTCCAGGAATGTATGAGTGTTGGAATTATTCCATAACCTTCCCAACATTCAATTTTACTTATTCTCTTGGGTTCTTATGGTTCTCAATTACAGTTTATATTTCTCTAATGACTGATGTTTATTGTAACACCTTTTCATATGTTTATTGTGTGTTTATATATCTTATTGTGAAATATCTGCCTGCATCTAAATATATTCTGGAAAAAAGTCACACACACACACACACACACACACACACACACACAGTGCTTATACACACACACACACACACACACACACACACACACACAGTGCTTAGAATCATGTCCAGGGCCTCATGCATGCCAGGCAAGTGCTATACCAGTGAGCTACATTGCCAGCCCCTAAACAGTCTTTCTTTCTTAAAAAAAAAAAATTTAACCATTTCCTCCTAAAAAAATTCTTTTTTAGATATGTGTGTTGTGAATATTTTCTCCCAGAGTGTGTCTTGAATTTTATTTTTCTAACTATCTTTTGAGGGTCAGAAGTTGGTAATTCTGATAAAAGATGAATTTATCAGTTTTATCTCATTTAGTCTATGCTGTATATGAACTAAAACCTCTTAACCCTAGTTGTGAAGAGTTTCTGTGTACATTTTTTTTCTAGAATCTTTATAATTTTAGCTTTGACATGGAGGTTTATATCTCAGTCAGATGTGTGATATGTAAGATAAAGGTCTAGATTTATTTATTGATTGACTGATTGATTGTATGTTTATCCACCCCATTGCTTTAGTTCCATTTTAATTCAGTTGTCTTGATCCCTTTGTTGAAATTCCATTGGCTCTATATTTATAGGTCTATTTTTTGGATTCTCTTCTGTTGTTAACTGTCTTTACATCAGTACCACACTGTCTTGATTACTATAGATTTTCAATATATTGTTATATCAGGTAATGTAAATATTATTTGCTGTTTTCAAGATTGTTTTAGCATTTATATTTCATTTTAGAATGAGTTTTTTTCTTTAAAAAATCTTTTGGAAGCCGGGTGTGGTGGCATGCATTTGTAATAACAGCACTCTGAGGGAGACTCAAGGAGGATGACAAGTTCCAGCTCATCCTGGGCAACTAAACTGCTTAGCATGACACTGTCTCAAAATAAAAAAGGCTGGGGATATAGTTCAGTGTAAAAGCGCTGGGTTTAGTCTCCAGTACTGAACAGTATTGCTTAGAATTATGATTAGGTTTATTTTGAATCTACAGATCAGTTTGAGAAATTTAACATCTTAATTGTATTGATCCTTATGGAAGATAATAGTACAGTCTCTCCATTTATTTTGGTCTCCTCTAATTTTTTCTTAATTATCTTTGTTGGTTTTCTGTGTATGTAGAGTCACTGGCAAGGACCTCCAGTACCAGACTAAATAGAAGTGGTAGGATATATCTTTGGTTTATTTATGATTTTAGGAATAAGAATTTAATAATTCACCACTAAGCTTGATAGCTGTTAATGCTCTTTACCGAATTAAGAATTTCTGTGTATGCCTTGTTTGCCTAAGTTTTTATTGATACAGGCTTTGAATTTGAGATGTCCTAAGTTTTCTCATAGTGTGGTATATTATTGAGATTTTTAACCTTTTCTCCAAACTTGATCATGATATATTCTTTTTATATGTTAGTCAATTTGCTAATGTTTGGAGAATGTTTGAGTCTATTCATGAGGGATAATAGTTCATAATCTTTTCCATTAATATAGTAGGTAGGTTTTTTTTAGTATCATGCAATTTAGTATTGTGTGATGCTGGCTTTATGAGGTGAAATAGGAAATGTTCTCTCCTGTTATTTTCTGACTGAGTTTATGTAAGATTGGTGTTTTAACTTCCTTGAATTTTAGATAGAATTTACAGCTGAAGTCATCTGGACCTGGAGCTTTTTCTGAGTAGGTTTTTGTTCGAAATTTTTTTCTTGTCAGTTTTAATAATGAGATTTTAAAATTTCATTTGAATTATCAAATTTATCATAAAATTGTTCATAATCTTTTTAACATTTGTAAGTTTTATAGTAATATTCCCTCCTTTATTTCTGAAACTGAATAATATATATTTAGTGTTTCTCCTCAAAGGATGTAATTATTAATCTTCAAATTCTCTTGTAGTAGTAGGTCTTTCTTGGGAGAGGTATATTGGGTATTGCACCCAGGGCTTTCACATTGAACTATATCCCCAGCTGTCTTCTTATGTTTTAATTGTGAAACAGTGTCTTGCTAAGACACTAAATTGCTTAGGTTGGGCTCAAATTTGTAATCCTCCTGTCTCAGCTCTCCAAGTGCTGAAATTACAAGTGCCCTACCACTCCTGCCTTATACTTAATTTTTTTATTACTGTATTTGATCAGAGAATGTAGCCTGTATGATTTTTGGTTAAGAATCTTTAAAAAAAATATGTGGGTGATCTAATTCAGTTGTTGTCATTCTTTCATGTCCCATAATTATATTGTTTAAGTCATGGATCTACCTAAATATTTTATCTATTTTAATCTTTTGGTTTCTGAGAGAATTATCAGTTTGCAACTGTGATTGTGGATTTGTTTGTTTCTTGTTTTTTCCTATCAATTTTTGCCTCCTATATTTGAAACTCTTGTTAGTTGTACTACAGTATCTTATAGTTATTGATATGAAATCTTATTTGTTAGTATTTTATATTAACTAATGAATTTACTAATTTTATTACCTTGAGCTTTAGTTTGTCATGTCAATATTGTCTCATATGCTTCTATTTTACCTTGCATATATTTTTTAAATTTGTTATCTTTTGTAAAACATTTACACTCAAACTTTTTAACTAAACAAATTGAAATTGTTACTGTAATTACTTACATTCATATCCAGCTTTCTTATTCCATTTCCCTCCTTCTACCTCCTTTCCTTCCATTTCCATCCTTTTTCTCCAACACCACCAATCCTTCCACATGTTTCCAAATGTTGCTGTCCTACCACCAGAGAGATAGATCCTTTTATATAAGGATCATTGCATTGGGTAACCTCTGTAGAGTAGATAAAGCAGTGCCACTCACTCAGTAAAACAGCTTTTCCCCATGTAAGCCTCACATCTCATCCTCGTATTAGATCCAATTCAGAAATGAGAAAGCTAATTTTATGAGTGAAATACCTGTAATAGAGATAATTGTTTTGAGATCTATGTACTTAGGAAGTATAATGTCCCTATCCTGATCTCTTGTAGTCCATGAGGCTTCTGACCCATACTGTGGGCTCAGTAAATGTGAAATTTTAATTTGTCTCCTCTATACCTTTTCCTCTCTGCAGTGTGGGATATATATGCCATGCATCACTAGAGGACTATCTGGACAGAACTTTAATCAATTCAAGAGAAAGATACTCTGTGCCTTTATTCTTATAGTGCTTTTCATTATCATGGAGAAAGAAAGCCTCTGTGTGGTTCTTCACTTCTCTCTAGCACTTGCTAATACTTCTTCCTTTTTGTAAACAGTGAGCTGGGGTCAAGTTCACTGTGTTGGTAGCAGTAGTATTTAGCTATAATTTCTGGGGTTTTTTTTTGTTATTTTTTTGGTAACCTTGTATTTTTTTTTTCTTTCACAATTTGATTTTCCATTTCAAGGTAAGAATAACATTAAATACATGTAGGGTTAAGTGGTTGATAGAATCAGTGGTCAAGAAGGTGGTGTGGGGCCAGGGATTTAGCTCAATAGCACTGAGTCTGCCTTGTAAGCATAAGGTCCTAAGTTCGATCTCCAGTACCAAAAAAAAAAAAAAAAAACCCAACAAAAACGAGGTGATGTGGAGCATGTGAAATATGGGAATCCCTTTTGTAGTATTTTCACTCATTCCTATTTTGGCTGCCATACTGTTTAACAAGTTCTAACGAAGTGTTTACAGAGCTGTGCTTTGTGCTGAGAACTATATCCTGAAGCTATAATGAGATCTGTGGTACTCTGCACCTAGTCTAGGCAGGCAGGAGGAGAACTTGAATTCACCTAGTGTGAGTGTACTAGGGCAAATGCTGTCAGAGTGCCAAGGACGTTGTTCTGATGGAGGAAGCAGAGGCCACCTGTGTGTTGTAGTCAGCTGCTAGTTTCCCTTTCATTGAATCTCTGTTCTAAATCCTTGTCAACTTTTTGAAGGAAAGGGCCTTTCTTTGTAGGTGCTACTCTGAAAAGCACTGTGCCCAGAAAGAAGCATGTCATACTGACACTGAGAAGACAGGGTGGCTGCTAGAGTTCTGGGGTTAGAGAACCACTGATTTGAGTCCCAATTTCTTCATCTTTGTCAGTCATAATAAGACTCAGTGCCCTCCTGCTTCATCAGACTGCACATGCGTGAGCAGTTGGTGATACACATTTGTACATCAGTACTGTATTATCTTCACTATTACTAGTTTTAAAATCCTGATGAGTCTGATTTTGAAGATATGGTAGATGTTTAATTGTTTTTCCCCCCCTTTTTTTTTGTAGGTCTTGATGCAGAACTTTATTATGTGAGAAACGACCTTATTAGTCACTACGCTCTGTCCTTTAACCTGTTAGTACCAAGTGAGACAAATTTCCTGCACTTCACTTGGTATGCAAAGTCCAAGGTAAGAGTGGTCAGAAGATGTCAAGAAGGAGTCACCCAGTTGCCAGAGGCAAGGGTGGTCTGTAAGGAGTGAGCTGTCATCTATTAAAGAGTCATTGGGTGGTGTGCCATAACTTGGTCTTTTCAGATTTATATTTTTAAAAATATAGCTAATTCCTCTAAAATTTCTCAGATTCTTTCCAGTGAAGGTGACCATCATTTAGGTGATCAACACATGACAGAATACTTGCATCCTTTCAGACTTTTCTAGGGGGATCTGGATCTAGAAAAGATAATTGGACCTCATAGTGACCATGCTGTTCTGGTGAAACCTCTGATGGTTTTATAATATGGTGTTGAATTGATACGTGATATATCTTTTTTTTTTTTTTTTTTTTTTTTATAAAGAAAAGTTCCCACTATGTAGCCCAGGCTTTCCTTGAACTCATGGCAATCTTTCTGCCTCAGTCTTCTCAATGCTAGAATTACAGGTGTGGGCCACCACACTTAGCTTTATATCATTATTTGTTCACTTTCTTGTGATGGATATATAGATTCTCAGTAGCATTTTACTATTTAAAACAATGTTTTTCTTCACTGCTGTACAGTACATGGTTTCCTTCACTTCCTTTGCTGGGTAAGATTTAATGTTAAAGAGATGATGAAAATAACTGGTGATTCATCTTTTGTTGATGTTTCTACTTTTTCGAAGAGTTTTTATTAAAAAGTTTTTTGTACTTTTGCTATTGAACATAAAAACAAAAAAATGGTATATATATAAATATATTTAGAACATCTTTGTTCAGGAAGTTTTGTTAATTTAAAATATTTTTCTTACATAGTAAATTACCATTAAGAAGTGAAATGATTCTATCAAAGAATATTTGTGTTTAAAATTTTAATAGATTTTGCCAAATCATTTCTCTTTCCTCTCCCAAGATGGGACCAGTGAGTCAGTTTCCCTTACAAAGTGAGTAAGGGTGCATATTTTTTTTCTATTCACTTCCTAACACTGAATACTTTAAAAACTCAAAAAACTAAAACTAGAAGCTCCATTTGACCCAGCTATACTTCTTCTTGGTATCTTCTTGAAAGAATTAAAAGCGTCATATCAGAGTGATATATGCAAGCCCATGTTTATAGTAGCACAGTAGATAATAGCTAAACCTTGGAAATAACCAAATTCTCATAAACTGATGAGTGGATACAGAAAACATGGTGGACTTTTAATACAATGAAGTACTACTCTGCCATAAGAAGGAAGAGCTTCAGACATCCATAGCTAAATAGGTGGACCTTGAGACCATAACTTTAAGTATTCAGTCAGATTAGGAAATGTAGTTATATAAACATATTTATATTATTGTTAATTATGCTCACTTCCATTACAGAAATATTATACGTACCCACTGAAACATAATTGCAGGAATGATGTGATTACAGATGAGTTTACTAGAATCTTGGGTCCAGCCTGTGTGTCATACAGTCTGAAGGATCCTACCTGTCCAGCACTGTTGCTCAGGGTATCTAGTTATGAGGGATGTTCATCAGTAGGTCTGTGTAGGGCAAAAACTGCACAAAAAGAGGGCAAGAGAAAATTCTGAGAAACAATTAAGAGCATTTAGTAAATGGTAACTTGAATATGTGAAGGACCAAGACGTATGAAGAGATAATTCAAGATTCACTTGAGATATGTTAAACCAATATAAGTCAATTTTAATATGCAGGCACCTGAACTCTGAAAGGAAACTGGATTAACACATTTTTAGTATCGTTACATAATACTTTATGAACCTATCTTTTGAATAGCTTTTAATTTTGATATACTTTCATGCATAATGAAAAGTTACAAGGATAGTACAAAGAACTCCTATAAACTTTTACCCAGGTTTACCAGTTGTTTCAGGTTTGCCTTGTTTATGTGAATGTGTGCTGTCTCTGCCTGTTCCTTCTCACCCTTTCTCTCTTCCCTCCTTCTCTCCCTCCTTCCCTCTGTCTTTCACACACTTTCCCCTTGAACTGTTGCAAGAGTGAGCCGTCACTTTATTCCTAAATACGTCAGGGTGTATTTTCTAAAAATAGGAGCATTCTTTATTACCACCAGGGTACAGTATTCAAAATTAGGAAATTTCACATTTTTTCCTAATCTGTAGTATTCACATTTCATCAGTTATCCTAATAATGTTCTTTAGAGCTAATTTTTCACTACTTTATTTCTCTTTAGTTTCCTGTTCATCTGAAAGTGTTCTGTTCTATAGCCTTTGTGTCTTTTGACCATTACATTTTTGAAACATACAAACTGGTCAGTTTGTTGAATGCCCTCTATTTGAGTTGTCTGAGGTTTTCTCTTGATTAGATTTGGAAATACTGTTTTGGCAGTAACAGCACAGAGGAGCTGTTCTTCAAGGTGCACTGATTGATGTCTGTCCTGTTGCTGGTCTTCTTAATTCTGAGCACCCAGGTCACCAAGTATCTCCTCAGTAAAGTTACTCTCTTTATAACTGATAAGTAATTTGTGGGAACATGATTTTTTGTTTTTGCCTTTAACGCCTTAGATTTTATTTCCATGTGTAAAACAAGTCTAGAAATAGAAGTCTCTGCTAATATGATAAAAACAACATGGTACTGGCAAAAGAACAGACCTGAGGATCAGTGGAACAGACTAGAGGATGCAGAAACAACTCCAGGTATTCTTAACACCTTATCTTTTACAAAAAATAAAAACAACAACAACAACAAAAGAACTGGCTTTTTACAGGCCGAAGATTGAAACTGGACCCACATCTTGCACCACTTACTAACCTAATATTGAAATGGATCAAAGATCTAGATATTAAGATAGAAACACTAAATCTGCTGAAAGAGATTAGGCAGAATACTTGAAGACATAGGAATAGGCAAAGACTTCATGAATAAAACCCAGACCCACATGGAAAATACTACAAAGAATCAAGAACTGGGATCTCATCTTATTAAAGAGTTTTTGCAAAGCAAGAGAAACCACCAACAGAGTGAAGAGACAACCCACAGAATATGAAAAATTTTTTACTAGCTATTCAGATAAAGGACTTATTATCTAGAATACATAAAAAACTCAAAAAATGAGACACCCCCAATTTAAAGACTCACTGTAAAAATGGGCATCTGAAATAAAAAGATACTTCTCAGATACAGAATTAGAAACAGCAAATAAATATATGAAAAAATGTTCAGTATCACTGGTCATTCAAGAGTTACAAAATAAAACAACTCTTTAGATTCCATCTCCAGAAAGAATGGCTGCTATCAAGAAATCAACCAATAACAAATGCTGGTGGGGCTGTGGGGAAAAAGGAACCCTTCTCTACTATTGGTGGGAGTGCAGACTGGTGCAGCCATTGTGGAAATCAGTGTGGAGATTTCTAAAATAAAAACAAACAAACTAAAACTAGAGGTTCCATTTGACCCAGTTATACCTCTTCTCGGTATCTTCCTGAAAGAATTAAAAGCATCCTACCAGAGTGATATATGTACACCTATGTTTATAGTAGCACAGTAGGTAATAGCTAAATCTTGGAAACAGCCCAAATGCTCATTAACTGACAAGTGGATAAAGACAATGTGGTGGATTTTTAATGCATGGAATACTACTCTGCCATAAAGAAGGATGAGCTTCAGACAGTCATAGCTAAATAGATGGACCTTGAGACTATACTCCTAAGCGAAATAAATTGGACTCCCGTGTTTAAATACTGCGTTGTTCTCAGTTGTGAGAAACTAAAAGTTGAAATAAGAACTGAAATGTGTAATGGATATTGGGAAATGAGAAGAAAGTGTTCAGATGGGAAGGGGAACAAGGGAAAAAGGAAAGAAGGGAAAAAAAGTGAAAATAGAAGGGAAAAAATCAAAACAAAACTTCTGTACATAGGGATGGAATAAAATAAAATAAAATTTATTTTTAAAAAGTCTAGAAATAGAAGTCTCCTTGCAGCCCAACTTTCCATCATTCTAAGGGTTTGTCAGTTGTTCCTATGGTTGATAGTGGCTGGCAAAGCTTTAGCTGTTACATCTGTCCAGGCAGGAAGACAGCAAAAGGGCCAGAAAAGGTCTGGCCTCCTTAAAAGTGAGACTCCCTGAAAATAGTACATAATGCTTCTTACAACTAATGACCAAAACTTAGTTATATGACTACAACCATCTGCAAGGGAGCTAAAAAACTGCAATCTTAGCTTGATGGCGATGGGTCCAACAAATTTAACATTCTGCTATTAAAGACAGGATATTGGGTGGATACTAACAGTCTCTAACTTCCTTCATCAAGACGGAACATAAGTCCTCATCTCAATTAAAAAAAAACTACAAGTTAGTACTCCATAGGTCTGGTTCCTTGGATAAGATACAATAATATTTGTTGTAGAGACTCCTCTTTTTTGGGGGGGTACCGGGCATCGAACTTGGAACCTTGTGCTTGCAAGGCAGGCAGTGAAACTACTGAGCTAAATCGCCGACCCCAAAACTCCTCTTTTCTCTTTTATTTAATAGTATTAGTTCTAAGGGGAGTAAATATTAATCTGTTGTTATAGTTTAGATCCATAATGTCCCCCAAAAGTCTTATGTTTGGAAGGTGTTTGCATCATGGGGGCATTATTCATCAGTAGATTCATCCATCAGGTCACTGGGGCTAACTGGAAGGGTATATTCTCCTCCCTGACTCCTCCCTTCTCTTTCTATTTCCTGGCCACTGTGTGAACAGCTTTTCTCCACCATGTGTTCTGCCATACTGTCTTTCCTTGGAGCCAGCCAGGCATAGACTGAATTTACTGAGACCAAGAGCCAAAATAAGCCTGTCCACAGGTATCATATATTTTGTCCTAGTGACAGAAAAGCTCTTGCACCTATTAAGCCAATAAAAAAATTCTAAACATTAAATTTGAACCATAATACTCCATTTTAGTGAGGTTGAAAAAGCATGGGTCTGGATCTGATAGACCTGGGATTGTCATATACTTCCTGTCGCCACCAGAGTAAAGTTCTGATTTCTTAGGAAACCATTATGATTTTGTCCCTGCCCTTTTTATTGCTGCTTTTCCAGCCATTTGTTGAGTGCCATTTTTTCTGCCTTGCAATATTTTGAATGCCCCATGTCCTGTCACTTTGCTATTGTGTGCTGTGCTAGAAATGCCCTTTACCCAACTAGCTCCTGTTATCTCATAAAACTGGTGTCACCTCTCCTTCAGCTGCCACAGAAGGCTCCAGGGACCTTTTCTGTGTCTACAGTGTCCTTCTTCTCTCTCTTGCGTTTGTCATACTTGAAGATTGTGAGTTGATTTTCTTTTCTTTTCCCTCCCAGATGCTGAGCTATTCAAAGGTGTTCCCTGAGATGCTGTAATACCGGTACTGACTGCAGAGAAAATGGACAGGTGGTAGCCACAGGGCATAGCTCCACAAAGGAGTTTCTAAAAGTTAGAGTGATTCAGACTTGCAATATGTTGCTTTAGGAGAAGGGACTTTCCCTCTTTCTGAAGTGTGAGACATAGGCCAGGTACATGCAATAGTGGGTTCACACAAGTGATTTTTCAGGCATTTTACTCAGAGATAAGAGTAAGATTGTAAGCTTGGAAAAATGAATGGAGTTCATAGATTGAATATATAGCTAAACTACTTTGACAACTTCATTTGTAACAGATGTAAAAATTTAGGGGAAATAACCATCTTATGTTACATTGTTTTATAGTAAAAAACTAAAATACGTGTTAATCTAGCTTCAGGTTTCAGTCACCATTGCAGCTGATAATTGTTGGAGGTCATGGTATCTAGTGATTTTAGCCAGTTGATTAGTTGAAATGTATTCGCTTTAAAAATTTTATGAGTAGGCATTTTATGGCCATGGTACAAATTTAAAAGGCACAAAGGGTATACGCTGAAACCTGTCTTTTCTGTCTTCTTGATGCTGTCTCTAAACATTCTAGCCACTCAGTTCTCCTTGCCTGAGTTAACGACTGTTGTCTGGTTCTAGTCTCCTCTTGTAGAGATAGTTTGTACATCAGTAGACATCTGTGTGTGCTTGGGTACATGTGTATTTCAAATACCATACTGTGTACTCTTGTGCTGTTTGCAGAGCACTTCACAGTGTTTCCTGGTAAGGGCTCCCTCTACTCCTTCATATGGAATTGCATATTTCTTCCCTTCAAATGGTCAAATCACTTTCTTACATAGTTATACTTTGTTTTATTGATCAGTTTGTGTGAGAGGAAACTAAGACTCAGGTTGGGGAAGAAACTTGTTTACACTAGTTGTAGGGGCAGCAGAAGCACAAGGTGGCAATGACCTGAAATGGGAAAGTCATCCATGAAAGATGAGTTCTTTGGATTATTTTTGGCTTTGAGATGCAGTGATGAACTTTCAGAAAGGCCACAGCTCCCAGCCTCTAACACTTTATCAGAAACTCAGTTCTTGTCTTTTAAAATCTTGCCAGAAGATAAAATATTTGCTTCCAAAGATCTCCAGACTATGGAATGTCAGTTCAATATTGTAGATATTCTAACACTAGTTTTCACACATCAAAGCTTTTGCTAATAGTATTGCTTTCCAGTGTTTACAGAACTTCTTGCCAAATAGTTTGTGGTTCTTTGAGAAGCTGGGGCTGTGTATATTTTATTCTTAACATGTATGTTATGCATGCTTTATTGAGTGGCCAGGAAAGACCATTGTGTTAATTACATTTTAAGCCGGGGGTAGAATTTTGGTATTAATTCTCTTTCACAAGGTCATACTTTTTTTTTTTTTAAAGCAGACAACTAGATGTTTTTGGTAGATTTTTAAGCTCTTCTGTATTTCTTCTGTATTCTTCAATGTCCAGGAAAGAAATATGCAAGACCATTTAAGTATCAGTAGCTATGTTCTATGTCCAAAAGGCAAAAATACGCTAAGATGTAGCAGAATACCTCCACTACCTCTGCTCACCCCATACTTACTCTCTGCTTTCTGGAACAGTTATTGTCAAAGAGTCTGCAGGGAGTTTGTCAGAGTTCTGATAGCTACCCAGGAGGCTAGACTGCTGTGCCTGTCCCCTGCAGAATGAGGTTTCTACAAGAAAGGCATTAGTGAGAATTTCAGAGAAACGCTGGTTGCCAGGAAGTGTATTCACTTTAAATATGTACTGTCTGTGTTCCAGAAGGAAATAGCTTGACTCATCAGCTGCCTGTTTGCAGTTGTAATTTATTTCCAAGTAAGGGAGGATTACAAAAAAAGTGTTTATTTTTTTAGCTTATTCAAATATTTATATTTTCTCTGTTTCTTTTCTGAAGTGTTTTGACTCATTCTTTCTTTTTGTTAAACAGCTGCTGGTCAAATTTCTTTATTCTAGTAGATTATAAATTTAGCCTGTGAATACATGTTTCTTCAGAGAGTGATTGTTGAGCTGCCTCAAAGATAAGTACTTTCTAAATTAGAAAAAATTGGACTTCAGTAATTGACAGTTTCTTTGCTTATCGCAGAAACTACAATTTAAAAATTAATATCCTAAGGACTGCCACGGGAGAACTTCATTGTGAACGCCCCTTGCTGAGACAGTGTCTCAGAAAGAGTGCCTTGGGTAAAGTGCAGGCTTCCATGTTCCCATATATTATATTCCTCTAGCTGCTGGTGTGGCCAAGGTTACATTCTCAAACCTCCTGCTCAGCCCTTTTGCTCTGTTATCTGCTGGAGTCCACTCATAACCACATCTCCTCCCTTTCAGGTTGCTACATTGAGATGCTTTGGTGCCAGTCTTGTTTGCTGCCTATAGATAGAACTACAGCAAGAGCCCTTAACTCCTTTGTTGTACCCACTCTGCTCTCTTAGGGGTTCTGGTCTGTGAGCAGTTGCTCCTCTGTTTGCAGTAACTGAGACCTATAATAAGAGAGACTCTAGAGCAGGTTTTAGGAAATGAAGTAAATTTGGCTCTGCATCTGTTAAATTTGAGGGCTGTAGGATTATTAGTTAAAAATGTCTAGAAGGTATTAGATAGGTGGGAGAGATTAAAAGTAAAGGAGAGTAAGAGAAGTTGATGATGAGATCTCTTCAGTGGTTATGGTTAGAACTTTGTCTTCTAAGGAAAGGATTTATCATTTGAAGGAGAGAATGGATCTTACCTTGGGACTGGGGTGCAAAAGATTGTTGCGCTAACAGATCTAACTGGTGCTTAAAAGAAAAAGGAACAGAAAGAACAGTGCTCTGTATAAGCTGAAAGGAACAAGAACATTGTCTGAAGTAGGCAGTAGGTGCTTAAGCAGTAAGGCATAGGAGGTTTGGAGGGGGAAAGTATGGAGAAGAGGACTCTATGAGAAAGAGACTAGTGAGCAGAACCGAGGACCTGCCCTAAGTCTGAATGAAGGTCACTATATAAGAGCACCTCCAAGATGTGACCTCCTCCAGGGTCTGAATACCAGGAGTAGAGTAAGGGGCAGTCACAATGATGGTGTTTCCTTCTGATGGTATGGAAAAGGAGAGAACCAGTTGAAAGCATCTGTATGACTGTGTCAGTAATGTTCTCTGTGGGGCACAGGCTTTAGGAATATGAAAACAAATGTCCTGGCTGGGCTGGAGAGGAGGAAAGCAGGTTTTGTTTGTTTGTTTTTTTCCATTAAGTTTGTTGGTACGTTTTAGGTATACAATACAGTTACATTCATTATTAGGACCTTGTACCTTTACATGAGAGGTCTTGGTTCTTACTTTTTCCCCATTCCCCTGTCCTCCCTTCATCCTCTCAACCCTTCACTATTTACAGCACCTTTGTTTCCATGTTTTTCCTTTTCTCTTGTTTTTTTTTTTTTCTTTTCCCTTCTTTTCTTTCCTCTAGCCCTGAAAGAAAGTAATTTACTTGGTCACCACATCCCAGCTACAAGCATAGCCCTCACTCATAAATGTGCCTCACAGTGGCTGATGGACAGTACTGGTTTTGTAGGAAGCAGAAGTGCGTGGTCAAGGGTAGTGATGGCATCTTTGGTAGAATGGTATTTTTGTATTTGTTTTAGTTGTTGGTTATTGCTTTAGTGTGTAGTGAATGCAGAGTATTGAAGGTAGCAGAAAGATAGGAGGAGACAAAGTAAGCCAGAGGCCAAGGCCTCTGCTGAGTCCTTTGTGGCACAAGATAGAGTTTTGGATGGCAGGAGATTTTACATTAGGGGATTTTACATTAGGAAGGGATGTTTGGAAAGGACATTATGATCCTTAAAGAATGTTCACCCTTCATTGTAGGTCCCGGGTCAGATGTTAGAGAAACTGAATGGTAGGCATAGAGATCACTTTTGAGGAGAGCCAGGTTGTGGAAGAGGGTACAAAGTCTAAGAGTAATAGGTCCCCAAATGGGGGACAAAATGGAAGGTCTACAACAGTGTTCTTACCAAAGTACAGGAGGGTTTGTGTCAGAATCCTGGGGTTGGCCATAGGCTGGTGATGATGGGGAAGTGCAGCATGGCAGGAGTGCTGATGCCACTGGGGCCTGTGTTTATCAGAGGGCACCCGTGCCAGTCTGGTGAGGTATATTGCATTTATTGTCCTATTTGACCCTTCTGTGTTATCCTCTCATTTTACAAAAACTGAAACACAGAAAAGTCTTTGATTTATAGAAGGGTCTCATGGTTCCAAATCCAGTTCTTCATAACTGTGCACATTTATTTTGTGCATCTTCTCTTGATGTATGGACTTGTTCAGAGATAGGGTGGCCATAAAAGTAGAGTCCATGTGTTCTCTTGATGTGTTAATTGCTAGAAAGCCTACTCACTCCAGCCCAAACTTGTTTGACTATAGCTCTGTTGCACCCCCTGGTGGCAGCATCTATTGAGGTGATGAAAACACTTCACAGTCAAGGGGCCCCTAAGTTACTGATGTGCTAATGCAAGCATATTACTTCCTTTGTTGTGAATGTATTCTCAAATACATCTTTCAGCAGCTGTTTATGTACCTAATTGCAAAGAAAGTTTAATATTTACATACTCCTGTGATATTTAGCTCAGGGTCAGATAGAGTGTGAAAGGAGAAATGTAAAAGAGAATCAAGCTTAGTGTGTTGAATTCTCCTTCATATCTATGGGTAAAAGAACTCTGTGCCTGAGTTCAGGCCATCCCTTTTTTTTTTTTTTTTTTGTACTGGGGATCAAACTCGGGACCTTGCGCTTGCGAGGCAGGCAGTGGAACCACTGAGCTAAATCCCCGGCCTGGGCCATCCCTCCTTGATGGTCTTGAGATGATATTCTTTTTCTTTTTTATTTTAATTTTATTATGTACCGTTTTATTGGGTTTTTTGGTAGCACATATACATATCTTACTCTCTTCCATTAAAGAAAAGCTATGAGACCCTGCCTCATTTTTTTAAAAAATTAATTTTAATTGGTGCATAAAAACAAGAAAATTGGACCTATTTGGGGGGTACCATGTGGTGTTTAGTTATATGCATACAATTGTGTAATGTTTAAATCAGGGAAAATATACCTGTCTTCTCAAACATTTGTGTATGGTAAAAACTTTAAAATTTTTTCCTTTTGGCCTTTTGACATAAATAGTACATTATTGTTACTGTGCAGTAGCACATCAGAACTAACTCTTACCTAACTACAGTTTAGTACCAATGGGCAATCTCTCCCTGACCTCCCTCCTTCCTCTCCCCAGCCCCTTGTAATGATTATTCTAGTCTCAATGTCTATGAGATCACCTTTTTAGATTCCACATTTGAGTAAGATCATACAGTACTTATTTTTTTGTGACTGGCTTATTTTACTTAATTTATTGATCTCCAATTCTATCCATGTTGTTGCAAATGACAGGATTTTATTCTTTTTTACATTAATTATTTATTTTTTGGTACCAGGGATTAAATTTGGGACCTTGCACTTGTGAGGCAGGCAGCGGAATCAATGAGCTAAATCCCCAGCCTGATTTTATTATTTTTTTTAAATGCCTGAGTATTCCATTGTGTGTATGTACATTTTCCATATCGGTCAGTTGATAGATTTCCATTTTGTGGCTTTGTCAAAGTCCTGCAATGAATATGGGAGCGCAGATGTTTCTCTGTAAGTTTCTTAAAGTGTGCTTTCCTATACCTCTTTTCTCCTGCTCTTTTCTCATCCCACTTTCCTATGGCCCTGCTGGTCCTAGTTCTCCACTGAAACTACCTTGTGACCACTGAGTGGGAGAAAGTACTACAGATATTCCTTGTTTAAGGAATTGTTTAATTCCTGCCTGCTTAATGACTATTTGGATTTACAGCTGAGGTTTATGACCCATTGCTTGTGCTCATGTCCCATCTTCTTTTTATTTTTGTATAGTTTTGTACATCATGTTAATAGAGCTTCAGTGTCTCTTTGTACAGTACACCTTGTTTATACAGTACTATAATTTTTCCTGATTATACTGTACAGCATAGTGCTGTAGTTTTATGTTTTTATATATTGGCAATACTGCATGTAAGATTTATGCAAGAAAAGCAGTCAACAAGTTGGAGTTTTCTTTGACTGTTTCTTTGTTTTGAATATTGTAATGTTCATCCTATATACAGTTCCTCATTTAGTGACCAATTCATTTAACAACCTACTTGTAGGACCATAACTTGGTCATTAAAAAAGGAATGTCTGTATATTTAATCAAGATTGTGTGGCAGGACAAAGAATTTTAGGAAACATTGAATATCTTGGTGTAGGTAGCTATTCTGAATTTCCCTTACTCCTTTGTGGTTCAAGCTATTTCTCCCATAAATTCTCAGTGGCATGTTTATTGATATTGTGTGGATCTAGTAAGCAACACCAAGTAGGCCAGGTATTGATAGTATTGGTGTGTCCGGATGTCTTAGAGGTCCTTCCTACATTCTGAATCACTTGAAAAATAGAGGTCTGAATGGGATCCAAACATGAACTTTCTTAGTAGTTGTGTTAGCTTATTAGGTGTGGGTCTGCAGAGCAGACATCCATCTATGGGTCACATGACGTCCCTCAGCTTGGTTTTTATCAATTAGAAATAGCATTCATAAATAATTATGTTCTGTAAATTGTGTATCTCAACTTCTTGGTTCTTCATATTTGGCTAACTGGGGTTTCTGCCTCAAGCATGCTAGATAAATGCTCTTCCACTGAGCTAGTTCTCCATACCCTGGAGTCTATTGATAGCTGGATTCTTTGTATGTATGAAAGGTTCATGTATTAATTAATGACCTAATTAATCAAACTATTAGTGTCCTTTTTGTTATCACATAGCCATTTTGTTTATTTCTCTCTGTTGTACAGGTTGAATATAAACTGGGATTCCAAGTGGACAATTTTGTGGCCATGGACATGCCCCAGGTCAACATTTCTGTTCAGGGGGAAGTTCCACGCACTTTATCAGGTAAGATTCTCAAGTCTCAAAGCAGAGTTTGCATATGCTTTTCAACTGTGTCTCCCACATCTTGTTTTATAAAGGACAGTTTACTGATGTGTAGCATGGGTTACTTCATAGATACAAGATGTATAAATACTGTGGGAAGTAATTTTTGGGGGGAGGGGAAATGCAACCTAGGTCCTCACTGAGCTACGTCTCGAATCCTTTTTTTCATTTTTAAATTTTGAGGCAGGGTCTTGCTAAGTTTCTAAGTTGCCAGGCTGGGCTTGAACTTGTGATCCTCTCACCTTAGCTTCCCAGAGTGCTGGGATTATAGATGTACACTGCTGTGCCCAGCTGTGAAAAATAATTTTTATAAATACTGATTTTTTTATAGCATATTTTTTAGACTATTTCCTTCTTTCTATCCTTAGAACTGTATCAGTTGTCATTTTTTTGCATTGCTGGCACTGACCTCCACACAAGTCCTTGTGTCTGGTGTTACTCCTTTTTGATTAATTTCCTCATACCACACTGTGGCCCAGATGGTCATTGCATACTCATGTCTGACCACAGGCATCTAGCCCCTCAGTGCTTTCTACTTCCTCAACTGAGTACATTCCAGACTCTTCAGCCTATGTGCTGGATCCTTTATTATGCACCTCTGTCTGCTGCACTTGGCCCAGCATTTCAGCAGTTGCAGCAGTTCCAAATCACACAGTTTTCAAATCCATGCATTTGCATGTGCTAGTTTCCATATTTGAAACTGTCTTTTCTTTTTTTCTGATTATGAACTGTCCATCCCACTCATTCTACATGACACAAAATATGCATTGCCCTTATCCTGCCTTTTTCTCTCCTCTAGATTATTAACTTTTTCTTAAATTTTTCCTGGCCAAAGAACCTTGCATTTAACTGTCTTTGAACTGACATCAGTGATGGCGAACCTTTTAGAGCTTTCAATGATACAAATAGCCAGCTGTGGCACATGTGCCATAGGTTCACCACCACTGGATTACATTATCTGGTAATTCCCTTGATGCCTAGAATAGCAGTTGGTATGGAATAGGAACTCAGTACTTGTCTGAATGAATAAAATAAATGTCTTACTTATATCAGTTTAACTACCATCGAGGTAAATTTTTAGGAAGGTTCTTGAAGACAGGAGATTTTAAATGGAAATTTTTTAAAAATTGAAAGTCTAAGCCACAGCAGTGTTGTGGGGCTTTTCCTGATATTCTTATCCACTGTTATTAGTGATGGACATGTTAATCTAAGCATTCAAGAAGCACAGGAATGCTTTTGTTGTTGTTGTTACTGTTTTTTGTTTGTTTGTTTTTGGTACTGGGGATCGAACTTGGGTCCTTGTGCTTGCGAGGCAGGTGCCAGAACCACTGAGCCAAATCTCTGGCCCTAGGAATGCTGGTTAATTTTTAATAGGTTGGTAAAGAAGTTCAGAAATGTCTAAATCTCTGATATATTCACACATATGTTAGAATGATATATTCTGAATTTATAGGAAAATAATCCTAAACTGAAAGATTAAGACTATACACCAAAGTTTGTTATCCACTTGTTTCCATTTTTTATTAAAACCAATTTCTATTTCTAAAGGTAATGTCTTTAATTCAGAGTTGAGAATTTAAAAGATTTGTTTATAGTTGTGTACTTGTCTTTTTATACATGTTTATATTTGTTTACAGGTTTGTACTCCCATTTTATTTAACCTGTAATATTTTCATTAAGATAGTACATTATTGCATTTTGGTACTGTCATCTTTTCTTTTAATCATATAATTTTTGTTACTGTGCTGATGTAATGGATAAGGTCAGCAGAGTTTACCTTAGGATTCGGTAGCTTCAATGTATTGGAATAGCAGGACAAATTGATATATTAAAATCATGAGTAAAATTTGAAAGTAATTCTCTATATTTGTCTCGTTGGTTCTCCAGCACTTTTGTATTTGTAATGAATGTAGTACTTAATGTCTAGAACTCATAATGATATAAAGATGTGTCCTCTGAAAGCTAGTTTATTTATTTGAATGTAATTTTGTTTTTATTGCAGCAAACATCGATCTAAAGTGGTCAATAAGAGCTGTTTTGGGGGCATTAATGTTGATTTTCAGAAAAATTAATATATTTTTTTCTTATTCCTTTTAAACAGTGTTTCGGGTCGAGCTTTCCTGTACTGGCAAAATAGATTCTGAGGTTATGATACTAATGCAGCTCAACTTGACAGTAAATTCTTCAAAAAATTTTACAGTCCTAAATTTTAAACGAAGGAAAATGTGCTACAAAAGTAAGGAATTTATTTAACGAAATGTGTTTTATGCAGATGTGACAAGATATAGTGATAGATTTATCATTTTATAGATTTAGTTATGACCAAATCTTGATTCTAATTTCAAAGGAGAAGTGAAAGAGCTCCAGCCACTGAAATTCTGAGCTCATTTATAGCAGGGCTCTCACACAAGCTCTACCTTGCTTTCTCAGATCTTTTGGCAGAATCACTGGGATGTTTTATGTTAGGAACATGAAATAATGCTGAAATGACCAAAGAGTTAAAGAAATAAAATAAATCTGACAAGGCCTCCAAGTAACTGAGTATTAACTATATTTTGCTTGTAAGTTACTTTCATGCAGAGGCTCTGGCCTGAGTTAGATGCACTTACGTTGGAAGGACAGTCCTGCTCTTTTCAGAATATTGTCAGTTACTTAACTTCTCTTGCGCTCAGGTTTTCCATCTGTAAAATGGCTGTCATACCTGTTTCAGAGTATTTTTTTAAAGGTTAATTGAAGCAAGCCTAAAACTTAGAATATTGCATGTGGATACTTAGTAAATATTACTAATTTGTGGTTTTCAATAAATCACAGTGTGTGTGAAAGAATTCCAGCATCTTAGATCATAGATCCAAAAAGTCAAGAGTTCGCTTCACCCTAAGGTGCACAGAGGTAAAGTGACATAGTTTAGAAGGTAGAACTGGTTAGTATCTAAGACAGGGGAAAAAAACCCTAAACTTACTGAGTGCTTGCCATGTTGCACTTGCTGAACCTGCATTAACTCTGTTTACTCCTTAATTATAACCCCAGGCAATAGGTTCTCTTGAACCTCCATTTACAGAAGAGGAAACTAAGGTTCAGTTAATCTTACTGACTTGCCAAGGTCAGACAGCTAAGCCATTTGGCTAGTTTGCAGACTGTGCTCTGTTAAACTACCCATTAGCAGATTTCCTAGTTGAAATTTGTGCTGAGTGTTATGAAAACATCTGAGGCTAGCAAGGGGATTATAATGACTAATGTCTAAGATACATGTCAGTGAAAAAGCTGCACTGCTTTTAAACAGACATTTTAAAAGTAAAGGTTAGGATCTTTATCTTTAGGTTTTTGATACATTTTCAGCTTTAGTGTGTGTATTCGGTTATGCACCTGTTTTCCTGTAGCTCTAAAGCTAAAGGAGACTGTAGAGACTCTTTGTATATAATGATACGAGGAGACCAAACCCTGGAGAAAGAAGCCACCTAAGTTTGCATGGCCAGTCAGTGAGAATGTAGAGCGTCCAGTTCCTAATCCCCAGGAAGGTGGGCATTGGCTGTACTGCAGTGTTTCCTTGCTAACTTACAGGCAGAATGATGGCTAAATGGGTATGGTCTATGGATCCTTCTATTGTCCTACTATTGTCTTCCAAGGGTAATGATCATCTGATGTTTAGAATGATCCTGTAACGTCTCTTTTTTAATATGCACATGAAAATTAATATTAAAATTCTTTGTTGGTGTAATTTACTATTCTATTTTAGATTTAAGTTTTAATATAGTAACGCCCTTTTTATTTGATAATCTGCTTTTAGTCACTCCATTTATCCAATTTATGTTCATGATTTATTTTAATATGTGATTCTAATACGTTTATTTATATGGTTTCTCAGACTGTTTAAAAAGCTACCTACAATAGAGAATAAATCTGTACTGTAAGGAACATTTATAGGTATTACTGCCTAGAAAAAGTTACTTTATCGTATGAAGGTGGGAATTATGGATTAGATTAGTTTTGTTACTCTACAGCTCCCTAGAGCCTCTGAATTCTGCTAATGTACACTATGAACTTTCATTGAGACAATATAAGATACCGATTTTTCCAGGCATCTTGACCACACAAAGTCTTTTTCATTGAACATTGAACATCTATAAGCAACACCCTTTGGCTAAGACTGGCATACATTGATGACTGTACTGATTATTAGAATATCAAAGTAGTTTTCATTATCTTGCAACAAATATCTTTTTATTTAGTGTAGGTAATATTCTTTTAGAACACAAAACTGTTAGAGAAAATTCAGAAAATGTCACCGCATTTAAGGATTTTTTTTGGAAATTAAAGAATCTTTAAAGTATCTTTTATCTCCTTTTTAATTCAGAACTTGAAGAAGTAAAAACTTCAGCATTGGACAAAAACACTAGCAGAACTATTTGTAAGTGTTCCTGTATTACCGTTGTCCATTACTAAGGATTAAAAAAATGGTTGATTGCCTATGAGCATGATTGCATGAAGCTTGCAGGCCTTATTAATTTCTAGGTTGTAAAATAATGATACCTTGCTATTTATTCTGCTCATATTTTGTATATTATTATATAGGTCAAATGAACTTTAGAATATTGACTTTTGAGAAATAAAATTGGTATGTATTTTATGACAAGTTAGTGAAAAAACTTTAGAAGCAAGAGTTTATATCATTCCTTTTTTTTTTTTTTGGTACTGGGGATTGAACTCAGGACCTTGTGCTTGTGAGGCAGGCAGCAGCACCACTTAGCTAAATTCCTAGCCCTATATCACTCCTTTTTGACTGGTAATAATTAAAGGATGAATAGGAAAGTATGTGTAAGATCTGTATTCACAGAAGGTTGGAAAACCTGAAGTGTAGCCTGGTTCTGTCCTCCAATAGTTTCATCTAGGTGCAAGTACAAGTTTAGAGATGATACATTAATTAAGTCCACAGAACAGAATCTCAAAGTGAAGTTTTATGTTTTGGTATTGATTGTCTTTAGACCTGATAGCAGTCTCTTCTTTCCTTTTCTGACGTGGACACATAATGGGATCTTAGTCTTCTGAAATAGTATTAATAGCAGTATCTCAAAAGGATACTAAATTCTTCTCTTCATGGAAGTAGACTTAAACATTTTTCAGGGGAAAATTTCAAGTGTACAAGAGTTCAGTGTATGCTCTGATGAACCCGTTGGCACCCATCACCTGATTTCAGTGGCAGCCATTTTGCCAGTGTTCTTCCTTTGATTACCTCCTCCTCCTCAGGATAGCTAGGGAGGGTTAGAATATTTTAAAGCACATGCCATGCATCATACCCTTTCAACCACAAATGTTTTGGTATAAATCTCTTTGTTAAAGGATCTTTTTAAAAAGCTAACTCCACAATCAATATGTTCATTTTGATTTATTATATATAAAATAAAATGAACAGTAATTCTTCAGTATTTCTAATGGCTAGTCTATGTCCAAATTAACTTGTTTCAAAAACATCTTTTTTTTTTAAATAGTTTCTTACCCTTGAATCAGGATCCATATGAAGCCTCTGCACACTGTGTTTGGTTAATATGTATATTAATCAGAAAACACCTCCCTTATTAGTGTCATTTATTTATTGAAGAAATTATGTCATTTGTCCATCATGTTTCCCACATTCTGCATCCTCATAGTGTCATTTAACATGCTTCTTTCTCTAACTGGTAGGTAGATTTGCCCTTGATTAGATTTAAGATCAACTTTTTTGGCAAGAATAGTTCAGGAGTGGTCCTCTGTACTTCTTATTTAGTTTTTTCATCGCCTCTGGAGGCACAGTGTCTGGGTATCCCAAAGTAGACCTTTTCAAAGGTAAGTAAGATGAGAGATTGTTTTCTTGTTAAAATATTTCAAGAATATTTCACTTGGATTTATCTCTTGAGAAGAAAGAAAAAATATTTTTTAAATGTCACTGTTCCCAAAGTTTACTTTTAAATTTCTGGTGGTGTTACCCATTTCTTTTATGATAGCAGCTTATTGCAAACAGCAATATACTGTATTGTGTGTTCTTGGCTGCAGTCATCTCTTCCTTGCTCCCTTCTGTCTGAATTGTCCACTCAGTACTCATTGGAATCTGTGATCCACTAGGTCATTTGAAAGAGCAAAGTATTCAGTTGTGAGCAAGCCCCTGCTCTGGATGTGAAGTGCTGCAGGGGAGATGGACAGGGCAGTAGGCAGCAGTAGCAACATACCATAGCACACTGCGTGATACAATAAGCACAAGAGTCTTGGGAACCCAGTGGCGGGGAGCGTGTAACTTCCTCTGAGGGAGTAGTAGTTTTCTGAGGACAATGACATCTTATTTTAGACCTGAACGATAAACCAAGTGGTGACAAGGTGAGTGTCAAAGTGTGGGAATGGAGAACATAGCAGATACAAGGCTAAAAATTGGAGGTAGAATGAGGTGCACATGGATGAATCTGCCCAGCAGAACCATGTCCTCTGCTCTGCTCTGTGCGGTGTTAGTATAGTGCTGCCAACACAGGCCTCAACAACACAGTGCTCCTTCCAGCCCCCAAGTCTGAACAGCCCCCTGGTGGCGCACAAATTCTTGAGGAAAAGTTGTGCCCTCATTCTGGCTATGGCCACTTCTGGTTGTCCTAGAAGCCATTTGGTCTTTTTGCTTTAATCTGTTTTGAGTTTTTGTTTTTTGATTTAGAGTTTAGATTTTTGAAAATTGATCTTGTTTTTCTTATTTCTGTGTTTTGTTTTGTTTCCGGTACTGGGGATCCAATTCAGGACCTTATGCTTGCGAGGCAGGTGTGGCTCTCTGAGCTAAATCCCTAGCCCTTATTTCTGTATTTTTAAAAGCTGTAACTTTTACATTTTGACCTCACTCCAAAACTGTATTTGTATATCAATTTGACATCTCCTCATGGAGTGTAGTAGATACCTACCCCATATTTAACTTGGACAAAGCAAAACTCTTTTTTTTCTTTTTATTGAGTTTATTGGTACATTCTAGTTATACAGTACAGTTACATTCATTACTGGGATCTTGATTCTCACTTCCCCCACCTGCTTCTTTCTCTCCAAAAAAGATACCATTTTTGAAGTCAAGTCTTAAACCAAAACTTTGATTCTTCTTTTTCTTTCTACCTTAGTACATTTTATTACCAGGATCTGATAATTCCCCTTCCAAAGTCATTCAGTACACATCTTCACTGTGGTGGTCTTGGTCACACCACTACTGCTGGCTTTCTTGGACTGCTTTAGTAACCTAACTTATCCCCTCTTCCCCACTTCTGCTCTTGCTGCCTTACAGAGCATTTTTCACTCTGCATATAATTGACTTCTTAAGTGACTTTGTGTGTCATTCCTTTGCATGAAGCCTTGCAGTAATTTTCCATCTATGTAGCATAACTCCAAATTCCACAGGTTTAATTCAGTAAGAATTATGACCTGAGTACTCATCATCAAAACTGAGATGGGTGGCTCGTGTACCAGCTCTCCTTGTTTGTGTGCCTTCCACTCTACGTGCCTGTGTGGCTGTATCTGTCTCTGTGTGTCTCTTCTCGTTTGCTTCTGTGTGTGTGTGTCTGTCATTAGATTATTTTTCTGTTGCTGAGCATTCTTTCTGTTTTTCTTTTAAACATAATATAAAGCTGAAAATAATTTCATTTAATCAATACAGATTTTAAAAGCAAAATAATTTCTAATACTCTGTAAAGATCTTTGCTATCCTACATGAAAACTACTAACTTTATATGGCTTTTTAACTTTACATTAATTAAAATTAAATAAAATTGAAGCCTCATTTCCTCTGTTGTACTGGTTCCATTTCAGCGCTACATAGCCACAGGCAGCCATTGGGTTGCTGTGTTGGACAGAGCACTATAGAACTTTCCATCTCTGCAGAAAATTCTGTTGGACAGCATTGCTCTAGAGTATTTCATGCACTGGTTTAATTCATATGCCATGTATAAATACATGTCATGGTTATTCACCAGAAAGTTGTATTTAAGACAACTTTAATTTTAGTTGGGCATAGTGGTACACACCTTTTAATCCAGTACTCAGGAGGCTGAGGCAGGAGGATTGCTGGAAGTTTCAGGCCAGCCTGGGCTACAATAGAGTTCAAGGCCAGCCTGGACTACATAGTGAGACACTGTCTCAAAAGAAGGAAAAAAAAAAAAAACCCTAAGAAACAAAAACAAATCTTTTTAAGCTACAGCCCAAACCTCAAAATTACATGAACTTACACTACCCTGTAAGTGGCAACTGACCTTATTAAGGGGCCGGGGATTTAGCTCAGCATTTCGGTGGTCTGCCTCGCAAGTGCAAGATTCTGAGTTTGATCCCCAGTACTGGAAAGAAAAAAAACACGTGAAATGGATATCTTTTCACAAAGATCAGGGTACTCATTGTGGGTTTTTTTTGGTTTTTTGAGACAGGGTCTCACTATGTAGTTGAGACTGATCTGGAACTCACTATGTAGTCCAGGCTGGTCTTGAACTCACAGCGATCCTCCTGTTTCAGCCTCCCGAGTGCTGGCATTGAAGGCGTGAGCCACCACACCTGGCTCTCATTGTGTATTTTAAATCAAAAAGCAATCAATCATATTTGTTTAAAAGCTTAATGTGCTTTTCATTTTTATTTCAGATGATCCTGTACATGCAGCTCCAACCACTTCTACACGTGTATTTTATATCAGTGTAGGGGTTTGTTGTGCAGTGATATTTCTTGTAGCAATAATACTAGCTGTTTTGCACCTTCATAGTATGAAAAGGATTGAACTGGATGACAGGTATTGTACATTTTTGGAAAGGGAAGAAATGAAAGTTATTTGCATATATATGAGAGCCCAGACGCAAATTCACCCGTACAGGAGAAGGAGGGAGGGTGATAAGGGAACATAAGATATCACAATCACTGTCTTTATGTTTGTCTGATTTTATTTTTTATTTTTTAAAGTTTGTGAAGTTAGAATTTCTAATTTCTTTCTTGTTAGGGAAGAATGAAGATCAAATATACATTTCTATCCTCAATATATGACTGTATTCCAGACACCTATTCCTTTAAAAATAACCCTGTTTTTTCCTTCTAATTTCTCTCTCCATCATTCTCTGTCTGTCTTCCCATTCATCCTTCCAGGAAATACTGGATGATTTTAACCATTGATTCTCAATGTGGTTACATGTTTGAACATGAAGAACCTTTTGAAACATACCAGTATTTAGATTCCACCTTCTGTGAGGATCTTAAATAATTGATTTAGGGTAGTGTTTGAGTATCAGTATTTTTCTCAAAGCTTCCTGGATGATTCTAATATCCAGCCTTTTTTAAATATACTGGGTTAGATGTTAACTCTTAAGTGTGGGGAATACAGAAGTTAATGATAAAGTTCACAGTGTCAGGGATTTTATCTTTGAAATTAACCCATAATTACCAGTTTATAAATTTGGTAATTGTGATATGTATATTAGAGTATGGAAATATAAAAGGTGTTTGTCCCAGCCTGACTGAGTCATAGATGGCAGGGAGGAGGACATCATAATCAGGGCAAAATGACAAGTGAAGATGGAATGAAAAACATGTTTGTCTTTACAACCCTCAGTTCTCTTTTCCATCCTCCATCATTCCCAGTTGCTGATAGAAGATATTTCCAGCTTCATAACTTGGCGTTGAACTTTTTCTTCCCTTCTTACTATGTCTTTACTGTACTTCAGTCAAGTGATTGATTGTTCCTTATTTTTACCTATACCCTGTTCTTCAGGACTGTTTTCATGTTTTCTTTTGCCCATAGATTACCCTGTATTTTCAGCACTCCAAGTCTCCCTGCCATCCATTTCTCTTTCCTCTCCATCTTTCTCTTTTGGTGGCAAATATTGTACTTTTTTCTGTTGGAGGTAATCTTGTATTTGTCTTATTCCTCCTCAGCATGTAAGCTCTTTACAACTAGTGAGAAGAGTGTCTCATTCATTGCACAGTCCTCAGTCTTACCATAGTTATACAGTTATACCACAGTCGATAAACGTATTTGTTATTTATCTTATACAAATAAGAACCAGGAAGCTGGTTGGATATTTCCCCTAAGCGCTCTGTGTGATGTCCTCCAGTGATATGTTTCAAAATATATTTTGTGTACCTGGTGGAGTTGAAATTAGATTTAGATTTTACAGGGGAAGAAATGGCATTTGGAAATAATCGAGGAAAAAAAAAGAAATATATGTATAGGAATTTGAGAAAGGATACAAGTAGAGTACAAGAGTCACTAAAGAACATAACATTAGATGTCAGTCTTGATACACCCAGAGAGTTGCATTTTCCTTGAATGCTTGTTTTTGTGTGTTTATGTGTGTGTTACGGCTGTGAACTTACATGGGCCAAAGTTGCGTAGATTTTTTTTTTTCCAGATTGTATGGGGCATATACTTCTGCCTGTTGAAATAGTTACCACCTGTGAATTGGTATTACAATTCTCTCTAGGTTTCAGGAAAAAGGGTTTTTAAACATTACCTCAGTAAAAGCAACTTGTATTATCACTTGTTTTTCAACTCATAGCCTACTGTAAAGAGCATAACTTGTGGAGCTATGTATGTTTCTGTTTGAAGTCTGGCTGTTCTTACTAGCTTTATGGACTAGACAGAGCAAGTAACGTAGCCTCTCTCTGTTCCAAATTTCCCCATTTATAATGTAGAGGAACATACCTTCTTAGGAACATTCTGAGGTTTTAAGGAAATTATACTGAAAGCTCTTAGAATGTAGACCTACATTTAGTAAGTGCCATTATTAACAATTTTTCTTTTTAGGAGGTTGCACTGTTCTAGTCATGATTTCTTCTTTACCTCTCTCCTATCCCACTAGCAGTTATTTATTATGTACCAAGCAAGCTAATGGTGGTGACTAAAAACTTCCTATCCAGTAATCTAATAGCATTTAAGATGTATCTGCTGCTTCTCATTCAGTGTGGGGCCACTTACTGTTCTTGTTTTGAAGATGAAAGAGATTAAATAACCTTTCCAGGACAGCACTGTTAGGACCAGGCCAGAGCCAGAGGAATGCATTATTGTAATAGTTGTACTGTAATAAACTACTATTGTAATTGTATAAAGCAACTGTAAGGCACTGTTCCATGTGGCTTTCAGTCATTAACTCCATTAATCTTCACAGTAGCCCTGAGAGGTTTAGTGGAACCAACAGTTCCATGGAATTCCTCAGTGGAGGGCTCTTCCATTGTGGGCACTCAAGAGCCAGGCTCCAGTTACACAGAAAGCTCCTTTAGAGTTAGAGAATAAAATTGCCTGTGATATGCTCATGCCAGGAACATTTGGAACCCATGTGTTTGGCTTTCCCTCTCCCAACACTGCAAATTGATCTTTTCAGACTCTTTGTCAAGCCAGTGGCATCTGTCTTGGACAAGCAGAACTTCTCTTCATATTCGCCCTAAAATATCCTCTCAAGGAGAGGTTGATTTCCAGCATATCCACACTGTGACTAGGAAAGTTCACTCCTTTTTTGTGGGTTGCTTGAATTTGTTCTTTGGGAGGACCCTCATTTTCTTTGTTTGTTTGTTTTTACTATCTTTACCACTTGATTACCATTGCCATCGCTGGTGACAAAAACCCATTTATTTCTCTTCTTTTTTGTCCATACTCAATGTCTAGCAATATCTGACGTATAGTAAGTTGATCAGTAGCTGCTGAATGAGGAGTGGCTGCAGGGAAGCAAAACACTGTTTTGTTATACCAGTAACTCTTTGCCTTTTTCAGCATATATTAGTAACTCCTGTCTAGTTGATGTTTTTCTCTTCCATGAAAGTATGGTTTTCTCTTAGGTTGATAATTCCTTGTTTTCTGAGCTCTCACTAGAACTCGTTAGACCCACTTGGCACTTATTTTGCCACACTGGCTAAGGGGTGGGAAGGAGGAATAAACAAAAAGATACTTTTCCTGCCCTCCTAGAGTTTGTAGTCTTTTAGGGATTAAACCTAAAATCCGAACTGCAGTATAGAGTAGGAAACTTCATTATGTTCACTGCTGTATCTCCAGCATTTGTACATGGCATGTAGTAGAAACTGTGTGTGTGTGTGTGTGTGTGTGTGTGTGTGTGTGTGTGTGTGTGTGTTTTGTGCCAGTGATTGAACTCTGGATCTTGCATTTGCAAGGGAGGCAGCAGCACCATTGAACTAAATCCCCTGCCCAAACTTAATATTTACTGAATGAAAGAGCAAATAAATGAATTACACAGAAAAATACAAATTGTAATTTAGCATTTTGAAAGAAAATCATGATCTTGGCCTAAAATCCTAGCTTGATTCTAAAGCAGGCTTAATATCTTCATAACTAATCTTATTTGCTTGTGAAAACCAAGTTTATTTAGGCTGGTTTTAACTATTAAGTGTTAGCAGATGTACATTTTAAACTCATTTCCCACCTGCTGTGATGTATCTGTGAAGGTAGGGTTTTAATAGATGTTGGATAGGTTCTCTGAGTGCTCCTTGCTTCTCTTACAGCAGTAAGTCTTGATTTCCAAATAAAGTTTTTTGTGCCTACTTAGCATAGTGCTTTGCATATTACTGATTTTATCCTCCCTCTTCACATGGTATCTATTTGACACAGATACATACTGGTAACTTTTCTGACTGTGCTGTCTCTGAATAACTCTGAAATGGCACAAGAGTGCCACCTACTGTTCAGTTGATGGGAAGAAATGAGATCTGCATTTATTCACTTGTCCGTGAAAGTAGTTGTCAGTAGTAATTAAGCTGTGTTTCACATACCTCATAAATTTGAGGCTCACAAAAGTCTCCTGCGGTAGACTTTATTAATTCAATTTTATGGGTAAGCCACCTGAAGTCCTCTCTTCTCTCCCACTTTGAGGATAGTAAAGCTTCTCTCTCATCACTGAATACTGGACTTCTAAAAACTTTGCTAGTCTGACCCTTGAGTAGTATTCAGACCTGGAAAATTTACCCCCTGTAGTTAATATTGTTATAAGGATTGAAGATGCAGAATTGTAATGAAAACAATAATTTATATGTCTGAGGGCTAGGCATTATGCTGAGGCATTACTTTTAATTACATTTCACATAATCTTAGCAGTCTTGTTAGGGTTTAATATCATAGTCCTCTCCTCTTTACATGAGGAATTTGAGGCCCCAAAGGGGTGGAATAATTTGCATAGGGTAATACCACTAGTATTGGTGGTGCTGGCAGTCATTATTTCAGGATTTACATTTTCTGTCTCTAATGCACTGCCCCATGCCTACTACATGTATATACTCAGATCAATTCATGAGTATCTGCCAGCCTTAAAGTTTCTTCCAAAACTCATTAAAAGATGCTCTTTGTGATATTCTCATTGTTGCAGAGTATCTTCAGCAGAGGAAATGGGGCTTACTACAGTCTCAGAGGAAAAATTAAATAATCTGAAGTTACAGACATTTTTCCAGGAAGCTGTGTTGAGCATTCCATTAGACATACAGGCATTTTCAGATACATGTTATGCCAAGCAGAATAGCTTATGTATAGGTGTGCTCCAAATATTTATTGGACATTCATGTCTTAATTTTTACTATGATTTCTCCAGAAGTGTTTTAATTATAATTGCAAATGATGGATTGTATTATTAATGATAAAAAGACTACATAAGGGATTACAGTGTCCATTGCCTGGATCTTATATATTTACATTTTTCAGTTGCAGGTATGGACTCTTGATAAAACTATAGATTCATATATAAGTGTTCCAGATCACATAGATGCCTTTGTCATTATATATTTAAAATCAGATTTTAGAAACAGAGAGAGCTATCTTGTGGAGTGGGGTCAGTTAAAAGATTTTGCATACTTAGGAAAGTTGAAGCTCTAGGATGTACTCATTTTGAAAATGGGTTCTGAACCCAGGGATTTTGCACTGAACTACAGCCTCAGTTTCTTTGTTTGTTTGTTTGTAAATTTTTATTTTGAGTCAGGTTCTTGGTAAATTGCATAGGCTGGGTTCAAACTTGCAGTCCTCCTGTTTCAGTCTCCCAGAGTGTTGGGATTACAGGCTACACCACTTTTGCTCAACTTCTAGTTTCATTCTTCATGCTAAATTTCTATGCTTCACTTCTCCACTACTGCAAAATTATAAGGGCTAAGTCATTGAGACTAGACTGTGCCTGACCTTGGACAAGTTTGTTATCCACTGAAAAGACAGAATATGTTTGAAAATCATTAATTTGTAGTAGACTCAAGTACAGGATTAGCAGTTATTTGAGTATGGTGTCTTCTGAATAGTCTATTTAGAGAACATGGTGTAATCTGTTTCAAGTACTAAAGACTTCTGAGAACATTTGTAAAGTTTTTTTTCAATTTTTATTTTTTATTAGTACATGTTTCCAGTACATAATGATCAGATCCCTTGTGGGGAGTTGGTACATGTACATAATACATCTTAATTCTTTTTTTCATCCTTTCCCCTCCCCTACTTTCCTGCTCCCTCCATCTCTTGTTTCCCTTTCCATTTGCAGGTATCTAATTCTATTACCTGTTTTTAATTTTGCTGTTTATATTTTGGATTTCTCATATAAGAGAAACTATGTGATATTTAAGCTTATATGTCTTATTTCACAACATGGTCTCAAGTTTTTCTACAAATGATGGAAGTTTATCCTTTTTTATGGCATAGTAGTACTGCATTGTGTATAACTATCACATTTTCTTTATCCACTCATTTGTTGATGGACATATTGTCCACTTCCAAGATTTAGCTATGAATTAGGCAACTATAGACATGGTTACGCTTGTATCAAGGCAGGGAAGGCATATAATATGAGAACATCCATAAATTCTTAAACAGTAGAGTTTAGAAAGTAGAAAAAGCAAAATATATGTGACTAAACAAGCTTAAACTAGATATACTTATCAGGATTTGAGCATGTTGTCATTTGATTTGATTTGATATACCTCATCTTTTGGCCATTTGATTTGGAGCAGTCATTAAAAGTGGCCTGTCTTTCTACTTTTCTAAAAGGTGGTTTAGTTTAATAGAATGGGTTTTCTTTCTTGAGAGGTGATCCATGTTGTAGGTGATTCTGCAGAATCTTTGAGTGAGGTTTAGGCCTGCTTCCTTAGGACCAGCACCTATATTTCTAAATGAGTTTGGTAAAATGAACTGGCCTAATTAATTTGGAGATAGAAATGAAAGAAAAAAATAGAACTCCACATGATGAGGGAGATTAAAGTTTCAATATGGAACACTGTGATGTAGAGATCCATGAATTATTATGACCTCCATCAGGATTTTCAGCAGGTTATAATGTTATATGCATTTTGTATATATGAAAAAGAAGTTTCTCATTGAAGCCAATTTGTGAAATATTATTCTCTTAAAAATTATTTGCAGCATCAGTGCCAGCAGTAGTTCCCAGGGGCTATCTCAGCCATCCACCCAGACGACTCAGTACCTGAGGGCTGATACACCCAACAACGCAACTCCCATCACCAGTAAGAAGTTAATTTAATTCTAACGCAGTTACCAGTTTCTGTGACTGGTCAGTGACCCTTTGTACAATGTATTTGTAGGACATGTGTACCATGGTGTGTGTGTGAAATATGTAACTTGTGCAAATTAGCTGTGATCTGTGTTTTTACTAGAGCAATGAAAAACAATTCTAAAATTAGAATATTAATAGTAAAATTTAAATTGCTAGAATTAGTTTTGCCTTGAAGATATGTCCATAATTATATTAAAACCTTATGAAATTAATTCTGTAGACATTTAGAAGGTTTTCAAGCAGTTCTGTAAAATAAGCTATTCAGCTGTATAAACATAGAAACTTTGAGTTTTAGTGAATTATTTAATAGTCTGATGGGCCATGTAGAAATTTTATAGTTTTTGTTTGTTTGGTGCTGGGTATCAAACCCAGGGCCTCATTCATGCATGGAGGAGTTCTACCACCAAGCTGTATCACCAGCCCTCTACAGTGATTTCTAATCATTACTGGGAAGCTAGCTACCATTGGAAAATTGATATCATGAGACCTAATTTCCTTTTATATTTTCACACACTTCAATATGTACATTATGCACAACATGATTGTCTTAGTTACTTGTCTCGATGCTGAAATGAAGTACCCAACACCTAAAATTAAAGGAGGAAAGGTTTATTTTGGCTCACGGTTTGTAGAGGTTTCAGTCCATAGTCAGCTGTCTCCAAGGTAAGGTGGCATCAGAGAGGAGAAACAGTCCATCACAAAGCAGGGAAGGCATAAGGCAGCCGGCAGTGAAGTAGTCATCAGGAAACAACAACAGCAGCCTTCTTTCTACTCCTTATATTCTGTCTGGGTTGGGCTCACATCCAGATTGGGCTTCCCCATTATCCACACCCAGAGCTATGCCTAACCTAATTTAGTAACCACACACCCTTGATCCCCACATCACACACTTAATCCCAGAATCACACACTCTAGATCCAGCCACCTCTAAAAAGCCCCACCTGTGACAGCATGAGGATTAGGAGGGGCATCTAAATACAAGCCATAACAGTGATGTTATGATATATGTATACACTTGATCTTAGCCAAAAGGCCAAGAAGAGATGATAATATATGTATACAATGTGGAATAAAAGTCAATTCTTAGAGAATAATTTACACATAAGGAGAAATCAGTTACATGTAAATATAAACAACATATTCATCAAGATAGAGTAGGCCAGAGTTCCAAAGATTATGGCTTGATTCAGAGGTACCATTGATTAATTAGGATTTTACAGGCAAGTAACTATCTTCCTTGAGCTGGCATTTACTCTTAATAAAATAAGGTTAGGAATATCTGCCTTCCACCCAGTGGCCCATTGTGATTCTCAGTACTATTTCCCATTCAAAAGAACAAGAATTCTTTGGACAAATGGCTGACTCCAGGTCTGAGACAAACACTAAAGACTGGAAGAGCTCCCACTGGCCAAAGGTGGAACCATCAAAGAAAAAGACTAGTAGCAAATAGATGGAAACATAAAATGTGTAGTATTTTATAAATTTGTGTAAATACAAATTTCTAATATGCTGTCAAAAATTGTTAATTATGAACAACTAAAACTCTAATAATACCTCATTCTAACAACTGACTATATGAACTATATTTCTGGGAAACCAGTTGGTGCTGATTGATGAGAGACAGTGTTTCTTTACACAACATTCCTACCTACTAAATGTGGAAGGAATGTTAGAATTAGAAAATCACATTTGCAACACCTAACAAAATACTTCATTTGGGAAAGATCATGAGTGATTAAAGCCTTAACAATAAAGGGATATGAAGAACTTTACCATTGAAGAATCAGGTCACTCCCTGAATCCACTAATAAAACTTAGCATTGCTAAAAAAGCAAAGCAGCCAGATGTTTTGTACCCCAGGTTGGGATGTGCATCTTGTGGAATATTGTTGTTTCTCCTTTTTCCCAGCCCTTGGGTAGCCAGTGATGATCATTGTGTAGGTGCATTAGTTCTTTAGGCATTTTTCTCCCCAGAAGCTACCAAAGATAGTAAGTCATTGGATCACACCTGCCTGGCAAGCAGAAAGTCTTGAGTTTGATCCCCAGTACTGGAAAAAAAAAATCATTGGAGATACCATTTAAATTTCTGTTTGCTAACCTGGATCTACCTTTTATTCTAATATTTTCTCTTGGATTAAAAACTTTAATTTGAGAGTATGTATTTTATTTTTGCTGTTATTAAGAATAAATGGGAATTAAAGGAACTTAAGTTTTAATCTCACAATGGTGTGACTGGGCTATGGGAATACTGGAGTAATTATATTGATAATGTGTTTTGTTAGAAAAGATTTTTTTCAAACATCTCTTCATTTGAAGAATACTTTTGTTATACGACTATGGTAAAACATCTTTAGAGAGAAAAACTACCCTGGTGGATTAAATTATATTCCCTGATTCAAAGCTGGTTTCATTTAGTTGAGAGGTATTTGAAGTGATTATGCTAATAGTAATATTTTTAGCATTTCTGTTTTAATTGTGTATTTTAACATTTGAGGGTAGTATTGAGGTAGGTGGCAAAGCATTTAAAATTTAGTGTCCTTTATATGTAGCTCTCTGGTTCTTGTATATGCCTGCTTCCTTTCATGATTTTAAGGTTCTGGCTGGATCCTGGTACCGTAATAAGGGTATTTACATTGCTTGGTTTGGTTTTGTTGGCTCCTCAGGTTATCCTACCTTGCGGATAGAGAAGAACGACCTGAGAAGCGTCACTCTTTTGGAAGCCAAAGCCAAGGTGAAGGATATAGCAATATCTAGGGAAAGGATAACACTACACGATGTCCTCCAAGAAGGTACTTATTATCTCAAAATCATTTTAAAAAAAGAACGATTTTTTCTTTTCCCTTTCTTTAGATTTTAACATGTCTTATATATTGTTGGTGAGGTTCTTGATTTTCAAACACAGTAAAGCATATATATGTGTGATATAAGGTTTATTTTCTATTTTTTTCTCATTTTAAATGATCGCTACTTAGAAGTTCTCTTTGAAATATCTTAAGCGTTTTCTCTGACAGATAGTGTGGGGGTTCTAGCAGGTAGAATGGGGCTTTGGAGTTAGACTCCAGTTCCAGTTCTAGGATTTATTTACCTGTATGACCTTAGAGAATCATTTAATGCCTTAGATTTCCAGTTTCCTCTTCTATAAATATGGACTATATTATATTCTAAATAGTAGTCTCCATAATTTTTGGGCTAGTTATACAGATAAGATGAAATTATGTATATTACATGAATTAACACATAATAGTATTTGATAGATAATAGTACCCTTTTTCTCCCCTCTTGCCGATCCTTGCTTTGATTTTTGAGTGTTTTTGTTTGTTTGTTTGTTTGTTTGTTTCTGGCTTTTTGAGTCAGGGTCTCACTGTGTATTCAGGCTGACCTTGAACTCATTGTGGTCCTCTTTCTGCAGACTCTCAAGTACTGGGATTATGGGCATGCACCACCATGCCTGGCTGAGTTTTGAGTTATAAAGTAATTGATGAGGGAGATGCTCAAAAGATTCAGGCAGAAATTAATGATGAAATACTGCATTGAGCTCTTCACATTCAATAGAGTATTACTTTGTTTGCCACTGTTTCAATTCAGGTTAGAATGTTATGGGTACTTAGAAGTCCTTCTGTAGTCATCTGTTGTTTGGGACATTGTAAGATAAGATAATCATAGCTAAATGAGGGGCTTAAACCTTCCCCAGTGGAAAGTGGTCATTACTGGAACCAGAACTTTTATTTAGCCTGGTTTTCAGCATATAATTGCCACTTCCGTTTTCTAAGCTTGGCTAGTTTTTGGATCTGTCTGAAGTCTGAAGAGGGTAAGTAAATCGGATAGCGTTTCCTAAAGATTCAAAGAAATGAGAGACAACTGTTGAATAATGGTATGTTTACAGCCTCTTTTGTTCTTTAAGTAGGATAATATAAGTAATCTATTGTGGTATAATTTGAGGAGAAGAGAGAATTCAGAAACACAGTTTTTCTTGATGTTTTCAGGGTTATAATAGTTTATTTTTAAACTGCTTATTTCAAAAAAGAAAACGTGGCTAATTAACATCTTAAAAAGTGTTGAGGTTCACTGGACACCTGATAAGTACAAATAGTATGGTAGTTTCATACTGCTTTTCATCTGTCAGCTGGGAAGAATTAAAAAGATAGATAATATCCAGGCTGACGGGGTTATAAGGAACAAGCTGTCATACGCATTGCTGATAGGAATATGAATTCCTGTGACATTGTGATAAAGCACAGAATATACTTCAGTATATGTTCCCACCTCCATGACAGTTATTTTTAAGCATGTGTAAATTCATGTTGGAGAATATTTTAAATGGGATGAGGTATGGGGAAGAGACTGGACAGAAGCATTTTCACTGCTGCTGTGAGAGTCTGAAGAGTCTCAATCAAAGCAGGTGGGTGTGAGTGGGACAGAGGGGAAGAACCTCTTACAGAGGAAATTACCTCCAGGTTAAGGTATCAGCTCTAGCTCTGACAGTGGACTGAGTAGAGTGTTTGAAGATGTTTACTCAGCTCCAAGCAGATTGTCTTAAGTAAAGATCATCTGAAGCTTTTGTCCCTCAAGAATCCAGGTTAGTCTGTGTCTGCCGTAGTGAGACTCGATAGATGGATGCCAGCAGCTTCAGCATTAAAGTAAGCCTCTGTGTATGTGTGGTGGCATCTGCAGCGAAGCAAAACCATTTGCAGGCTTTGTGTGTGTGTGTGTGTGTGTGTGTGTGTGTGAAGGAGAGTTAGAATGGTCTTGTGAGAAAGTGGCAAAAGATTAATTTTCAATGACTAAGACACTTTTTAAAGCTGTTAAGAAATTGCTCATAAAGTCTGTATGGATTTTCATAGTTTGTGTTGTTGTGTTTTGTTTTGTGTTGCTGGGAATCAAATCCTTTGCCTTTGCCCTGAGTCACATCTCTAGCCCCCCCCCACCTTTTATTGAGACAGTGTCTCACTAAGTTGCTAAGTTGCCCGGTATAGTTTTTTTTTTTTTTTTTTTTTT
>NW_022900949.1:47592177-47639360 GCF_012274545.1 Fukomys damarensis | reverse complement strand
TTTTTTTTTTTTTTTTTTATTGAGTTTATTGGTACATTCTAGGTATACAGTACAGTTACATTCATTACTGGGATCTTGTACCTTTACATGACAGGACTTGGTTCTCATAGTTCATTTTTTAACCGTTGCTTTGCTTCCAAAAAAGTCATAGCTTCTTTTCTTACTTTAAGAGTTTTTAAGAACACATTTTGCCAGAAACCTGAGAGGACAAGCAACTTGTGAGACCTTTTAAGTAGAGAGCAGTAGAAAGATCGGAAACCAGGATGCCTAAATCCAAGACTTGTACCCTCAGGGCTTCTCTGCAAGTTACTTTTTAAAGCAGAGAGGAGAATCCATTTTTTTCCAGCATTGCTATGAGTCTAATCTTAGAAATTCAAATGACTATTGAGCTCAGGTAGTATTCCTGGCTATATTATTGCTTTATTTAGAATAATTGAGAAAAATATTCTCATAAACTTAGTTTAGATGTGATGTTTCTAAAAGCAGGCTAAGACATTTTATAGTTACAAAGGACTTCTAGCAGTTGTTAAATATCAACAATTTGTGTTCTTGTGCTATGGGGCTAGAATAAATTGATCTCATATACTCTTGTGTTTAAGTTTTATCATGCCTAGAATGATTTATACTGTAAGGCTCTTGTATGATCTCATTAATTATTGTTCTCCTTTTAGGTACTTTTGGGCGTATTTTCCATGGAATTTTAGTGGATGAAAAAGATCCCAATAAAGAAAAACATACATTTGTAAAAACAGTTAAAGGTAGGGGTTTTTTTTGTTTTTATTTTTTTGTACTATTTTTATATTTTCCTATACTAGTGGAATTATGCCACAAAGTATCAGTGTACTCTGGACCTTATAAATTAGTCCACATTTCTATAGCTCAGATGAGGCTAATTTTTGAGGCGATTTGGGTTGTCCTCAATAGGTATAGAAAAAAGAAGGCTTTATAAATTAAAATATTAAACAATTGCTAGTTATTGTCTGATCTTCCAATTAAATTGCATCCACTTGACTTCATTGTTTCTATAATTTTGGGTTTTTCCTATGTTAAAACTTTGGAGTTGGGCATCGTGGCACGTGCCTGTAATCCCAGCGCTCAAGTGACTGACACAGCAAGGTTGTTGTGAGTTCAAAGCCAGCCTGAACTACATAGTGAGACCCTATCTTAAAAAAAAAAAAAAAAAACCCTATAAACAAAAAACAAATGATGACAACAGAAAACAAAAGTCCTTGGTACCATCTTTTCCCCTCATTAAAAGACATTGTCCTTTGTTTTTACCTCCCAGTATTGCAGTCTCTAAAGAAAAAATTAAAATGACCCTCAAACCCACAGTACCATATGTAGATAGTCACTGCTACCTTTCATTCCTCTTCCCCTCTTTTATCTTATACACTGTATGATGTTCCAGGAAATGTGCATGTATGTGTATATTTCTTGTCACAATTTTGCAGGTATATAACATAGTTGGAATTGCTGGCCCAAACAATATATTCATTTAAGTTTTTGATAGAGCTTGTCAGATTGTTCACTAAAAAGCACTGATTTATATTTTCATGACCAGAATATCTGTTTTCACATGTACTTCTTTGGCACTATTTTTTAGAATGTGATGCTTAATTTTTTGTTTGTTGATTTATGTAAATTACTCAACTAGTGATTCCTCATCAAAATACTACAGTATTCTTTATATATGTTTTCTTCCCTAGTACTGATAAGTTAGTAAGACTCTTTAAAATTTTTAAAATCTTAATTACTTGCAGCTGCTATTTGAAGGCTTTAATAATTCTTAATTTTTTCTTTTTCTTTTTCTTTTTTTTTTTTTTTTTTTTTTTTTATTTTTTTTTTTTTTTTTTTTTTTTTTTTTTTTTTTTTGTACTTATAAGGATTAAACCTAGGGCTTCATTCATGCTACGCAAATGTTCTACCAATGAGCTATATCCCCAGTTAGTTAATTCTTTTTAGTGTTCATTTTGAGAGTAAGAAAAATGTGGTAATAGATAGAGCGCTTAATGTCTGTCAGTATCTGATTCAGTTTGAGATGACAAGATACTAATTTCTGAAAAGCAAATTTAGTACTTAAAAATACAGAGATTGGGGGAAAATTTAAATTCAGTTTTATGAGTTGAAGGTGACAACATTTTAAAAGTTTTATAAATGAGAACTGTGCTTTAAATTTACTTAAAGGAATACTTGGAAGGTATGAAGAGTTTATGTTTATTGTTTGTAAAATGTTGGATTGTACCAATTTAACCAATTCTTTGGAATTTAATTGCCTGTAATTTAGCAAATTGCTTATTTTAAGGCTTCTACAAAAATAGACTCCCATACACACAATCCTTTATTTCTTCTAAACAAATGATTTACATCATTTGATGTTTGTCTTATTCACCCACCCCTTCACATCCTCCCACTTTTAAAAGTTAATATTTAAGATAGATCCCAGTAAACTTTCCAACTAATTTTGAAGGCCAGTGCACATATCTACTTTTGTAAATGTAAAATTTGAACCATAAACAACTGACTTTATTTTTCTATTTTTTAAGGAAACCTTTCCCTTAATTCTAATATTTCTTCTAGGATTGTTAAATATTCTGTAGATGGCTTTGAACTGAGCTATTTCTAACTTGTTCTATATGAGTTTTAAATTAACAGAAGAGATTTCTGTACAGAATTGGGCTGATTTAACAATGGAAGGGGGAGAAAAGGAAATAGAAGTGATAAGAAAATACAATGTAGATACCGGAATTCTTTCACAAGATAAGGTTTCTCCTTCCTTGTGTACTTGAGCTAGAGTTTCTTGGCTATTTCCCTGCCTTGCTGTTGTAATTATAATGTCCTCTCTTAGCTGACGGAAATGAGAGAAAGCACAGTGAGTTCTTAGTGTATAGTCACTGTTTGCCTGGGGATAGAGAGGAAGTGCACCAGTGTTCTGGTTCAGAATTGTTCGAGATAACTCCATATGATTGTCCCTGAGATTTGTTATTTTGGAATGTTATTTTTATTTTTTTAATTGAAGCTACTAGAGCTAAGTTGCTTCACAAACCTGTATGCTTTGCTACTTGCTGCATGATTAGTTCTTTGTAAAATGCAAAAGAAAAGTCTTAAAGAGCCTTCACTTAAGATTTGCTTTTTAAAATTTTGTTCAGATTTAATGAATATTTCAATATAAATTTCCAAAGATTGAAATTTGAAACCTGAATCTTATATAAGTACTGTGAAAATGAATTCCATGAAATAATTGAATCAGTTTGGGGTTATTAGCTTTAAGTTCTTATTTTCTTTAATAGTTGCTAAACTTTTGCTATTTTGGAAATAAGGCCTTTTTTTAATCCTTTTGTTCTTCTTTGTAATTTTTAGAATGTAACGTACTTTTTAGTAATCCTTTTGAATGTTGAGGATGGACCTTTCACTATTTAAAATTAAAAGGTTAAGACTAGCCTGGGAAAGGAAACCAGGAAAATCAAATTTTCTTAATAAATAGATACAATTATTTTTTTCCATAGTTGAAAAATTCCTTAGATCACCCACTTCAATTGAGACTTGCTTAATAGAACAACCTTAGCAAAATTAAAAACTGGAAAAGAAGGTAAACTCACAAAGTGGGTGCAGCCCTTCAACTGTTGCTAGTTTTCAATGCTCAAAAGAACCCCCAGCTCCCAATAGTTCTGACCATAATTTTACTAAAAATTATTTATAGAAAGACCATGAAAGGCACAATCTGTCACTTAAAAAAGGTTTCCAAATTTCAAGCAGATTTTAGATAACTAGAATTTATACCAGCAGACAGTGATGGGATGTGTAAGGCTCCTTTTCCTAAAAATAGTTTGAATTCATGGCTTCAGTCTACCCATTTTGTATTCTTAAGGATCTTACCTAAAAAGTTGTCTTTAAAGGCAGCACAGATAACAAGTTATGGAAGAGGGAATGAGGCAAGGAGTGGGATTCCAGTAGATCGGAGATGGATGAAATGGAGACTTCTTAACCTTGACAGTCCCAGCTTTTGAGGAGTGTGACAGTCACAGTGCCTGATCTCAGTGGTGTTCATTGTTGATTCAACATTTTACTAAGGGTCTGGAATGTGTGGATCTTACCTTTGCCAATCTTTTGAACTGGTTTCTCACAACTATAATTTAATAATTTATTTACGGTTGACATAAAAGTTAGTTACTGGTTTCTTTGAAAGTTTTGGTTTTGGTTTTGGTTTTTGTACCAGAGATCAAACTCAGGATCTTGTCTTTGCGAGGCCGGCTGCCTCACCACTTAGCTAAATCCCTGGCCTCCTCTTTAAAAGTGTTAAGGATTTATTACACTCAAGTTTTTGTTCAGTATTTAAAAGTCATTTTTAAAAATTCAAATCCATTTTCAATTTCATAATGGAAATACACTGCAGCCCACTTCTGTCACAGTTTTAAAAAGGAACCATAGACTATTTCAGTGTACCAATGTAATTAGGTTCTATTGATATTACTTTAGTTGTTTTGAGTTTTCCAGTGGGATTGATGGTGCAGAGTGTATATGCATTTCCCTACCTACCCAAAGTGCTATTGATGAGCCTGTTTCAATAAATTCTTGCCCATCTGCTAGTTTAATTTGTATTTCTTTCCTTAGGAGTAAAGCTGAAAATCATTTTGCAATTTTGTTGGTCTTTTTTTTTTTTTTCTTCTCTTAGCAAAGTGTTTATATCTTTTAGCTCTGTTACTTTTGTTTTGGTTTGGTTTGGTTTGGTTTGGTTTGGTTTTTTGAGATAGGGTCTCACTATGCAGTTCAGACTTGCGTCAAACTCATGGCAATTCTCCTTCCTCAGCCTTCCCAGTGCTGGGACTATCAGTATATGTCACCACTCCTGTCTTCTTTTTTTTCCTCATTAGATGAGCTCTTTAAGGGAGGAAAAAGGAAATTAGCCCCTTTCATGCCTTGTGTGTTGTAGATATTTTTCCAATCTATTATTGCTTTTACTTTGTTGAATTTCTAATATTTATGTAAAAATTTCTTTGCAAGTTGAGCTATTTAGTGTGACTCTTACTACTCCAGTAGTTTAGGCTAAATCTATTTAGATTTACCTGAAATCTGTAATGAGAATTTACCTTAAAATCCAAGGTAGTAATCATTTGCTAAGATCATATCTGCAATGTTATATATATGTATAACTGTTTCTTTTCTGGACACAGATCATGCTTCTGAGATCCAAGTAACCATGATGCTGACAGAAAGCTGTAAGCTGCGAGGTCTTCACCACAGGTGAGAGCAAAACCTCAGCATTCCAGGGTTAGCCTGGCAACATTTATGCTGCGTCTTTATTTGAAGAACATTGACATTACAATAAGTTCTGAATTAAAAGCTTTTTGGAATAGCTTAATCTTTTTCTGAATATAAAAATAATATTCATGCTCATTACACAAATTTTACAAACAATAAAGTACAAAGAAGAAAAGAGAATAACTTTGTTAGATTGCATCTAATAATCATACCAAAGCTTTACAGAAATTATTTATACCTATTGTGTGCATACCTCTTTTTTAAAAAGGATGGGTGATAGACTTACATTAAAATATATTTGTTATGAAATTTTGAAGTGTATTACCAAAGACAAGAATAATAAACACCAGTAAATCCACCTCCTAGATACAGTGACAGTTAACATTTTGCCACATTTACTTTTTGTGTATGTGCATGTGTGTATCATTGTGTATCTGGCCATGTCTTTGCATGTCTATGGAAGTATTTTATGGGGGGTTAGACATCTATGTGAACACTGAGTATATTTTCATCAGACATTTTAAAAACAGACATATAATAAGCAAGATCCCAGAAACCCAACAGAAGAACAAAATACTACAAGCAGTAAGAGAAAAGAAACAAATCACATGCAAAGGAAAGCCCATCAGAATCACAGTAGACTTTTCAGTGCAAACCCTTACGTCAAGGAGAGCCCGGAGTGAGGTATTTCAAGTACTAAAAGAAAACAACCTCCAACCTAGACTGATGTATCCTGCAAACCTCTCTTTCAAAATGGATGGGGAAATAAGATACTTCCATGACAAAGAACACCTGAGAAACTTCATGAATACCAAACCAGCACTACAAAGCAATTCTAAACAATATCCTAGAAAAACACAATGAAGTTAACAATACCATGAGGCCCAGCAGAGCAAATCAAATAGGCAAGATAAGAAACTAAAAGAAGGCGGAAACAACAAAAGGCCAATAGCATGACAATAATAAGTCAGTACATATCAGTTATAACCATCATTGTCAGTGGCCTCAACTCACCAAGAGAAATAGACTGGCAGAATGGATTAAGAAGCAAAATCCAACAATATGTTGTTTACAAGAAGCACACCTAGTGCAAAAAGAAGCCCATAGACTGAAAGTGAAAGGATGGAAAACAATTCTTCATGTGACAGGAGCCCAGAAAAAAGCAGGGGTAGCAATGTTCTTCTCAGACAAAGTAAATTTCAAACCAAAACTGATTAAAAGAGACAAGGCCTTGTAAAGAACAATTCAGAGGGAGAAATGACAGTCATAAATATATATGCACCAAATATTAATGCCCCCAACTAGATAAAAGAAATATTAAAAAACATGAAAAACCAAATAAGCACTAATACAGTTGTAGTGAGGGATTTAAATACCCCACTTTCACAAATAGATCATCTAGGCAGAAAAACAACAATGAAATACTAGAACTGAACCCAGCTTTTGAATGTATGGACTTAATAGACATCTGTAGAGTGTTCCACCCCACAAAATCAGAATATACATTCTTTTTGGCTGCACATGGGTCACTCTCCAAGATAGATCACATACTAGCTCACAGAACAGGTTTGAATATCACAGAGGAAATTAAAGAAGAAATTAGACCGTTTTTACAAATAATGAAAAAGCCAATACAACATACAGGAATCTGTGGGACACAGTGAAAGCAGTTCTACGTGGAAAATTCATAGCACTGAATGCCCACACTAGGAAAACAGAGCAAGCTCAAATAACCTAATGATGAATCTTAGACTACTAGAAAAACAAGAGCAAGAAAAACCCAAAGCTCGAAAAAGAGAGCTAATTATAAAGATTAGAGCAGAAATCAATGCAATGGAAACTAAGAAAACGATACAAAAAAATAAATGAATCAAATAGTTGGTTTTTTTGAAAGAATAAATAAAATCGATAAACTCTTAGCTCATCTATGTTTATAGCGGCATAGTTTGTAAGAGCTAAAACTTGGAAACAGCCTATTTGCCCATCAGTTGGAAACTAGATAAAGAAGATACGGTTTTTCTATAAGATGGCATACTACTCAGTCATAAAGAATGAGAAATTAGATTCATTCATAGGAAAATGGATACATATTGAGGATATACTCCTAAGTGAAATAAGTCAAACATATGCAGATACCGAATAGTTTCTCTGGTGTGAAAAACTAATAGTACATAAGATCCTAATGAGAAAATTGACAATGTGAAATAGGAAGAAAAGGGCTAAAGGTGTAGGGAAAGTGGGAAGGATAGGGGAAAGGTAATAAGGGAAAAGAAAAAAATACAAGAAAATGAAAAAATGGAAATAAAGTATTTGTAAATGGGGAGGGGAAGAGGGGATGAAGGGAGGGCAGGGACAAGGGGAAAAAATGAGAACCAAAGCCTGTCATGTAAAGGTACAAGATCCGAATAATGAATGTAACTGCTGTACTGTATACCTAGAATGTACCAATTAATTAAAAGAGAAAAAAAAATGTAAAAAAACCAGACATTTTCCCATAAAATCATAATCTTATTATCTTTAACATGCTTAACTTAACAAAACAATATTTCTAGCTTTTTATTGTCAGTAACTGTAAATCCTTGTCCCATTTAAGAAAGCTACATAGTTTTATGTAGGGAGCAGGGAAGGGGATTTATCAGGACCTCTACTGTGCGTCCTGGCCTGTGAGCCGCTGCAGCACAAGGCAAATTAAAGAACAGACCCAAACAAGACTTAGAGTGAAAAGTCTGGGTCTTGGGACCTGGTTGGTGCTGTAGATGGCAACAAAGACAAAAGCCCCCAAGCATATCCAGTATTTACTGAATACAGTTGTCTGAAGGAATAGGGAGCTTTGAAGTCAGGTAGTGAATTACTGCCCAACACCTGGCATGATGGCCTAGGCAAGGCTGTGAGGGAGTAGACATTCATTCCTTCTCTTGCTAGGATAGAAGAAACTGGCACTGGGACCGGGTACAACTAGCAAGTAACCCACAGGTTTAGTGAGGAGCAGTAATTTAGGTGAAAGGATTTTAATTGGGGTCACACTGACCTCAGCTGCATGTAACTCAGCAGGGCCCTGCCACTTCACAGACTAGGACATAGGCCTCAGTGACAGCCATTAGCAAAGGAGCAGTGCTAGCCCAACTCTGGAACCTGACATCCCATTTGAGTCACATAAGGCTTTGGTCTGACTCCTGAGATAAAGCAATATAGCTGAATTAAAGAAAGCAAGAAGCATGTGCCTCTCATAGCCCACTAGTACTGGGCAGGGATATCTGCTAGTTTCAATCCCACCAAAGGAAGGGGGCTATAATAGTTCATTGAATGGCTATGTAACATTTTAATCCCTTATATGAGCATTAGATCATAGTTATGATTTTTAAAATATATGTAATTCTAATTCTATACAAATAGCTTTTTTTAAAACTTCCTATTGTTTCTGTCCACAGAGTTATAGTGAAAACTACCGTCAGAACCAAGAGATGCTTGAATATAGTGTCATGATGTATAGCAATATCAATGTCAAGCCAAAGGTTCTTTTTGATACACACTGTATAGCATCAGCTTAGTTTGTATACTGATAGAAAATTTAATAACATGTTTTTAAAAAATGGATTCTTAACTCTCCTTATAGAAAGATGTTCATAGACTTCTGAAAAAACAGATACAAAATGATGCATGCAAAAGCATCATATATTTTAATTTCCCTGTACTTTTGGTAGTTACTTGAGCTTGGCTAAAAAGTAAAATGAGTAGATGGAGCTATATTTTTGAATTTTGTTTATATTTTGGCTTTTGAGTACCTAAAAGGCTGGTGGCTACATTTAGATCAATAAATTGCTAATAAAAATGAAGTTGACTCATTTGGCACTGTGGTCATGGAAAAGAAAAGCCAACAGTAAGAAGACAATTTTTGCTGTGATTAAATATAAAATAATTTAGCATCTGGTCAACCAAAGGTGCAGGAACATTAAAAATTTATAAATCTCAGTGGCAAAAGAGAAAGTTGTCAAGGAAAAACAAAGTTTTCCTAGCTACAGATTCTAAGGCACATGTCTCAATATGTTTATCTACATTCTAGTCACTGATTAATACAATGAACAGATATTTGTACTTTCTAGCTTCATTGAAAATTTTTTAAAAAGAGAAGATAGTTGAAAACATTGAACATGCATTATTGAGGAACAAACAGTAAAGATGTTTCTTTGAAAGACTAACATTGTGCGATTCAGGAATATTGCCTTCCATCAGCTTGATTTAGCCCAAGAGCAGAACTCATCATTTGCAGAAGAATAAATAGACAAACTGTCCCTTAGGCTATATTTTCTAAAAGCCACATTTTGTTTCCCTTAGGCTGTTGACAAGAAATGGAAAATGATCAGTTGGAAATGTTCTTTTGGCCATGTTGGGAGAGCTTTATGTTCTGTTATACTGACTCTAGGAGTAAACACCCATAGTGCTTCATATTAGTATATCATACTAACTTACACCATACCAATATTTTACCCCTATTAAAGGTTTTCGCCATATTAAGCACAGAAGTGTGAAGCAGGAATAAATATAGACAAAGCTAGGATTTTTCCCCAGAAGCAGAGCAAGCATCTGCAACATTCTGTGATGTGGGCTATAAGGCTTTCCAACATTCTACCAAAATGAACAGTCCCAGGCTCCTCTTAGGGTATGGAGTGGAGTGACAGTCTGAATTGGATTTGTTTGATACTGGACATTGAGTGAATGAGAAAAGGCTTCTAAGGCAAGCTGTCGAGGTTGGTCACAGTTAATTGTTCATCTTGATTATGAAGTGAATTGGGACTCTAAGCTATAATGAACAAAACACATCATCAGTACATAAAAAGTAATTCTTTTTGTTTTGTTTTGTTTTTTTTTTTTTTTGGTACCGGGGATTGAACTTGGGTCCTTGTGCTTGCAAGGCAGGCAGTGAATCAGCCAAATCCCCTGTCCTAGAAAGTAATTCTTTATGTTCACTGTAGCTATTCATCTCATTTTTTTAAGCAGCCAATGTCCAATACATATTTCTTTTTGACCCTTGATGTCTCTCGACTAAGTAGTTGGTGACAGACCTATGGTACATGTGCCACAGTGGGCTGTTTGGCATTTTTTTAATCTTTCCCTTCCTTTTCCATTGGAATTTGTAAGAATAATTTTTTTAATAAATTTTATCCCATTCCCCCCATCAAGTCTCTTCCCCTCCCTATGTACAAAAGCTTTGTTTCCATTTTTTCCTTCTATTTTAACTTTTTTTTTTTCTTGCCCCTTCCTTCCTTTCTCCCTCCCTCCTCCATTGTTCCCCTTCCCATTTGGACACTTCCTTCTCATTTTCCAACACCCCTTATACATCTCAGTCCTTATTTCCACTTTTGGTTTCTTACACCAGAGAAATAATGCGATATTTAAACATGTGTCCAATTTATTTCACTTAAAAGTGGTCTCAAGGCCCATCCATTTAGCTATAAATGTTTGAAGCTCACCCTTCTTTATGGCAGAGTAGTACTCCATTGTATTAAAAAAAAACCCACATATTTATCCTCTTCTCAGTTGATGGGCATTTGGGCTGTTTCTAAGATTTAGCTATTACACACTGTGCTGCTATAAACATAGGTGTGCATATATTGCTCTGTATTATGCTTTTAATTCTTTTGGGAAGATACCAAGAAGAGGTATAGCTGGGTCAAATGGAATGTCTAGTTTTAGTTTTTTGAGAAAACCATACTGATTTCCACAATAGTTGCACCAGTCTACACTCCCACCAATAGTAGAGAAGTGTTCCTTTTTTGCCCCACAGCCCCATCGGCATTTGTTATTGGTTGATTTTTTGATGGCAGCCATTCTTTCTGGAGTGAGATAGAATCTCAAGAGTTGTTTTATTTTGTAACTCAAATGATCAGTGATATTGAACATTTTTTCATATATTTATTTGCTATTTCTAATTCTTTATCTGAGAAGTATCTTTTTATCTAATTTTAATCTTTGGCCCATGGAAAGCCAGTTTTTTCAGCATCATTTATATTAAAGAGGCTATCTTTCTTCCAGTGAAACTGTTTGTCTCCTTTCTCAAGATAAGATGGTTGAATATGTCTGGAGTTGTTTCTGCATCCTCTAGTCTGTTCTTTTGATCCACAGGTCTATTCTTTTGCCAGTACCATGCTGTTTTCATCACCATAGCTTTGTAGTATAATTTAAAATCAGGGATAGTGATATCCCCTGCTTTGCCTTAGTTGACCAGAATTGCCTTTGCTGTACTAGTTCTCTTCTGGTTCCAAATGAATTTTAGTATTGTTTTTTCTAATTCTGTGAGATATGCTGTTGGGATTTTGATTTGGATTGCATTGAGTCTTTGGAAGTATGGCCATTTTCACTGCATTGGTTCTTCCTATCCAAGAACAAGGGCTATCTTTCCATTTTCTGATACTCTCTTCCGTCTTCCTTTTTGGAGTACTATAGTTTTCAGTTTAAAGGTCTTTTACTTCCTTAGTTAGATTGGTTCCTAGGTATTTCTTTTTTTAGATACTGTTAGGAAAGGATTCTCTTATTTCTGTCTCCATGAGTCTCTTATTTGTGTACAGGAATTGTATTGACTTTTGAGGATTGACTTTGTATTCACTGAATTTGGTTATCAAAATCTAAAAGTCTGTTGGTGGAATTTTTTTGGTCTGCTATGTAGAGAATCATGTCACCTGCAAATAATGACAATTTAACCTCTTCCTTTCCTTTTTTTTTTCCTTATTCCTTTTATTTCTTTCTCTTGACTAATTGCTGCAGCTAATGTTTTCAGAACTGTATTGAAGAGTAGTGACAATGGACATCCTTGTTTTGTTCCTGATTTTAGAGTGATAGCATTCAGTTTTTGTCCATTTAATATAATATTGGCTGTTGGTTTGTTGTAGATGATTTTTATCAGATTGAGATAAAGACCTTCTATACCAATTTTCTGTAGGGTTTTCATCATGAATGTGTGCTGGACCTTGTCATATGCTTTTTCTGCATCTATTTAGAGGATCATCTAGTTTTTGTCCTTTGCTCTGTTAATATAGCGCATTACATTTAATGATTTGTGTATGTTGAACCATCCCTACATCCCTGGGATGAATCAACTTGGTCATATAATCTTGGTGTATAACCTTCTTGATAATTTGCTGCATTCTGTTTGCCAGTATCTTACTGAGGATTTTTATGTCTATGTTCATTAGGGAGATTGGCCTGTACTTCTCCTTTTTATGTGGATCTTTCTCTGGTTTTGGAATCAGGGTAATTCTTGACACCAGGAATGAATTTGGGAGTATTGCTTCCCTTTAAATTTCATTGAAGTGTTTGAGAAGTAGAGGCATTAGGTCTCTAAATTTTTTGTAGAATTCAGTAATTACTCCATCAGGTCCGGGGCGTTTCTTTGTTGGTAGTTTTTAAATTACATATTCAATTTTATTGGCTGATATTGGTTTATTTAGAATTTCTATATCTTCTTGATTCAGCTTTGGTAATTCATATGTATCTAGGACTCTGCCCATTTCTTCTGTATTTTTCATCTTATTAGATTATAGGTTCTTGGAGTAGACATTTATGATCTTCTGGATCTCTGCAAGATCTGTTGTGATTTCATCCTTCTAATTCCTAATTGCATAGATTTGAATCTTTTCTTTCCTTTTTTTGATGAGGTTGGCTAAGGGTTTATCAATTTTATTTAGTCATTTCAAAGAACCAACTCTTCACTTATTTGTTTCTTTGTATTTTCTTAGTCTCCACTGCATTAATTTCTGCTCTGATTTTTATAATTTCCTCCCTCAGACAAGCTTTGGGTTTAACTTGTTTTTTGTTTGTTTGTTTATTTGTTTTTTTCCTGGAAGCTTGGACTTCAACATTAGGTTATTTTTTTTTCTCTCTCTCATTGAGTTTATTGGTACATTTTAGGTATACATACAGTTACATTCATTATTGGGATCTTGTACCTTTACATGACAGGTCTTGGTTCTCATTTTTTCCCCTTGTCCCTGCCTTCCTTTCACCCCCTCCTCCCCTCCCCATTTACAAACACTTTATTTCCTTTTTTTCCTATTTTTTTCCTTTCCCTTATTACCTTTCCCCTACCCTTTCCACTTTCCCTACACTTTTAGCCCATTTCTTCCTATTTCACATTGTCAATTATCTCATTAGGATCTTATATACTATTATAGTTTATTCACACCAAAGAAACTATTCGGTATTTATACAAGTGTGACTTATTTATTTCACTTAGGAGTATATCAATATGTGTCCATTTTCCTATGAATGAATCTAATTTCTCATTCTTTATGGCTGAGTAGTATTCCATTTTATAGAAAAACCACATTAGTTTCCAACTGATGGGCAAATGGGCTGTTTCCAAGTTTTAGCTATCACAAACTGTGCCACTATAAACATAGGTGTGCATATATCATTGTGATATGATTCTTTTAATTCTTTTGGAAAGATACCCAGCAGAGGGATGGCTGGGTCAAATGGAACCTCTAGTCCCAGCTCTTTGAGGTATCTCCATATTGATTTCCATAGTGGTTGCACCACTCTGCACTCCCACCAACAATGGAGAAGGGTTCGTTTCTCCCCAGAACCCTGCCAACATTTGTTATTGGTTGATTTCTTGATAGCAGCCATTCTTTGTGGGGTGAGTTGGAATCTCAGTGTTGTTTTCATCTGCATCTCTCGAATGACCAGTGATGTGGAACATTTTTTCATATATTTACTTGCTGCAATTTTACTTCTTTGTTGGAAAGATATCTGTTCATTTCAGATGCCCATTTTTGAATCGGGTCCTTATATTTGGGAGGGCTGATTGTTTTGAGTTCTTCATATATTCTAGATAATAGTCCTTTGTCTGAGGAGCAGCTGGTAAAATTTTTTCCCCACATTGTAGGTTGTCTCTTAGTTCTTTTGGTGGTTTCTTTTGCAGTGCAAAAGCTTTTTAATAAGATGAGATCCCAGGTGTTGATTCTTTCTGTTAGTTCCTGTGCTACTGAGGATTTGTTCGTAAAGTCTTTTCCTATGCCAGTGTCTTCAAGAGTTCTGCCTAACTTATCTTCCAGCAAGTTTAGCGTTTCTGTTTTAATATTTAGATCTTTAATCCACTTGGATTTTAATTTAGTATATGATGAAAGATAAGGGTAGGTTGTTTATTTGAACCTGTTCTGTTTTTCTGATAAGGGAACTCATTGCTTTCGATTTCCTTTGTAGGACTGCTTTCATTGCACCCCATAAGTTCTGGTATGTTGTATTGTCATTATCATTTAATTGTAGAAATAGTCTGATTTCTTCTTTAATTTCATCTGTGAACCATTAGTTGTTTGGGGGGTGTTATTTAATTTCCATATGTTTATGAAGTTCTTGTGGTTTCTTTTTCCATTGATTTCCAATTTCATTGCACGATGGTCTGATAATATGCATGGGATTATTTCAGTTTCTTTGCATTTACTTAAGCGTGTTCTATGAGCCAGATTATGGTCTATTTTGGAGAAAATCCCATGTGCAGCTGAGAATGTGTTTTCTGATGTTGTGGTGTGGAACACTGGACATCTAAGTCCATTTGTTCAAAAGTTTGGTTCAGTTCTAATATTTCATTGTTGATTTTTTGTCTAATTGATTTATTTGTTACAGTGGAGGATTGAGGCCCCCCATTACAACTATATTAGTGCTTATATGATTTTTCATGTCCATTAATATTTGTTTTGTATGATCAGATGCACTGCTATTTGGTGCATATATACTTAAGATTGTTCCCTTTATCAAGACGTAGTGACCTTGTTTGTCTCTTTTAATCAGTTTTGGCTTGAAATGCACTTTGTCTGTAAATAGAATAGCTACCCTTGCTTTTTTCTGATTTCATTCTGTGAATTTGTTTTTCAATAAAATGTGTTTCTTGTATACAGCATATTGTTGGATCTTACCGCTTGATCCATTCTGCCAGTCTCTTTCTTTTAATTGGTGAATTAAGACCATTAACATTGATGGTTATACTTGATGTGTATTGTCTTATCTCTGTCATGTATTTTCCTTCTTTTGGCTTCCTTTTCTGTTTAATTTCTTGCCTGGTGGATTCATTCTTTTTGGGTTCATGGAATTGTAATCCTTATTGTCTCTTTCTAGAATCTCCTTCAGAATACTTTGCAGTGCTGATTTGGTGGTCATGAATTTAATTCAAGTGTTCTTTGTCATGGAAGTATCTTATTTCTCCAGAAGGATAGTTCTTATTTTTTGTTTCATTTTTTGGTACTGGGGGTCAAACTCTGGACCTTGTGCTTGTGAGGCAGGTTGTGGCACCACTGAGCTAAATCCCAGGCCCTTGAAAGATAGTTTTGCAGGCTACATCAATCTGGGTTGGAGGTTGTTTTCCTTTAGGCTTGAAATACTTTACTCCAAGCTCTCCTTGACTTGCGAGTTTGTGTTGAGAAATATGCTGTGATTCTCATGAGCTTTCCTTAATAGGTGATTTGTTTCGTTTCTCTAACAGCTTTTAATATTCTGTCCTTGTGTTGAATTTCTGAAATCTTGACTATTATATGCCTTGGGGAAGATTTGTTTTGATCATGGCTAATTGAAGTCCTATATGCCTTACTTATCTGTATGTTAAATTCTTTTTTCTGGTTTGGGAGGTTTCCTGCCATTACTTCTCTTCTGAGAACAGGTTTTGTATGTCATTTGATCTATCTCCTGCTTTTTCACTGACTCCAATCGATCTTATGTTATTCTTTGCATCATCTAGCAGCTGCTGGATTGAATTCTCATGATCTCTTTGCTATTTTTAAGAAAGCTCTTTTTTCCTGATCACTACCTTCAATCCTATCTTCTATATCTGATATTCTGTCCTCACATTGGCTCATTCTGCTGTGTATACTTTCAGTGGAGTTTTTAATCTCCTGGATATATTTGAATTTGTTTCATGGATTCCATTTCTTTCCTATCCTGGGCATTTGTGGCTCCTATCACATTCTTGAGCTCCTCTTGTTTTTTACCCCTCTCTTTCATTCTGGTCACCACCTCTGTAGTTATCTGGGAAATTATTTCTGCTTTTTTTTTTTTTTTTTTTTTCCCTACAGCCTCATTCATCTGCTTTTTTACTTCTGCTGTTACCATTTCAGAGAGTCTGGGTGGCTCTCAGCTTGTTTTACTTTATTGCCCCCTGCCCCTGGGGTTTGCCTTTGGTGAGCTGAAAGTCTGTGGGGTTACATCTTGTTTGAATATCTTCCTGTTTTCTTTTTCTTTTTTTAAGTTTGATTCCTGAGTTGATAGTTTTAAAATAGCTTTATTGCCAGTATTCAGAACCCCTAGGAAATGACTGCTTCTCAGAAATATCTTCCAGATGTAGCTGGATTTTGGGTTTTGAATCTATTGCAAGATCTTACTTCTTCAGTTTATTGGGGGTGAGAAGTTTTTGCCTACTTGGCCCAGCTGCCAGTTCTTTGGCATGGGCTTGTAGGGTTTTTTTAAGACCCTTAGGCAATCTCAGTCTTGGTATACCAGGAGGAACAACTGATTAACACAATTTTGTCACTTTGGCTAAAGTTGTACAATCAACAATAGCAAGAGCATCAAATACAGCCTAGTAAATGACAAACTGTAACCCTTAATATGGCTTTTTTACCCTTGGGGAGAAGATTTAAAAGGGGCTATGGGGTTAAAAAAAAAATAACATAGAAGAAGAGGAAGAGATCAGAAGTAGGTCTGGAGGACAAACTTTAGGAAACTGGTGAAGAAGACATGTAGGAAATTGAAAAGGAAAAAATAAAAACCAGAACAGAACAACAACAAAAAACTAGAAACTTGTGTTCAAACAATCAAGAAAAAAAAAATAAACAAAACAAGAGCTAGAAAGGAGGAAAAACAAAAGAAAAAAGATAAAACCCCCAAAATGTTCAATTCAAGGTGTGTGTCTGCTGTCACTCTTAGGCAGTGTGGGCAAACAGAGTCCTGAGCCAAATAGATTAATCGCAGCAAGCTAAATGAAGCTTCACAGTGGGATGGTGGATAATCCCAGCTACCCTGCCCCTTTAGTTCCTCTGAAGTTCAGGCTGGTTTCTGTCTATGAGGCTAGAACCCTATTCTTTGAGCCTACAACAGTCTGTCTCCTGCTGGCTTGAACTCTTCTCCCATGCCAAGGCACCAAGAGCCACTAGATGGAGTCTGCCCAAAGCAGTTCTGATTTCCAAGCTCAGTTGGCCCCTCTCCAAGATGGCTACCAGGCAGTCACCCTCTTTTGGGTGAGGTTTGCACCTGAATATCTCAACAGCTGCTGCAGTCTGGTTCATCCACTGATACATTTCTCCATGGAGGCCTCTGGGGTCATCAGTAGTCACTCTGTGTCTGCAGTTTTGGCCTGCTGTTCCCTCAGGCTCTGGGAGAGAACGCTGCTTGTTACCTCCCTCCTCTTCGTTAGTGTCTCTCTTTAGACTTCAGTTCTTGCCTCAGATTCTTCTTGGGTCCTGGGGAACCACTTCCCTCCTCTTTTTGCTCTGCTACATTCCATTGTAAGGGCACCAAATTTCAGAGAAGCTCTTCCTCTGCTGCTCATCACTCTGCCATCTTCCCAGAAGTGATCCATGAGAATAATTTTTATCATAGGTTAAAATACTTATGTAAATAAAAATAACAGTCAGTTTTAATTATCTCAGAAGTACCTCATACCAAAATACTCCAGCGATTTCTTTTTGTGGTTGACTCCTTTATTTGCTAAAGATCCCTACTGATGAGTGGTTGTTTTGCTGAATGTCTTGAAGTTCTTTTTGAGGGCCCTCAGGAAAATAGTACATATTTGTGTGGTTAAACATTTTCATGAAATTGTTACTCTCTCAGAGGGTTTTTAATCCTTTGATGGTAGAATGAAAGATTTGACCTTGTCTGCTGTATTTGTTGTGTCAGGATAAAGTGCTGTTAACTCCTAAATAAATTTTAATTATAAAGAAAGGAAGAGAGAGAGATAATCTTTGGAAGTTGAAAAGATGGGGCATCTTATCATATCCATCCTGAAATCCTTCTTTGCTGTAGTTAACTGGTTCTGCATGTGAACCTGGTCATTTTGGTGTTCATGGAAGTTGGCAGAAACAGTCTCTAATTTTTCTTATATTCCTCTGTTCTTCCTAGGAGGAAATGTCCAGTGGTACAGGGGAAAACACAAAGATTTTGTATTCAGGTGGAGATCTGACTTTTTTCCTCCATGTACTTAGTCTTTTCCTTCATATAAACTAAACTCTCTGCCTGCCGTGTGTTTCTTTGACAGTAAAGTGGGACAATGACCACTGCCACTCTTCAGCTGTAATGTAAGCCAAAGCCCTCAAAGAAGTTCCCTCATGCTGTTCTAATGATCTCTGAGTCCTTATTTTCCAAGCTCCTCAGGGTCAGTGCTTTTCCTGTTAGTAACTCCTAAGTATAAGAGCAGAATCCAAAGCTTTGCCACTTGTGCAGTGGTGATCATGCCACAACTTCCTGACTGGTTTTATAAGTGAGACATGCTCAGTTGAGACAATTTTTATAGGAAAGAGAAAAAGCAAAGTAGAAATTAATGTATCTGTAGTTCCACAAGTCAAAGATAAGTCTTAGTTCTGTATTTCTAAAGTTTTCTTTTTTCCCCAAATTTGTAATTGTCCTTCAAATATGTGAATTTTATGTCTGTCTTTCTTATAAACTTTTACTCTTATTCTTATAAATATCTTTGTGAACATTTAATTGTTGCATAATGTCCTGTTCTTTGATTTTTTGGGGGGTGGGGTTTGAGACAGGGTCTCACTGTGTAGTTGAGACTGACCTGAAACTTCCTGTGTAGCCCAGGCTGGTCTCGAACTCACAGCAGTCCTCCTGCCTCAGCCTCCTGAGTGCTGGGATTACAGGCATGTGCCACCACGCCCGGCTTTCTTTGATTTCTTTTGAGCATTCAAGTCAGCAACTTTTTCCAATTATATTAACTATCCTTGTTCATGTAACTTTTTATGCTTGGTATTATTTCTCTTTTTATTTAATTATTATTATTATTATTTTTAAGGTAGGTTCTCATGTAATTCAGGTTGGCACTCACTTCCTATATAGTTCAGGCTGGCCTTGAACTTGTGGCAGTTCTGCCTCAGCTTCCTGAGTGCTGGGATTACTGGTGTGCAACACTACACTTGACTATTTCTCCTTTTTAAACATACATTTTAGAAGCAGAATTTACTAAGGATGGAAATGTTTTTAAGGCTGTTGTTTGTATTTATCAAATATTTATTAAATGTTTCTTTTATATGGCACAGAACACAAAGCATTAAATGGTTGGTGGGTTGTAAGTATGAAAACCAAGACTGACAGAGAGTCATACAGATAGTAAATGATAAATTGAGTTTTCAGAAATCTAATTGTAATTTCCATTTGATCAGCTTAGGATTTCTCAGCTTTTGTGGCAATTTCAGCTTCTTAAAGAACTTTTTAACTATCATTTTCTTGTCCATCTTCTGAACTGTTTTTTTTTTTAAACATGGCTTTCGGCATTACGGAATACATGGGATATTATACTATACTCATGATCATGTCTTGGATTACACTTTGTGTAAAGATGTAATATGGTAGAGTTTCTTTAGATAAGCCAGTGTACAGGACAGGGTATAATTTTACATTTTTAATGATGTTTCTACTTATATTTTGAATTTTGTTCTAACTTACTACTTTTTATGTAAGATAAGGTTATAGATTCCTTTTGTCTTTTCCAATTTCTCCCCTTTTTTTTTTTTTTTTTATAGAAATCTTCTTCCTATTACTCATGTGTGTATAGAAGAAGGAGAAAAGCCCATGGTGATGCTGCCTTACATGAATTGGGGAAATCTTAAATTGTTTTTACGGCAGTGCAAATTAGTAGAGGCCAATAACCCACAGGTGAGAAAAATTTGCCCAAATACCAATTACTTACCAGTAATTTATGGTAGTTGCTTATGTATAAACCATTTCAAGACCTGCACAAAGGAATTCACAATGAATCGGAAGAATTTTACTTGTTGATTTAGAAAAAAATGAAGATGATTTATGATTCCTATCTTAAGTATTATCCTTGGCTAATGCTAAAGTTTTTCCTTATATATTTATTGTGTGTTTGTTCATAATTACCTTACATTTTCTGTAACACTGTCTTGGTCATTTTCTTGATAACTCTTTGAAAGCACTTATCCTAGATCTCCCTTTAGGAATAGAAACAAATTTTATACAGCCATTTGGTCCATATTGTCCTAAAGACGGTGATGACTGGAGATCTGGATTATGCAACACAATTGGGTATATTCTTGATAAGTGTGGCTGTGAGATGTCAGGTGTCCAAGTGTTTCTTTCTGCTCTTAGCTCTGAAACATTGATCAGTATAGTAATGGTAGTAAAGCCTATTAGGTTCTGCTGTCTGCTGGGTTTTAGAAGCTCCTTTTATTTGGCTTTAAAATTTCTAATTATCTTAATAATTAATAATCTTAATAATAATTATTGTAGTTGCTGTGAGAACATGAGTTCAAGGGCTGCACTGAATGTGTGGCTTAATATGTGTGATGTTTATAAATTGACAGGATTAAAGCTCCAACATGTGGTTGGAGGTGATGGTCCATCAGTGTCACCTAAGAATTTCATGCCTCAGCCCACAACACTGGCATACAGCTAGTAGAAAGAGCTGTAGACTAACTAGTATTAGTTTAGAAATGATTATTGTTTTTACACAAAAGATAACTTAAAAATTGGAAACATTACCTTGAGAATTTGGCATTCATTGAACACATACTTATTGAGCTACTCTATATGTTAGATGTCAGGGAAATACATCTAATAGATGAGAGGGTCAAGTAAAAAAATCACTGTGCAGAATGAGGACTATAGTTGATATAAGCATAATATAGGGAACTGTGTGAACACATTTCTGGTCAAGAAATAGCTTTTTAAAAACTATATGTGTAAAAAAAATATTTTTCAATGCAGTAGGACTGTGGAATAAAATAAGCAGCTACATCATAAGTTTTTGTGCTATCTACAAACCTTGTCATTTTTCTGTTACTACAGGCAATCTCTCAGCAAGACCTGGTACATATGGCTATTCAGATTGCCTGTGGAATGAGCTACCTGGCAAGAAGGGAAGTCATCCACAAAGATCTGGCTGCTAGAAACTGTGTGTAGGTGCCACGAGCTCATCACTGTTACTTGATGGGTAGTGCTCCCTGGATTTGGGGTTTTCTCTAGGAGTCACACTGGAACTTTTGTTGTACTTAATAGTAAAGGTGATTTATACCTCTTAACACCCTGATGGCATTCGATGTTCATATTTTTACTTTTCAGCATTGATGACACACTTCAGGTTAAGATCACAGACAATGCCCTTTCCAGAGACTTGTTCCCCATGGACTATCACTGTCTGGGAGACAACGAAAACAGGCCAGTTCGATGGATGGCTCTTGAAAGTCTGGTTAATAATGAGTTCTCTAGCGCTAGTGATGTGGTAAGTGCTGGGATTTCTGATCTCAACAGAAGGGAGAAGCAGCATTCTGTTTAAAATGTTTTGCTCTTTTGGGCCTTTTTTTTTTTTTTTAATCTAATAACTTCCCTGAATTTTTTTATTTGAAAAGTGAGTATAGTTAGTTCTCAGTCACCTCGTTTATGGAAAGAAGCTGTGGCTGTAATTGTGGGCCTGCACTCTGTCATCTTCTTTCATCTTCTCATACATTATGAAGGGAACACTGTTGGTGCTCTGAGGTTGGTTCTTCCCAGCTTTGAAGATGAAGATATTGAGGGTTAGAGAGGGAATACTGACTGATTATTTTGTTTTCTTATGTCAGTCTCAGAATGACTAAGTGGTTGTCAGATTATAAAGGCGTACCTTTTCTTTTTTCTTTTCCAGATGGCCTTTTGCAAGTGTTAGGGGCTATATAATTTATAATTCTGCACATCACATTCATCCTTTTATCAGTTTTCAAGTGATTCTGCCTACTCAAGTGGATCATATAGTTAGGCTCTATACTTAGTGATTATCCTTTCTGAAGCTACAACTACTTGCAAATATTTTGCACTTCTGTTACTTGATACTCTAATTCAAATTAAGCCTAATAATTTTCCTGTCTTGCCTACCATACTTTATTACTGTAGCTTTGTATTTAGAAATTAGATAAAATTTTGTTTGTAAGATGCCCCTATACAGTCAGTGATAATCTATTTGTATTGCTTGTAAAATCTTTTTTGGGGGGTACCGGGGCTTGAACTTGGGTCCTTGCGCTTGCAAGGCAGGCCACCAAACCGCTGATCTAAATCCCCGGCCCGTAAAATCTTGAATTACTTCAAAGTTTCAACTTTAAGGATTAAGCCTACTGTATAATTGTATCTTATGTCTTGGTATATTTTACTTGTACAGTAATTCAGTGTTAGCCTTTTATTACAAAGTGTGTATGCTTTGAGCATTTCTTTTAATAGTATATTACTAAATATTAATTATACTAATTGATTAGTTACATTAATAAGTACAATCCTTTCCTGAGTGTATTAGTTTTCTCTGGCTGCTATGCCACATTGCTAAAACCTCAGTGTTTTAAAACAGTGGTGAATTATTTTCTCACAGTTCAGATCAGGAGGCTAAATGTTTGAAATCGAAGTATAGGCAGGCTCCTTCCAGAGGCTCTGTGTAGAAACTTTCCTTGCCTTTTCCACTTTCACGTGGCTGTTGTCATTTGCTGGCTTGTGGTTACATCTCCTTCTGTTTTGTATTTTTATTACCTTCTCATTTCTGTGTTTTTCAAAACTCCTTCTGCTTCTCTTATAAAGATGACAATGAGAACATTTAAAACCTGTCTACATAATCTAGAATAAACTCCTCAAGGTCTCTAATTTAATCAGATTTTTTTGCCATGTTATGTTTATGTATTTTCCAAATTTTATATATTTTATAATTATGTTTTATTATATATATATTGCCAAGATGATATTTATAGGCCTTGTGGATTAGTACATGGACCTATCTTTGAAACTACCTTTCACTCACCATATTCAATAATTGAAATTATCTAAGATTTCTTTATTGAATACTAATAACCCAATTTAAAATTCTTGAAGTAAGAATAATTTCATAAGGGAAGAACTCACTCATTAATTTCATTTAATTTTTTTCCTTCATAAGCAAAATGCTGTTTAATATGTTGCTCCTTTCACATACCATGTGTCTTAATAAAATGTGTTGAATTGATGTGAATAAACAGTTCAGTTTTTTATGATAATTAAGGTCTTTCATTGTATCTTCAAAATAATTTGTTTTTACTTAATTTAAAATCAGCTATTTTTTTGTATTAAAAAAACTTCATACTTAACAGTGGGCAGGGTAAATGATTATGAGAAAGGCTTCATGGAACACCACAGAGATTAACATGAGATGGAAACCTGCTTCATGTTGCCCACAGGTTCTCCCAGCCAGAGAGGCGTGGGCATGTTGGGAAATGGGTGGCTGGGTGAAGTAAGTATATCCACATTCTTAGGCATAGTGCTATAAGGCTTCAGCTTGTATGGCAGTGGCAAGCTAATCTTGGTCTATTTTCCTGGAGCTCTAATGATAAAACTTACCTAACATTAATGTCTGGAAGGTAAAACAAGTAAAATAATTCAAATATGCAAAACAACTTAGAGTTTTGGTGATTATCCAAAGTGAATTTAGGCTTTTTTGTGGGAGGTACATTTTTGTTTGGATTTTGATATTCCCATATAATATCCAAAGGGAGTTTGATTTTGGGTGGTATACTACTGCTATATTGAATGATGGTACAAAGTAATTATATTCTCTGATAAGATGCTTGGTTTTTATAGTTGCTATATTTTTATTCAGAAGTTCTCAGTTGTAACTGGAATTGTTAATAGTTTCTACATTAAGCAAAGTTGTTTTCATAGGGGGAAATGTATTTAACTTTCAATTTAGGAACAGAGTTTTAAAACAGATATCAATTGAATTATATCTGTGTGGTTTTCAAGTCTACCCCTTTAGCCTGAATCTAAACAGTTTTGAATGCAAAAAAGTAAAAGAAACTTTTCTCTGTGTTTATTTTGTTTTGGGGCTTTTTGGATTTTTGTTTTGTTTTTCTTAGAGACAGGGTCTTGCTTTGTAGTACAGACTGGCCTTGAATTCACTGCGTAGCCAAGGCTGGCCTTGAATCTTCCTCCCTCAGCCTCCCAAGTGCTAGCTGAGTGTTTATTTTGAAAATCTCATTCCATCATTGATTTAAAATAGGAATTTTCTTATTTCTTTATAATATTGTCATTTTCCAGTGGTGGACTGAAAATTGTTAATTTTGTTATTTGTTAAAATATAGTGTAATTACCTTTACTGAAATGAGGTGGCATTTGTGGCGAACCAAAAAATATTTGATGGAAAGGAAAAAGAAGAGATTTCCTGTAAATATGTCATATCATTTTAAGATGTAACTTCAAAAGATTAGGAGTTTTTAATTATTCCCTTAGAAAAAGCATCAGCAGCTAATATTTTAAAGAGGTATGCAAGATGGCCAATAAGTGCTCTTTGTTTGCACAAAGTATCCCAGAGTATGCATTGCTTAATTAATGTTTGTGTGTTTCATTGTAGCTAGTCTGTTATATAGTTTTGAAATGATAGGATTTATCATAACACAAATGATTAAATATTTTTTAAGAACTCCAGAGTGAAAACCAAGTTAGATTTTATACTTTCAACAGATGAGACTGTGGTTACTGATGCATATTTAAGAAGTGTGAATGAATGTCTCTTCACCTGAGTGGCCTGTTCTGTATTAGTATAACATATTGATGATACGTGGGTTTTGTTTTTTTTGCTTTTTTTTTGGTACCGGGGATCGAACTTGGGCCTTTGTGCTTACAAGGCAGGCGGCAGAACCACTGAGCTAAATCCCCGGCCCACAATGATACGTCTTTTAATTAAGCAAAGCATTTCAGAATCATACTTAGAATTTTTTTTTTTTTTTTTTGGTGCCGGGGATTGAACTCAGGTCCTTGGGCTTGCAAGGCAGGCCACCGAACCGCTGAGCTAAATCCCCGGCCCCATACTTAGAATTTTTATGGTTATGATATTTTATACATTTTGTAAGAGTTCATACATTTTATGTAAGAACCTGCCTTTGTTAAGATGAAGTACTGTCAAATACTTTGTTGCTCCTTTATTTGGCAGCTTTATTTTTTAACAATGTCCATAAATTAATGATGAGCAACATAAGATAATTCTTTAAGTTTGTAATTACTTTTAGCACGTCTTGACTGAACTTACATGGAATGTTTCTGTAACCCACATTCTTCTGAGTTATGCTTAATTTACATACAATGGCAAAAATATCCCTCAGTTTACATTTAATGTGGCTAACCCTTAAGATGTTCAGATTTTTCTTTTTTTAAATTATTGTGAGTTTATTTCTTGCACACACAAATAAGTATCTTCTGCTTTGGATAATTGGGATTAAAAGGACTAGTTGTATCTTTCTGTTTTTCATAACTGTGATGCAAAAGTCCTACACTTCAGTTTGGGGATTGAATATTTTTTGAATTCTTAAATTATGTTTTAAACACATATATTGAAGATTGCATTCAGGTGAACATATTAACATTTCAATAAACTTGATCATTATGCTTTGTTCCCACTTTGCCTTATGGATAGAATTGGGGGTTTAAAAACTGCATATGGTGCAATTCTTTTGAGCTGGAATTGTAGCTCAGTGGTAGAGCACTCCTATCTATGGACAAGGCCTTGGGTTTGATCCCCAGTACCATCAACGATAATAATAGTAATGACTTTTCTTTGGCTCAGTGCTTTGTCTTCCAGGTCTCCTGGGGTGGCAACATCACCCCTACAGCTAGGCAGGAAGGCTCCTAGTGACTCTCTAGCAGGGCTCCCACCTAGTCAGAACAGGGAGCCTATTTCACCACACTACTGTTCCATTTAATGTTTTTCAGAACATTGTTAACTAAGAGTAACTGATTAGATCTGCTGTACTAAAATCAGCCTTGTCCTGTAAGTTGCTATAGTAATAAAGTAGAAATCTCTTAATTCATTGGCCCCAACTTTAGCTAATATTACACTAAAAAGAAAATATACTTTTTAACAAACTACATCAATATACGTTGTTAGTGAAAAGTGTGTTTTATATCCTGTATCTTCAAAAGCTACAAAATAACACTGTTGAAGGGAGCGGAATAAGATGAATAGAACATTGCTGTACTCTAAATGGACATAGCCACAAATTTTTATAAACTGGAAAAAACATCCTGACCTTCTTTCCAACTACGTCAAACAGAAGGAAATTATAGAATAAGTCTGTCTAAATTTTAAATGGTTTAGGTATCAGAAGACTTTAGAGAGCAAGTTTTCCACAAATCATCCTGTGCCATTTGGTTTTGATTTTATTTTTTAAGGGCTGGTTAGCCAACATGTAATTAATCACTTCTGTTGGTTTTTAAGGAAACGAAACTGTGGTTTACCCTTTGGCTTGATCTTTTTTTTTTAATGTGTGTATGTGGTTTTTTTTTTTTTTTTTTCATATTGCAGTATGTAATATGAGAACCTTTGGTACTGCAAAGCGATAATGCAATCAAAACAATGAAAGAAGTAAAAAGTTAAAAGTCAGCATACACACATCAGATTGTTAATGTTACTTGAGTACAACTCCAGATCTCATATATCACCAACATCAGTCAGCAGTCATTATATTAGATCTCCTTTGTCAGTGAATGGAGTTATTCCCTGTGTGTAGGGTGGCAGCATCTATTTACCATCGGGGGGCTCATTGTTTTTTCCTCTACAATCCATATAGAATTGGTTGTCCCTTTTCCACAGAAATGTCACAAAAGTGAGTAAGAAGACGCCCACTTTATCTCAAAGGGTTGGAAACACCCAACGAGTTTCACTTCCTCAGGCTCTGTTCTGTGTAGTCATAAATTGACTTCTCTTTGGAAATGGCACACTAAAAATTAAGCCGTATGTTTACTAATCTCTCATTATTAAGATTTCATAAAGAATATAGTTTTAAGATAAGAAAATACCTGGATGTGAGCAGGCTGTGCTCTAACTTTTATTAATTTAAAATCAGTTTTACTCGTCTAAGCAGAATAGATTATCTCAGCCTTAATCCAAGTCTCTGTGAGGATTTTAAAGCTATGCGCTGATCTCCTTAACTCTCTGGGCCTGTCTAAAAGCACATGTCCAGACTAGGAACTCGAGTTAATAATCATTTAATAAAAAGGGTATTAGATTCTCCAAGGCCAGACCCCTTGGTTTTGGTATTTATGGTAAGGCTGTGCTTAAAATGATTGGGTAGTATTTCCTCCTGCATTCTCTGAAAGAGTTTGTATAGGATTATGTAGCTCACTGCACACGTTGAATTGTCCCCCTCCCCCATTAATCCCCAGAACCTCAGATTGTGGACCTTACTGGAAATAGGCTCACTACGGATGCACTGTTCAGGTGAGGTCATATTCTGTTGGGGTAAACTCCGATCCAGCATGACTGTATCCTAAGGGGAGGAGAAAAAAGTACAACAGTTGAGGTGAGCATGTTGTGTGAAGACAGGCAGAGACTGACGTGCTACACTGCCAACCAAGGAACACTGAGGTCTCTGGGACTTGGAAGAGGTGAGGAAGCCATCTCTCTGCAGGATACAGAGGCAGAGCCCTGCCAGCACCTTATTATGAATTTCTAGTCTCTAGAAGTGTGGGACAGAAAATGTCTGTTGTTTGAGCCACTGGTTTGTGATATTTTATTATGGTAGCCTTAGAAAGCTAATACTTACATTATTTCTTTAAAATATAATAAAATTCACCAGTGAAATAGGATGCGAATTTCTCTTTGTGGAACATTTTCTATGTGTAAATTTAACTTCTTTAATGAATATAGATAGGGTTGTATGGATTGTTTGCTCTTGTGTCTGTTTTTGTAATTTGTATACAAAAATAGTTTGCTTCATCTAAATTATGGAATTTATTAGTATAAAATTGAATTTTTCAGAATTGAAATTTTTTAGGTGTCCATAGAATCCGAAATGATCATCTTTTATTCCTGATGTTAATTTTATGTTCTTTGTTCCATCTACCTCAGTGATTCTCCCCTGGGGACAGTTTTGCCCCCTACCCCAAGCAGGGCAGAGTAACAGCTTTTGGTTGTCACAACTTGGATAATATGTTAGTGGCATCTATTGGGTAGAGCCCAGAGATGCTGTTAAATATTCTGTAATACACAGGACAGACCCTGTGCAGTAATGCTATCATGACAGAAGTGCTGAAGTTAAGAAAAGGATTGTGAGTTTACAATGTATACCTTTTGTTTTCAAAATATTCTACCACTTCATTTTTTTAAAAAAATGTTTTTTATTCATTAGGTTAATTGGTACATTTTAGATATAAAGTGTGATGACATTCATCATTGGGAATTTGTACCTGTATATGATATATCTTGATTCTTATTTTCTCCCCATTCCCCTGCCCTCCCTCCAACCCCTCAACCCCTCCCTATTTTCAAAGACTTTGTTTCCATTTTTTTCCTTTGTTCATATTTATTCCTTTCCTTTTCCCTACCCCTCCAACTTATCCTGCCCCTTTGGAACTTTTCTTCCTCTTTCACATTATCAATTATACATTTTGATCCTTATTTACACCTTTAGTTTTTCAGACCAGAGAAACTATTCAGGATTTACACATTTGTCCTATTTATTTCACTTAAGAGTACGGCCTCATTGTGCATCCATTTAGCTCAGATGTCTCTTAATTTCTCATTTTTTATGGCTGAGTAGTACTTCATTTTATTTTTTAAAAAACACATCTTTATCTGGTCTCCAGTTGATGGGCAGTTGGCTGTTTCCAAGTTTTAGCTATTACAAATTGTCAGTATAGATATGGATTATCACTGTGGTATGATTCTTTTAATTCTTTTGGGGAGAAACCCAGCAGGGGAATAGCTGGGTTAAATAATGGGATCTCTAATCCTAGTTTTTTAATCTCCATATTGATTCCCACAATGGTTGCACCAGTCTACACTCCCATCAACAGTGGAGAAGTGTTTTTTTTGTTTTGTTTTTTTTATCCACTGCCCTGCCAGCATTTGTTACTGGTTGATTTCATGATAGCAGCCATTCTTTCTGGGGTGAGATGGAATCTCAGCATTGTTTTCATTTGCATCTCTCTAATGACCAGCAAGCAATGGTGAACTGTTTTTCATATTTTTATTTGTTGTTTCTACTTCACTGTCTGAGAAATGCCTATTCATTTCATATGCCCATTTTTGGATTGGGTCTTTAAATTTGCAAGTCTGATTTTTCTAAGTTCTTTATATATTCTAGATAGTAGACCTTTGTCAGAGGAACAGGTGTCTACCACTTCATTTTTAATGTAAGCACCTTACTACGTATTTCTCTGTTCATTCCATTCTATCCTTTATTCTGTTGTAGACATGTAGTTTACATCTCTATATATTATAAACCCCATAGTACACAGCTATTTTTTCTTTAAATAATCTTAAAGAAATTTTTAAATTGAGGGGAGAAACACTTTTACTGTTACCCACATATTTTCAGCATTCTTCATTCTTTCTGTAGATCCATATTCTCATCTAGTTTGTTGTTGTTGTTGTTGTTTTTCCACATGAACAGTGCTCTTGGGTCTTAGAACAGGTCTGCTTTTGTTAAGAGAATGCAGTATTTTGTGTTTCTTTTTGAAGTATGTTTTGACTTGTATTTCTCAATTTACAATTTCAAAATGTTTTATAAACGTCAGTCCATTATTTTCTTGTTTCATAAATTATGGTAAGAAATGTGGCCTTTTTTGGCTAATACAGGTTGAGCATCCCATATCGGAAATGCTTAGGACTAAAAGTCCCTTGAATTTTAATTTTTTTTTCAGATTTTTGAATTATTTGCACTTACATATTGAAATATCTTGGGGACGGAACCCAAATCTAAACATGAAATCTTCCTGTTTTATGTACACCTTTTACAGATAAGATAGCCTGAAGTCAATTTTATGTATTATATTTAATAAATGTGCATGAAACACATTCATGATGTAGAATTTTCCACTTGTGGTGTCCTGTCTTCCCACAAAGAGTGTTGGATTTGGGGGCATTTCAGATTGTGGATTTGGACTAGGGATGGTCAACTTGGATAAAGCTTCTTTAAGAATTTACATTTTATAGAGTTTTTCTAGACTTTTTAGGGTTTTTTTTTTTAGATTTTTAGTAACTTTTTAAGAAAAAATGTAATGCACTATGCTTAGTATTTGTAAACGAATGTATTTATTATTTGTTTTTCTTTTTTCCTTTCAGTTATTAAAAAAGGCATTTTAGGGCAAGCCATTAATCTGAGCTTCAGTTTCTTCACCTTGTAAAATTGAGCTACTAGTGAATTATTTTCAGGGTGCATTGTGAAAGTTTAGTGTGATAAAAGTTTAAAAATCCCTAGAACTTATAGGAATTTATAAACACACAGTGACTCACATGTATCTCCTTCCATACCCAACCTTAGTTGAGAGTTTGGGGTTCACATGTCGCAGCAGCTCTGTGTAGAAGTGTTGCCTGTCTTCCATTCCTTCTCCAGGATAGTGCATCCAGGGCTGAGCCATACTGGGGAGCCTGGATCAGTCCATAAATAGGAACTGTTGTCACTGCTTATGATGTGTACTCCTACTGATAGTTCATATGCTGATTTTAAATAGGCTAATCTTTTACTTGAGCAAGATTGGAAGATAATTTTTAGGATTTTTATAGGTTAATTATACAGCTTTAAAATAAACAGCTAGAGATGTTGTCCAGTGTTACAGCAAGTGCTTTGCACATATGAGACCCCAAAATTACATACCTATGACTTTATTTTACATAATTTTGTATATTTCTCTTTCTCAGGATTTTCTTATTTTCATTTAGGCTGAAGTCATTCATTTTCCATTTCTCAATTGTGTAAACAGGCCACAGTTTTTAAAGTTATCAATTTTTATATTGAGAAAATCTTAGGTATAATTCATGGTTTGGGGTTATATATCACAATCAATAGAAAACTTCTTCCGATAAATCTCAGTACTTAGAATATATAATACTAATATTTACATTAAAGGATGCATTCACTGAAATACCTGTTTTCTTTCCCAGCAAGAGAAACTAACTTGATATAAGAGATTTCTTTTTATAAATAAGTATTATTTTTCTTTCCTTAAGAATTAGTTGAACTGATATTTTTTACTTATATCTGGCTGAAGGCAGCAGCAGCACCCAGGCAACATTTTTAAATGTTTCTTCATTGTGTTTCTGCTCCTTTCCTAGTGGGCCTTTGGAGTGACACTGTGGGAGCTTATGACTCTGGGCCAGACGCCCTATGTGGACATTGACCCCTTTGAGATGGCTGCATACCTGAAAGATGGTTACCGAATAGCCCAGCCAATCAACTGTCCTGATGAATTGTGAGTTTTTCAGAGTGTGAGCACATGAATCTCATTTCATATAGTATATTGTTATAAAAGCAAAAGAACAAGTGTCCATGGTTGTACAGAGATCCCTTTTGAGAATAATGACTCCTCGGGCTTGAATTAGATTTGCAGAGAACTACAAAATTAGATTTATTCACTCTTTTCCTTGCTTGACATATTTATATTGTGTAATCTAAACACCATAAATTAGTGTGAGAGACTAATGTACACAGTGAGCAGACTGAATGCTGTTACCTGACTTGTGTAAATGGAAGAGTACAGTCCTTAGGAAAGCCTTTCTCACATTCACCTTGACTTGCCAGGTATTCATTGGCACAAAAGGAAGATGCTCTGTGCTAGTGAGGGCGTAGTTGCTTTCTGTCTTCTGTTTTCATCATGTAGCTGATCTTCCATTTTGTGGAAGTGGGGTGGGCAGGAGGCTGGTGGGATAAGTGAGTGCACAGATGAGTGTAGTCTTTAGAACCCCCGAAGGCTTCTATACCAGAGTAAGGTTTGATGTAGATTTAGGGTTCTTAGGCCTTAGGTAAAACTTTGTGTGAGTTTTTCGTATCAGAACTTAAATATTAAGATAATTCACGTTATTTGATTGTGTTTTATGTATTTCCATGAACTTGTTATTTGCTGAGATAATTTGGTATCCTCTGATAAGGAATTGAAATCTGCATATATAATTCAAATAACTAATTTTAGTTTTTCAATTTAGAATTGCCAAAACATAGTACAGTTAATCACATTTAATATATTTTGCATATTTGTGTTTAAACAAAACAAAATTGCTATCAAATTCACTAAAAGATAAAGAGTCGTTTTAGTAGCAACATTTTCCATTGTCACTACAGATTTGCTGTGATGGCCTGTTGCTGGGCCTTAGATCCAGAGGAGAGGCCCAAGTTTCAGCAGCTGGTCCAGTGTCTCACAGAGTTCCACGCCGCCCTGGGAGCCTACGTCTGATTTCTCTCCCGGTCCCACAGCATCAGAGGACGGTTCCTGCCATGGCACCTCATGTGTAACACGATGCCAGCAGAAGCACATTTGTCTTCCAGAACACTGTGCCTTAGGAATGCTTTAGAATCTGAACTTTTTTAAAGATAGACTTAATAATGTGGAATATTTTCTAGGTATCATTTTTATTAAGTTGAAATAAAAGGGGTTTTGTAAATTGTTGGGCCAAAAATTTTTTAAAACATAGTTACTTTGGACTAAGGGTGCATTCTTACTAAATAAATAAGCAGTTTTTAAAATTGTTTAGACACATATTTGGAATAGCTGTCTTAGTGCCAACTGCTTTTTGTGTTTTTACTTCAACAAGGTAATGTAGGTGACTTACCTTTAAAGTTGTTTTAATATTATTTTTATCACTACTCTTGGGAATGGTTTGTCTTCAGGATGCAGTACTTTTCTTAGAAAAGAAAAAGCAGCAGAAAAAGATGTCTGATTTACCTTGTTCTAGAAAAGGCAATACTGGAGGGAGAAAAACAAAAACTAGAGAGAAAAAAGAATTTTTGAAAATACTAGAAACAAATTGCCCTTGCATGAAATTTTTAAAAAATTTTTTTAATGAAAAGGAATTCTGCTTTCTTATTTTGGGGGAAACAGGAGCTGGTTCCTTACATCTTAAATTTGTTAGAAATTTACTTTCCTGTGAGTCAGAAGTGGGTTTGAGGCAGAATAGTAGGAGTAATGGCAATTTTATTTATTTTTACTCTCTGGGAAAGGACAGAATGTAATTCTAGAAAGTGAAACCTCATTTCTAAGGTTATGATTCCCTTTTATTGCACCTAGAATAAGTGCTATGCACAGAATAGGTGCTTGAGTTGTGGTTTGTTTTTGTTTTTTTTAATTGTAAACTGATAAATTTTGTGCTTATCTTTGAGGCTGGCTTAAGTGTAAAATTGTTTTTTAAAAACTTGAAAAATAAAGGATTTGTTTTATATTATGGCAGTATTGAAAATATTATTCGTAATGCATGACTGGTGGTTGTGTCTTTGAAAATGCAATACCTAGAGGGTCATGTTTTATTTTATGAGTGTTTCACTCAGTTCCAAAGCCCTAAAAACGACAGCTGAACCTGCTCAGCTTCCAGGATCCGGTAAAACATTGGAATCATTTCTTTAGAGCCATTAAATAAGAGGTATACATGTATATATACTCAGTTTTAATTGTCCTAAGGTAGAGTGGAATGGAAAAATAAATGTACCTGCCTTTCCTTGCCATTTAGAGTATACAGGAGGATAATGTGTGGCAGTTGGAGGTGTTGGCTGTTTTTAAATAAGTTTTTTGGGGCCGGGGATTTAGCTCAGTGGTTTGGTTGCCTGCCTCACAAGCGTTAGGTTCTGAGTTCGATCTCTGGTACCAAAAAAAAAAGCTTTTTTAGTCAGCAATACATCTGGAAAAAAGTACATGCAACCCAAGAGCATGATTTTCTGTGTATGGTTTATTAACACTGGTGCTTCGGTTTTATGAAATATACAGTCCCCAAATGGCTGGTTTCAAAAGAAGCTCCTTTGAGCCATTTGTAAGTTACAGATGCTTTTGTTCATAACTTACATTCTTGGGAAGCATCAGTCAACAAATAATTACTTAGCATAGAGTCATTCAGCTCTCACAACTCTTCTAACATTCAGCTCATTCTTTTGTATGTGCAAGTGAGTATATAATAACAGTTAAATAGAGCTGTTAAGAAGATAAACGAGCTGACATCTGACTTGGTCCCCAGTTAAGTGCTCTCAGTCTCCCAGGGTTATTATGGTGCCTTTAAACTTGCCTTTTTGTATTTATAAGCTCTTTTATTTTATGTATGTATGTATGTTTTAGTAGATTTTTCTTGCTGAGTTAGTAGGAAACATTGACATAGGAAAGAAAATAATAGTTATAAGGATTCCATAGCTGGCCCTCTTTCAGTGGTTTTGTCACAGATAGCAAATATTACTGGACAGATTTTGTAGAAAATGTAATTTTAATAGCAAAGAAATTGACAAAGCATTAATGTTATGTAAACTGGGTCTTGTTATCTAAATGTCCACTATATTCTGTCTTTTCTTAAAACAGTCCCATTGTAAGGATTTTAGATGCAAGGAGGATTGAGGTATTCATTCAGTATGTCTCTTGAGTGCCAACTGTATTCTCAGATTTCAGGATATGTAGGGAGCAAGACAGATAACATTCCTCCATTTTAATATCTCACATTCTATATAGGTGAAACAGATAATGAACATTCACAAAATTTTGCTAAATACTGCAATAGAATTTATACAGCAGTATGAGAATAATTTCAGATGTCATAGCTGGCTTCTTTGCACATTGAGTATTTGAATTGAGAGTTGAATGACAAAAGTCAACTGTGAGAAGATCCAAGCTAAAGGGACATAATTGTAGAAGCCTTGAAGCAGAAAGAAACTACCCTCCAAGCTAAGTGCTTCTCCTCCATCCTCCATCTGCTGCTGTTGGAAGGAGATAAAGGAGGCTAACGTGGCTTGAATGCAGTAGGAAAGGGAATAGAACCAGATGAAGTCTGAGAAATTCAAGAAGACAGCCAGCTCTTGTAAGCCATGGGACACATCTACATTGTATTCGACGTACAATAATTGATCCAAAGATTTTTCAGATAAGAGTGACATGATTCAATTTTAATGTTATTTTTTGGGGTGTACCAGCGACTGAACTTGGGACCTTGCGCTTGCAAGGCAGGCGGCAGAATTGCTGAGCCAAATTCCCAGCCCTCAATTTTCATTTTAGAAACATTGACCTAGCTCATCTGAAGATTGAGTTGTAGCGAAACAAGGGTAGAAGTAATGACTCCTTTTAAGAAGCATTTGGATAATCCAAGAAAGAAAAGGTAGTGATTTGAACTTGTTGGGGTGGTGGAGGAGATGGTAAGTAGGGGTAGATTGGAGACACATTTTGAAAATAACAGATTGATGCATTGAATAAGGATGGGAAAGATAGTCAAGGATGACTAGTTGGTTTGGGATTGAGCATCCAGTTGTATGGCCAAGTACATCCTGAGATGGAAAAATCTAGAACTTTTTGCAGGGTTACCAGTAATTTGCTACATTGATTATCTAATTGGAAGTTTTGGATCAGTTGATGACTGTCTGCCACTCAGGGAAGAGAGCTCATAAAATTTACAAATAGTAATAAGGACCACCTCTGTGCCATGGTGCTAGATGTATTTGTCTTGGGAGAGTATGTGAGGAGTTTTTGGACTACTCCATCGTTTAGGGATCTAGTGAAGGAAGAACAGAACAAAAATACTGAAAAGAAGCCACAGTACTTGGCCAGAGCAATGGCAGAAACAGTAAAGTGAGGTGGTGTGTGAGTCTAGAGAAGAGTATTTAAAATGGAGAGAGAAGGCTCATGGGATTTGACAGTCCATTTGCTGTCAGAAACAGGCAGTGGAGCAAGTTCATGTGTAGGTGCAAGGTGGGGAAGTAGAGACCCTGCTGTAGTCTACACAATCAAAAAGTTTGGCAGCAACAACCAGAGAAGATCGAAGAGTTTAGGGTGGGGCCAGGGGAAAGTGTATTCCTGTGGAGATGAAGATGCAGCCCCAGAGAATGTTCACAGGCAGTAGGATGAACCAATAGAGGAGAAAAATCCCTTTTGGTTATGGGGCACTTCTCTTTCTTGCCATGTGGTCCACAGGCATAAAAGCTTCTATTCTGGGCTCCAGTTCCTTTGGTTGCAGTAAAGGTCGCATTTTTATTGGGGGAAGATGCCCCGGCCCGCGGGGTCAGTAATTGGCAGAGCTCGAGAAGGGGAAGTACCTGGAAATGAGACAAGAGGGGCGCGGAAAGAAGGAGACCAAGCAAAGAGTTGTCAAGGTCTCATTTATTTGCAGATACAGGCAGTTTATAAAGGCAAAAACCGCAAAATTGTAAGAGGAAATAGTTAACCATAAACTTTGGGAGGAGAATGTAACAATAGTGTAACACAATGTTACTATGTAATGGATCAGGTCACTTGTCTGCGCAAACCCGTTGTCATGGGTAACGACACAACTGTGGTGGTGGGGTGATCAGCGGGTCAACATGGAGGCTGTTTGGTTTTTACTTAGGACAGGCTAGCAGCTTAGTCTACCACAGGAAGAATGTGAGTTGCCTCCCTGGCTGGCCTTTGCCTTTTACCTGTCCATCCAGCACTGCCAGGGGAACACTTCCTAAAACTGAGCTGCTGTCCTGCCTTATGACCTTCAGCAGGTCCCCAAATCCTTCAGAGTTCTGAACTCCTGGATACACAGTCACCCTTTGTCCTTTGCTAACTCCCTGCTCCCTGCTGGAATGCCTTGTGCTGTTTGATGTGTCCTTTCCTTTGCGTGTGTGGTGCCTTCTCTAGGAATGCTGTGCTCTGCCCCTTCCTAGGTTCCCAGAAGACTTCCCACAATCTGGTTCCTTTCCTCCAGGTTTTGTGGTTGCTTTTCAACCTTGTCTCCAAGAATTGCTCTCTGCCCGAGTTAAGATGGGATTTTACTTTACATTAGAGACTTGTAGTCAGGTTCCAGCCCAGTGTGCACTAAGAGGCAGAAGGAAGAGAGAGAAAGCGGGGTGCCAGAACGACCAATGGCCAGTGTAACCAACAGGCGCTGGACAGTCCCCGGCACTGAATTTTATTTTTGGTAATCAGTCGAGGTAAAGATGATGCGTGGTTTCTATGGAAATTAATGTAAACAAGGTGAATAAAGGACAAGACCAAGCATACTGGTTAATCAGTATTTCAAAAATAAAACATTTTGAATTATTTGTTTTTAGGTGGGTAAGGACTCCTCCAGGGATATTTCAAAATTGGGAAAACATATATGGTTTGAAAATAAGGTTAACTTCACAATGCCTGAAGGTTCCATTTGGGCTCAACTTTTTTTTTTTACATGTTTCTGAGACCACTTTTTTTCTTTTTGCTTTCTTGGCTCCAAGAAAAAGGGCAGATTGATATTAGATCAGCTTGCATCATGGGGGGCAGCCTGTGGCTGCAAGTGACAAAGATCCAGCTATAATCTCATAACCAAATTATTATCCTTCTGTATCTAGGGAAGTGTTCCAGCTAAGTTCCTCATATAGAATGGCATAGTATTTGTATGTTTAAATCATCTTTAGGTTACATAAAATACCTAATGCAATGTAAATGTGATGTAAATATTTCTTATGCTGTATTTTAGGGAACGATGATGAGACAAAAATCTGTACATGTTAAGTACAGACACAGTTTTTCCAAGTATGTTTGATCTGAGGTTAGTTGAATCCACAGATGTGGAACCCACAGATACAGAAGGCTAACTGTACAGTTTTATTTTTCTCCTATAACATTGAGAAAGAGGAGCCAGGCTTGGTCTCTTTTTATGAAGAAACAACTAACTTTCCTGTAGTTTGTTACCATCAATATATTAGGAGCCAGAATGGAAGCCCTGGATACTCCAAGCTATTAGACATCCCAGGGAATTAGATTTTGTTGGATTTTTTAAAAGTTTATTGAGACATAATCCATATGTCACCCATTTAAAGTGTATAATCCAGTGATTTTGGTTATATTTGTAGTTGTGCGATTTTCAACCATAATCTAATTCAGTTTTATTACTCCTAAAAGAAACCTCATACCCACTTGCAGTCACTCCTAATTCTTCTTCCCTCAGCCCTAAGCAACCACTACTCTACTCAATGTCTCTATAGGCGTGTCTGTTCTGGACCTTTCATATACATAGAATTATATAGTATGTGAACTTTCATATCTGACTTCTTTCCCTTAACATCGATTTTCAAAATTCTTCTGTGTTGTAGCATGATCGGTATTTCTTTCATGGCAACCTTTACACACTTTGCTTCATAACGAAGAGGCCCATGAAAGCACAGTACTCATTCCCTCTCCTGGAACTTGGGCTTCAGGTCCTGCTTGGGCACCATTTATAAGTGATTCACCGCCACCTCCTCCACCACCCCTGACTGTCGCCCCCTACTCATTACCTCACCCGAGCTCGCGTCAGACGCGCCATCAGGCACAGCCACTCTGCATCCCGGGCCTGATTTGCCAGCCCCTATTTCATTTTTATATTGCCCAAAATTATTGCACTGCAAGGATGTACAACTAATTTATTAGTGGATACACACTGATGTAATTGAGCTTTTTATTTTATCACATTCTCACCTGAACACAATAGGGCTTCCATTGTTAAGGATCGGGGAGCCGCTATTGCAGCTAGCAAGGTCTGCTGGCTGGACTAGCTTTGGTACTTGGACTAGCTGTGGTACTTGGTACCCTTCAGCAATATATTTATTGCTTTAAAAGTTCTGCAGGGGAGAGGGAATACTATGTGAAGAGTGTTAGTGACTATAAGGAATGCTTGGTCAACTTGAGTTTTAGATTGGTGAGACTTGAGAAAGCCTGGTAAGGATTACCACCCAAACTTTTTGCGTTTAGGCCTTTGTCCAGAAAACTCTACTGTTCTGTTGTGAGTCCTATTACTTTGGCCTCTGGCCCTACTGTATTGTATCAGGCCATAATTGCACTGCCACTTTATAGATTTGGCCTGTGAAGTCATCTTCTCTGTGCTAGGCATGCAGTAGCTTCTGCCACAGGTGCCTTTGCTTTAGCTTCGTGATATGACTACCTAGGCCTTTGGACTTAAGTCAGATATTGGCTGTGTGTCACCAGAGAAATGAAAGAACTTAAACATTTAATGTGTGCCACATGAATTTACTGGGTTGTATTTTATATGTCTTTATTTGCATTCATGTGAGGTTTGTTAACCTTTTTTTTTTTAATTTTTTTTCCTCATGAGTTTATTGGTATATTTTAGGTATACAGTACAGTTACATTGATTATTGGGATCGTGTACCTTTACATGACAGGTCTTGGTTCTCATTTTTTCCCCTTGTCCCTGCCCTCCCTTCACTCCCCTCCTCCCCTCCCCCTTTACAAACACTTCATTTCCATTTTTTCATTTTCTCATTTTTTTTCTTTTCCCTTATTAGCTTTTTAAAGCTAATTAACCTTTTAAAGCTTGTTAACCTTTAAATTAACACTACTTGCTCATAAAATTACTTAATATATACTTAACACTTTAGACACTGACTATATAAATTATATACCAAGCTACTGTGCTAGAGACTTTGGTGGGCATGAAGAGGAATTGGTCCTGGGTCCTGGCTGCAGAAAATCACCAGTTAATACTCTGAATAAAGTTCTTCTATACCAGCTTAGTTCAGCCAGAATGGATTTTATGTGACCACAATGTCTTCATCAGGAAGTGCACTACCTGGTACCTCTATGTTGAGTTTTGTGTTGGGACCTCTAGGCAGTATCCTGGCCCAGCCTGGCCTTCCTCCCCTAACGAAGTCACAGATGACTTAGCTGAAAGGAGAGGGTCAGTTCTGTGTGACCACCAGGCATTCTCGGTCAGCTTGGCAGACTAATCTTGCGGTAAGTACTCCCTTAGCGTCCTCATCTCTTCTGGGAAGGCAGGAAAAGGAAGAGTGGAGCCGGCTGGCTTCCCTGGAAACCTGGACCAGCTCTACGCCAAGGGGCTTCCCCTGCATTCTCTTTCCTCACTTTGGACCTCTTCACCTTCCTCAGCATCCCTTTGTTGTAGCCTCACCCTCTGGCACATACATTGTATATCCCTCTGGAAGGAACTTTGTTCCTGTTCCTGTTCCACAGGATGCAACACTTCAAGTGCATTTAAACAGCATGAGATTGAAAAGTAGATATAAATGTTTTTTTCCACAACCTCTTTTATAAAATACTGCTTTTTAAAGATGAAAGGATTATAACCTAATTCTTTTACAAATTATGGAAGCTGGACATGGTGGCACACAGCACTCAGGAGGCTGAAGCAGGAAGGTTGCTGCAAGTTCAAGGCCAGCCTGGCCTACACAGTGAACTCAAGCCTGAACTATATAGCAAGACCCTGTCTCACAAACAAGTAAACAACAAATTATGGAAACTGAATTCAGTATAACCCCAGATACAATATGGAAGATAGGCTCCTCATATTGATGTGTTTTAGGAAGAGGAGGTGCTTTTCCAGGAAGGGGATTTAGTTTATTAGAGTGATGACTAACTCTATTAGTCGGTGTGTTAATGTGTATTTGTCAAATGAATAAAGTTTGTTTTATTTTTCAGATCTGTGAACATTTGCTACTATTATTAGGGCACAGTAACAAAGACGAGTGGCAGAAGGGAAGATTCTAGGGTTAAATGGCTGTCAAAAAGCCTGACACTTTCTGCTTGCCACACTAAATCAGTTTTTACACACACACACACACACACACACACACACACTTGTGCCCTCATGTACTGCCCTCTGCATTGTTGCACCATGCCCTATGTCACATGAACCCAGGTAATTCCTTGTCACCTGCAGTACCCACCTTTCAAGAAGCTGGTGTTGATCCCGAGCCTCTCACTGCCTGCTCTGTTTCTATCTGGCTACCAGCACACCTTTTCCTCTGTTCATTTATAGTTTGTAATAAGCTTACACCTGGCCAGTTTTGGCCTCTCTAACCAACTGTACTCTACATATCTGTTACTACCTAGCAGTTGCTTTGTTTTCATATAAAATTTCCAAGGCATGCAATCTTAGCCCATCACCTTTTCACACCAGATCACAGCTAGCCAGCGTCTTAGCTTCTGCTGGCTGATCAGGTCACAGTGCAGGAAGGCCAAATGGGGAATGGATGCTCTTCCTGCTGGGTGTAGCAACGAGGCTTCTGTAGGAACAGAGGTCCGTGAAGAAACAGCTCTATCTTTGCTTTATGGAGGAGTTTTGAGTTTGAGTTAGCTTTTTCATATTACCACTCAGAAACAGTAACTGTGCTATAGCTGAAGAATTTGAACTGCTGGTTGAGGATTTGGTCATTAGTGTGTTCCTTCAACTAGAATGAAGCTGTGGCAGGCTAGGAGAATGGTGAAATGAAAGAAGCTGTCCTGTCCTCACCGTATGCTGGTGGTGGGACACACGGCCATCCTGTTACAGTACAGTGTGTGGGATGGGGAGGTTCGGAAGCTGTGTCTGCACTGAGACACCAGCCCCAGAGAGCTCTCCTTAGGGGCCTGGGGAGACCTAGGAAGGTGGAGCATGTGAGGACCTCTTCAGTGACATCAGTGACCCTAGCCCCTGCTCTAATGGGGAACTGCTTGGGCCACTGCTCTTGAGGCAAGAATGTTGCCAGGGTTTGTGTGTGGCAAGTGGATGTATGTGCCCCTCTGTTTGAGTACCATCCTTGCTGTCTTTGAATTTGGTGTTGTAATTAGTCCCTGTGGTGTGGTGAGAGACAGTGCATCTCTGAGCCTCAGTCCCAGGGCATGACCGAGAGTATGGAAACTCCTTGGGCATTGACTGGAATCAGCTTTCTCTCCATTGCTAAACTTTTATTTGTAAACCCAGTTCTTTTCATCTTAAGAATCTGTTTCTTGGAAAACTATATTTATTTTCCTCAGAGATTAAAAAATACCCTTTTTCGTTAGGTCAGGGAGGTGGATTTCTATTCTCAGGATGGTGACAGAGGTTGGCCAGGCCTCCAGGAAGGGGGCTGAGTTTGGAGTGCTCTGTCCTGACTTCCACAGTTCCCTGTCCTGGGCCAAGGCTTTGCCCCTGGCTCCCTTGGAGAAGGCCCCAGGGCATCTGAAAATGACCACTCACACCCCCATTTAGACGTGCAGAGGCCTTTTTTACATTCATGTTGTCATGAAAATGGACATTTACTGTCTTCTCTGATGTCCCCCAAGGCTAGAATAAAACACAGGGGATGTCACATGCTCCCCTGGTGCACTTAAATGAGTCTTCAGTTCACATGGCAGTATCCAGTGCCACTTGTAAAGGGACAACCAGCCCTAGTTCCTTTTTTTTCTCCCTCCTGTACTCAAGACACTGCTTCTAAGTTTGTTTCTAAGTCTCTTTATCCTCTTTACTCCATCACTGCCTTTTGGGCTGGACCTCCATCACCCCTGCTGGACACCTGGAGCTGCCACCCTCTAGCCTCCCAACTCCAGGTGATTTTCACAACTGCTGAGCCATCTTGTGGCAGAGGATGCATCTCCCCACAGGCCTCCTCGGATCATCACCATGGACACTTGTGGCACAGCTTGACTCCCCAGACAGCTGGAGACTCCCTAAGCCTGGCAGGAACTTCAGGTCAAGTTGCACTGGAAGCAAACCCGCCCTGTCTTGAAAGTTGTGGGTGAGAGGAGCATGCCTCGGGAGACCAACCAAGCCCTGAAGTGTCACAGTAGACTTACTGGACAGAGGCTTGGAGGCAGGGGTGTATCTACAAGAGAAGTTGCTGCTCTCTGGTTGAGGTCTATAGGCCTCAAGGTCCCTGTGGCTGAAAAAAAGGAAGATACCTCATATTTGATGCAGCAGGCAGGCTGGATGCATAGAATCATGTGAACTCTGTGTGTGTGTAATATATCATAAGCACCCCAAAAAAGAAAGACTACCCCACCCCTTTGCAATTTCCTTTAACCTTTAGTGTCTTAGATATAATTTCTTGGAGCAGGACAGCAGTTGTACTCAACGACTAAAAGTAATCCTACTATTTCCTACAGAACAATATACACGTATGGAATTAATTATTCCAAGAGTTATTACTGGCAGGAAAAGAATGCATTTATGTTCAAAACGCTTGGAGAAAGGTATGCCAGAGACAGAGCTGTTTCCTAAATCCCAAAAGAGAGAGGTGGACTTAACCTTAACATTGACCTAGAGTGAGATAGCTGTGTATGGGGAGCTTTTATGTGAATCCTGATAGAGTGCTTTTTCCATAGCTGTGTCTCCATGGTATTGCATAAATCTATTTCATAATGTTCGTTTATTTACTTCATCTACACAGTCTAGCCAGCATCTCAAGAATTACTTTCCTAATCGCGGTAGCAGCTTCAACCCAATGGCCCTGACCTCTGGACCTAGACCTGAGACCACAGGGCGCCTTCTAGGGTTGGGCTGCAGCCTGTGGCCATGAGCCACTAAGGAAACGGCCTATGACCCAGATGTCACTAACTCCTTACTGCTCCATTTCACCAGCAGGAGCATCGCCTAGCGTGTCATTCTCAAAGTTGACACTGTTGGCTGACCTGTGAGAGGCACCAGCAACTGCCAAGACAGTTTTATTATAAATGGCCTCCTTCATCTCCCTCTCCTGGAAATTAGGTTCATCGATCTTTTTTAAATTTAAAAACATTTTTTTCATAATGAAATTAGAAAGAACAGAGCACCTTTGTAACAAATATTCTTTCTCATCTCTTGGCACAGGTTAGTAGAAAGTTGACTGGAAGTTTATTTTTAAAGTTCTAAGGAAATGCACTTTTTTAACCTAGTGTGCTTGCTACATTAAACATTTGATTCATATCCCATTATCTAGGAGAAAATATGAGGCTCAGTATAGGATTAGCTTATTGGTAGGTTAATTAAACCCTAATAATTAAAAGAAAAAATACTTTTGAAGGCCCCTTCCTCTTCTATCTTCAGTAAATCTTAACTTTCCTTTAATAGTTTTTCTCCTTTTAACTTTCTATGCTGCATTCAGGTAACTATGACCTGCCTTTGGATCCATCAGTTCTTCCAGTTAGCATTTGGGTTTAAAGTTCAATAGTTATATTTTTAATTAATAAAAGCTTTCTTTTTTATTCTCAAAATCTTTTCACCTAAGTAGTTACTTATAGGTTTATTGTATTTTTAAAAATCATTGTAAACATGCTTTTAAAAAAAATTAGCCTTGTTAATGCCATTTTTTGAGGTTCTTAGAAGTCTTAACTGCCTTTGCTGACTATCATTTACAGGGTTTTTTTTCATGTGCTCCATAAATTTGGACTTCCTGGCCTTGTGTCTCAAAATCCTGTGGGGGCTGTGTTAAGCACATACGCCCAGCAAGTAACCAACCCATTATACTCCTTCTAATGCTAACTCATCAGCTGGTAGCTTCCCTGGACCATGACTACAGAGTTGTTAAAGCACAAACTGCCTCATGGGACTACAGGCCTGTGATTATTAGTTCTTGGTGGAGACTTTTCCTTAACCACCAAAACCCAGGTCAAAACAAACATGTTTCATTGCCTCCCTTTGCTAAGGATGTGTTGTTCTAGTCCATCCTTCCACCGAGGATGTGACTCCAGTTGTGGTGACTGTAAGTCTACTTGGATGACTGGCCTTTTCCATCAAGCCCTTGTCAAGCCTCTCATCACATGATCTCACTACTTTTCACCTTAAGCTTCTCTTCTCACTTTGATCTGTGTTAGTCATTCACTGCAGAAACTCAGCTCTCTCATATGGCCATCTCATATTCCCATGGCCAAATCTCATTCTATACCAGCTATTGTCAAGCAAGAACTTGCTGGCTGATGCCCAGTGTGCGTAGAAACTGATTGAAAAAAAGCTTTTACAAAGAGAAAGAGCTTTATTGTAGGTTAACTGACAAGGTGACAAGATGCACACTCAAACCTGCCATCTCGCTGGCCAGTAATGAAGGAGTTGAAATGGATGGAACCATGGAAGACAGAAGGCTGACTGATTGCTGATTGGTTGTAACCGAGAGCCTTGGTAGAATGATCCACACCCATTACACCAGCCCAGGTAGAACTTGTGGATAATTCTGATTCATCCTACAATGGCTAACTGAACCTCTCTTTCTAATCTAGGTCCACACACAAGGCTCTGTTCGTGTTCCTTTGGTACCAGTTATTACAGATGCCTTGTCCCAACAGGCTCTCAAGGTTATTTTAGGTCAGGTTCTAGGACTCTACACCTGTGTTCTCAAACACAGCTTGAATGATACTTAGGAACATGGATGTTGCCATTTTATGACCCAGTTTAGTATGAGCAGATTCACATCTCTGGTGAAAATTACATATCTGGGCTGCTAGTTTCCTTTTTAATTCAACACATCATACTTCAAATTGGCCCATAGTTTTGTTAGGCAGTTTCATTATAACTATCTTCTCTCTCAAGCTTTTCCTTACAACCCTTCTCCCCCTCCTCACGGTCAACCTCATCTTACTATTCTGAAGTGTATAGAAAACTCAGAAGAAAACTTGGTCCTTTATGCCACCAGATTCATAATCCCATGTGTACTTGTTTCCATCATTTCTGCCTTTTCTCCTGCTAGGTTGGAATGCATCCCAGTTCCCAGGAAGTCCAGGCCCTCCTTTTACTCTCTAGCCCTCATTTACTCTTCCCTTCTCTGTTCTACCAGTGGTCCTCAAACTTGAGTGGGCACTGATGTTTCTAGTTCAGTAGGTCCCGAATAGAGCCCCCAAATTGGTATTTCTAACAGTTCATGCTGATGCTACTGGTCTGGAGAGCACATATTTAGAACAATTCCCTAGTACAGTAGTTGATCAACTGCTGTTGTTAGAATAGCTAGAGAGAGTTCTGTGTTTAAAACTCAAGATGTCTTGGCCACAACCTAGCATAATTATATCAGAATTTGGTATTTTTGAAGTTTCCTAGTTTGCTTCAATGTGTATCCAAGTTCAATAACCAACATAAAAATTTTAACAGGTTTTTTATTTTTTTTCTTTTTGAGTTTATTGGTATAATCTAGGTATACGATACAATTACATTCATCACTGGGATTCTGTACCTTTACAAAATAAGTCTTGATTCTCATTTTTTCCCCTTGTCCCTGCCCTCCCTTCACCCCCTCCTCCCCTCCCTATTTACAAGCACTTTATTTCCATTTTTTCAGTTTCTCATATTTTTTTCCTCTCCCTAATTACCTTTCCCCCACCCTTCCCACTTTCCCTACACCTTTAGCCCTTTACTTCCTATTTCACATTATTAATTATCTCATTAGGATCCTGTGTACTATTATAGTTTTTCACACCAAAGAAACTATTCAGTATTTCAGTTAAAGAAATCTCTGTATGAACATTAAAAATAGGGAATCCTAAAATAAAACTAAAAAGGAAAGTAAAAGAGAAAAGGCAATGATGTAAGATTAAAATAATCCTTAATTCTGAAGATGAAAATGGTCCCTGAACATATTTAAATTGCTTCTTGCTCTTATAGTCTTATCTTATTCTTTTTTTTCATTATTTAGAGAATACTTTATTAGTTTCTGTAATGAAAATCACGTACCTATGACCTTTCATATTTAGTATGACGTGTTACCACTTTACACATGGAAAAAAATAAAAAATAAAAAAAATTGTGAAATCCTTCCCTCCACACAAACGTCTCTATTAAGCAGATAATAGGAAAGAACATCACCAGCAAGCCAACTGGTCTCTTTCTGGAATATGATGATTTCCATTGTGCATGCAACAGAATAAGAAAAGAAAAAGACTAATAATAGTATGTTATGCATTAATAGCAGCAACATCTTTTCCAGGTTCTGCAGTCATCTGAACAAAATTATAGACATTCAGCACATTGCATTAAAACAAAACAAAACAAAAAAATATATAAAGAAAATAATAATATCCAGAAAACAGCAAAGTTCTGTTGCTGTTGTGGTACCTGGCACCATTTTTTTTTATTAGCATCTTAATCATCATCTGGAAAGAGAACATTCTAGAGTAATATCATTAAA
>NW_022900949.1:47579945-47592113 GCF_012274545.1 Fukomys damarensis | reverse complement strand
AGAGGTATGATACAGTACCATCCTACATCAATAATACTAGAATCAGTTTTGGTTTGAAATTTACTTTGTCTGCAAATAAGATTGCTAGCCCTGTTTTTTTCTGGGCTCCTGTCACATAGAGAATTGTTTTCTATCCTTTCACTTTCAGTCTATGGGCTTCTTTTTGCACTAGGTATGTTTCTTGTATTGAACATATTGTTGGATTTTGCTTCTTATTCCATTTTGCCAGTCTATTTCTCTTGATTGGTGAGTTGAGGCCATTGACATTGCTGGTTATAACTGATATGTACTGACTTATTATTGACATGTTATTGGCCTTTTGCTGACTCTTTTTACTTTTTCACCTTCTCCTTTTAATTTCTTGCCTTGCCTATTTGATTTGCTCTGTTGGGCCTCATGGTGTTGTTGCCTTCATTGTCTTTTTCTAGGATCTTGTTTAGAATTGCTTGTAATGCTGGTTTGGTATTCATGTAGTTTCTCAGGTGTTCTTTGTCGTGGAAGTGTCTTATTTCCCCATCCATTTTGAAAGAGAGTTTTGCAGGATACATCAGTCTAGGTTGGAGGTTGTTCTCTTTTAGTACTTGAAATATCTCATTCCAGGCTCTCCTTGTCCTAAGGGTTTGTGTTGAAAAGTCTGCTGTGATTCTGATGGGCTTTCCTTTGTATGTGATTTGTTTCTTTTCTCTTACTGCTTGTAGTATTTTGTTCTTCTGTTGGGTTTCTGGGATCTTGATTATTATATGTCTAGGTGTAGATTTTTTTTTATTGCGGCTAGTTGGGGTCCTATATGCCTCAGTTAACTGAATTTCAAATTCTTCCCCTAACAGAGGTTTTTAAAATACAGATACAGATTTGATCAGCTGCCAAGTTTCATAGATCTATCAAATAAATAGAATGCATATCTATTACATAAAATTCCAGATTATCAATATTTTTAGTTATAGCTAAATTTGTAGCATTGTCCACATGTATTAAAAAAGAAAAAGGGTCTAAAATTAATAACCTAAGCACCTTTATTAGTAAACTCTAGGAGGAAGAACAAATTTAACCTAAACCAAGCAGAAGAAGGGAATAATAAAATTGAGGGTAGTAAACAAAATTAAAACAGTAAGACAATAGATAAAAATCAGCCAATCAAAAGCTGATTCTTAGAAAGAGCAATATAGTATAACCAAGTAAAGTTAATATTAGAAAGACATACTTGATTCAATGTTAAAACTTTGATTGATGTAATACATTATGATATTAATGGAGAAAGTTATTCAATAAATGCTAATAATGTTAAGTGTAATAAATCAGACACACAAGCTTAAATACTGAATTTTAAATATTACAAAACATTGCATAGTTTCTCTTCTATTAAAAACATAGAAACAGAGCAAAATAACAGATAGATAATAGGAAGCAGGCAGATAGATCTCAAATGGAGGAGACCAAGAGAGAGAGATCAGGGAGTGAAAAAGATGAAAAAAGAAATTAAGATGTGCTACATACATGGACCAACTCTGCACAAGGAATGTAAAGATTATGTAATGATAACATATACTAATAATTTTTTTAGATGATAACATGGATATCATAAAAATCCAGCAGCCATGCAAGATAAGAGGTCTTAAGAAACCAGAAGTAGAAAAACACTTAACTTTCTAAAACGACACCTATCAGATATTAACTGCAAATATCACAGTTAATAAGAAAACATTTAAAACATTCCCATTAAAGCCAGAACATGGCCTGGATTGTGGATTCTCTTTCTGCTGTTTCACAGGACTGTAAAGGGAATAAACAAGTCAACAAATATGCAACCCTTAAGACAATGTATCAAATTTTATTGAAGGTATTGAAAGCAGGCCCAAATACATGGAAAATTGATTATGTTTCTGGATGCAAAGACCCAAATTTATAAATATGTAAATTCTTCCCGAATCAACTAATGGATTCAATGCAGTTACCACAAAGGGTTTTTGATATAGACCCATAATCTTATTCTAACTCTGGGAGAGAGACCTGTGAGATAAGCAGGGCAGATGGTAATTCTTCTGTTTTGCAGATTAGGAAACTGAGGCTCAGAGACTCCATTCAGCAAACACTTCCAGACCATGACTATTTGCCTGGTGGTGTAGGAGAAATAGAGACTCCATTCAGCAAACACTTCCAGACCATGACTATTTGCCTGGTGGTGTAGGAGAAGCTGGACCCACGGCAAGTTCCTTAGGGTGCAGCAACCCCAAGTTGTGGGTGGAAAGAAGATTTAGCCTTTCATAGAATTTGGAGTTGATTATTGATTGCACTGAGTTAGTCATCCTTATTACACAATCTTGAGACTAGAAGTGATTACAGTGATTACAGAGTTATTGCACAGCCACAGTACCTGCTGGAGATTCATCCTGGGCCAGAACAAAGATATTTTCTGCTTGTACCTTCTGTAGTCCTACTTGCTTGTAGTAAGAGGTAAATTAATTATGAGTAATAAATACCACTGAAAAGTACATAGTACTCTAAGGACAAGAAAATGGAACAGTCTGACCCATGTCAGCATCAGAATGTCTGGGCAACATTCTGAGGGGAAAGGAGGCAGAATTAAGGCCTTGTGGTGAAGTTGGCACACATAGCAGCACCCTATTCTTTGATTAGCCCGTGGCTTCACAAAAATAACCATTTTCTAAAGTTGTTTGATTTATACTTTACAAGACACTGAGAAACACCCATTGTCACGTATGGTTATTTTCATTTGAGATAGATCAGTAGGGTTATAAACATGAAGTACTCCAGGTCTTCTAGCTGTCCCTTGGCACTGACATCACCCAACCTTAGCAGAGTAATGGCAGATGTGAAAGCTCCTGAGCTGTGGACTTAGCTCCTGGGAGGAGGCTGAAGAGAGGAAATCTGATCATAACTCCCTGCTGGCTCTAAACCGTTGGACAAATCCCAAGGCCACCTTCAGGGACCTTAGTGGGAAGAATACTGGTGCTAATCATCTGGATTACTGGTAGGATTAAATGTGGGATCAAAAAGCACTCTCAAACTTCTCTTTGAAACTAGTCAAAGAATCTAGTGGAGTGATCCCAGGGACATGGAGGTATTCACCTAATGATCTTTGGGAAACATGAGAATACTCAAGGACCCCTGCTTTATCTAAATAGGAGTGTGTGTGCTTTTACTTTAAGTTACATCTGCGCTGAACATAAAAATGTTATTACTCAATGTAGCCCCTCTCCCAAATGCTTGAGAAAAATAAGCACAAAAGAAAAAGTGAGCTAGGCATATCTTGGGTGGGGCCTGGGTTATGAGAAACCCAGTCCAAGAAGCCAAGAAGTGGGGGTGTTGTTAGATGGCACAGTGTCTAAAGATTCCAGGCTCTTTCTGCCCCACCCAAATAATTGGCTGTGACAACTGGCGAACAGTTAAGCACAACTTTTATTCGAAATGAAGGAAGATTCAATGTAAAGGAAAGAGTGATGAAAAGAGAAGAAAGGAGGGGTAGGCTATTTCCAAAACAGGAACACAGCATAACAGCAAGATTACAGTGGCGTGAAGTCAATGGGTGCTGTCTTCTAATCTCCCTAGATCTGATCAGTCAGAAGTTGCTCTGCTCATGCATCCTGACTGTTATTGACAGGTCTTATCTGTTCCAGATGAGGTTGCGTGGGTATATCCTATTCCCAGAACTCAGGATCTTTGTAATTGACAGGTTACATCCTGTCTTCCAACCTGCCTACCATGTCCTAATCTCATACCTCTGGGGGCCATTGGTAAAACATCCTGTGAATATTGCTGTTTCATTGCGATAGCCCAAAAGAGTGAGAAACTAGCTAGGTCTTGCCGGAGAAGAGCAGCAGTATCCACATGGACAAATCAGGGAGGCCCTAGCCTAAGCAGTGTGGCCGGGCCTGGAAGGCTCTTCTCAGGGCATTCCTCACTCCTCACTCCTCCCCAACACAGCCCTGCCAGGCCAGGCTCCATTATTGGTGGTGACCATATCCTCACATCTGCCAGCCCCAAACCCTGAGACCAAACTCGTGTGCAGGGGTATCTCTTTCCTCAGCAGATTTTTCTGCATGGCTCCATGGCTTCCTGGCCATGGGGAACACAGAGATTGGACACCTGGGGACCTTGCAAGCCAAGGTACACCTTAGACAAATGGGCACCACCGTGACCCATGCTGATAGCTAAACAGAGCCAGAAGGAGTGGTAGGGGTATACAGGACATAAGGTTGACTGAAAGAAAGAGAAGAGAAGGCAAGTACTTGAAAACCTCTCTTCATATCCACTATTGCCTACGGCCTTGGCTGACATGGGTCCTTGCATTTAGTTATAATGGAAATGAAAACTAAAGCATGACTTTTCAGGGAAGAAAATATCAATTTGGAAATAAAAGAGAAGATAGAGAAAGGACTCCAGCTTGAGTAGTAGCTGATGAAGAGAATCAGATTGGCCTGCCCACAAAAGAACACAGACCAGTTTGATGGGGTAATGCTACAGACTGGGGACCAGTCAGTCATTACCCCAGTCCCAGTTTTGTAGCTCAAAAGGAAACCTCATGTCCTGAGAGACAATTTCATTCTCAGTTTGTGGTGGTTTTCAGTAATATGCAGCCCTGTTTTTTCTGGGACCCAGGTGACAGTTCAGGACAATGGCTGGAGACTTAGGTGTTCCTTCAAGGGGGAAGGGTTTGGAGTGGGTGTTTTAAAGGCTTGTAAATAGATGTCCCTCTGAATCCTGAAAATTATTTTTATCTTGGTGTTCTCCTGTCTTGTGAGGGGATGAGATAGCCTAGGTAAATTTAGGGCTAATAAGCTTTGTTCTGCCAACTTTTCTTTAGTAGCATATTTATATCCAAACTTTTAAGGTAATAAAGGCTACAGAATGACTGTCAAGCTTTGTTTTGTTCTTAGTTACCTATTGGGCATTTATAGGCCCAAGCAAAGAGTCAATTTTTAGTGAAAGCCACTTTTAAGTCCCTGACTGCCTCAGGAAAAAAAATGCAAATAATGCATTTAATGAGGAAGAGGTTCAGCGCCCAGCAGTTTGTCCTTTGTCTCTAGCTATGTCACCTAGAGGATTTTCATAATAATCCAGAAAATACTGCACACCAAATCCCAATTCCATGTTTTTCTAAGACCTGATCAGAATGATTAACTTCACGATACCTAACTTGCTCCTTTACTTGGAATCAAATTTCTCATCCTGTGCCCACCTCCCTGGCTCTAGCAGGGTGGTTAGTGGAGGTCTCTCTAGGTTTCATTGCTCTCACTTAATGGACCCAGCCACACTTTTCCACCATGAGTAGACTTTCCCATCACCATCACTGCTATGGACACACCACCACCACCACCAAGCACCTGTCCTCACTGATCACTATTATCACTGCCTTTCACTGAGTGCTCATTATCACCCTGGGCTGAGGGAAATACTTTCTGGCCATAGCTCCCATTGGCTGTCCTCTGCTGTCTTGACTACACTGACATCCTTTGCCTGAATTAGACCATGTGCCTTCCAGGAAGATCACATTTGTCCCTTACTTCAGAAAGTAGGAAAGCTCTGTCAGAGTGTTTAGTCCTCCCATCACTTTTAGAAATGGGCAGAAATGTTCCATGTGCATGACAAGTTGCCTGTTTTATTGGATTAGGAAACTTGTTTCACTGTGTTTTTGTTTTGTTTTTTCACAGGTTGTCTCTGCACACCTCACACACTCATAGCCAGCCCATCTCTCATTATATTTCAATTAGTAACAATCATTAACTCATCACACATTTTGAGTGGTTTTGCCCAGATTTTAAATTGGTGGATGGCTAATGGTGATAGTTAATAAAAAGCTACCTGGTCCTTGTATCTCCCAGTGTGAAGGGCTCATTTAATTTCCTGAGGAAAGTAAGACCTTGTCTGGTGTCCATGCTAGGGATATTTCCTCTCTCTTCATAGAGGCTTAACCCAGAGCTCTGGGCAGAGGCCATGAAAGGGAATTTCAGGGCTGTCCTCCATGGCTTTCGGCTATTTCCAGGAATTGGGCCAGTTCCTTGAAGTGTTGTTTACATTTGAATCTGCATTCACGTGGGATGATAGGGCTGTGCAGTTAGACAGACTGGCTGTAAGCCAGTGAGTTATTGCAGTATGGCCTTGATCTAACTCATCACATATTATCATTGTTATTTGTTTACTATATCTTCTATTCTGCAGCTTGATCTTTTTACACTCTACTACTTGCTAATCTCACCTTGCTTAGTGACCTGGTAAACTTTTACAACCAGTCGGTCAAATGGGGCTATCCCTTCAGGAGAGCTAGTGAGATCAAACACTCTTTTGTCTCTCTCTCTCTCTCTCTCTCTCTTTTCCTACATTTGGCAACCTCTTTTAAATTCCTCTTCACCCCTTTGACTTATTTTTATGTTGTTTGCTTCTTCCTTTACAATTGTAGGAATTCTTTATATGTCAGATATGTACCGCAAACATTTTCTGCCACTCTGTGCTTACTTATTAACCCGATGGCATTTTAGATGATTAAATTCTTTTCTTTAAAGTAGTCTAATGTGTTGATTAATTTATTTTTTGATAGTCTCACTATAATGCCTGAACTGACCTTGAATTCCTAGGCTTAAGCAATCTTCCTGTCTCATCCTTTCTAGTAGCTGGGACTATAGGCACATGCCAACAAACCCATCTTATTGGTAGCGCTTTATCTGCCTCATTTTTTTTTCTTTTTATTGAGGTTATTGGTACAATCTAGGTATACGATACAATTACATTCATCACTGGGATTCTGTACCTTTACATAATAGGTCTTGATTCTAATTTTTCCCCTTGTCCCTGCCCTCCCTTCACCCCCTCCTCCCTTCCCCATTTACAAACACTTTATTTCCATTTTTTCAGTTTCTCATATTTTTTTCCTCTCCCTTATTACCTTTCCCCCACCCTTCCCACTTTCCCTACACCTTTAGCCCTTTACTTCCTATTTCACATTATTAATTATCTCATTAGGATCCTGTGTACTATTATAGTATTTCACACCAGAGAAACTATTTGGTATTTCAGTTAGAGAAATCCCTGTGTGAACATTAAAAATAGGGAATCCTAAAATAAAACTAAAAAGGAAAGTAAAAGAGAAAAGGCAATGATGTGACATTAAAATAAACCTTAATTCTGGAGATGAAAATGTTCCTCGACCATATTTAAATTGTTTCTTGCTCTTATAGTCTTATCTTATTATTTTTTCATTATTTAGAGAATACTTTATTAGTTTCTGTAATCAAACCCATGTAGATATGACTTTACATATTTAGTACGAGGGGTTACCCCTGTAGACATGGAAAAAAAATAAAAAAAAATTAACATTTCTAGACCAATATGGCTGTCCATTTCTGTACAATGTCAACTCAACACAGTAAATTGGGATAACTTTTTCCAAGCTTGACAGCACTGTTAAAGTTTCCCAAAATTCAATATATATATATGCATATATATATTTATATTTATATAAAAAGACTAATAATAGCAGTATGTTACGCATCAATAGCAGCAACAGCTTTTCCAGGTTCTGCAGTCATATGAACAAAATTCTAGACATTCAGCACATTCCATGAAAAAAAAAACAAAGAAAAGAATAACAAAATTATAGACATTCAGCACATTCCATTAAAAACAAAAACAAAAAAACAAAGAAAAGAATAATATCCAGAAAACAGCAAAGTTCTGTTGCTGTTGTGGTACCTGGCATCATTTTTTTTTATTAGCATCTTAATCATCATCTGGAAAGAGAACATTCTAGAGTAATATCATTAAATATAGCTCTGATAAAGCACAGTCACTACTATGTATCATAAAGCAGGTACAAGATATTTTACATTCTCAGCGGTATGATACAGTACCATCTTACATCACTAATACTAGAATCAGTTTTGGTTTGAAATTTGCTTTGTCTGCAAATAAGATTGCTACCTCTGCTTTTTTCTGGGCTCCTGTCACATGGAGAATTGTTTTCTATCCTTTCACTTTCAGTCTATGGACTTCTTTTTGCACTAGGTGTGTTTCTTGTATACAACATATTGTTGGATTTTGCTTCTTATTCCATTTTGCCAGTCTATTTCTCTTGATTGGTGAGTTGAGGCCATTGACACTGATGTTTATCACTGATATATACTGACTTATTATTGACATGTCATTGGCCTTTTTTTGACTCTTTTTACTTTTTCACCTTCTCCTTTTAATTTCTTGCCTTGCCTATTTGATTTGCTCTGTTGGGCCTCATGGTGTTGTTGCCTTCATTGTCTTTTTCTAGGATCTTGTTTAGAATTGCTTGTAGTGCTGGTTTGGTATTCATGTAGTTTCTCAGGTGTTCTTTGTTGTGGAAGTGTCTTATTTCCCCCTCCATTTTGAAAGAGAGTTTTGCAGGATACATCAGTCTAGGTTGGAGGTTGTTCTCCTTTAGTACTTGAAATATCTCATTCCAGGCTCCCCTTGCCCCAAGGGTTTGTGTTGAAAAGTCTGCTGTGATTCTGATGGGCTTTCCTTTGTATGTGATTTGTTTCTTTTCTCTTACTGCTTGTAGTATTTTGTTCTTCTGTTGGGTTTCTGGGATCTTGATTATTATATGTCTAGGTGTAGATTTTTTTTGATTGTAGCTAGTTGGGGTCCTATATGCCTCAGTTATCTGAATGTCAAATTCTTCCCCTTTGTTTGGGAAGTTTTCTGTCATTAATTCTGCAAACAGCTTTTTTAAGTCATTTGTATTTTCTCCTGCTACTTCATGTATTCCTATCAGTCTTATGTTATTCTTCTTTGCATCATCTAGGAGTTGTTGGATCGATTTCTCATGATCTCTTACTGTTTTTAAGAGACCTCTCTTTTCATGGTCACTGACTGCAATCTTATCTTCTATATCTGAGAGCCTATCTTCACATTCTTTTATTCTGTTGTGTACACTTTCAATAGAGTGTTTAATCTCCTGGATATCTGTTTGAATCTGTCTTATGAATTCCATTTCTTTCCTATGTTGGGCATTTATTTTTTCCATTTCTTTCTTATGCTGGGCCTTCATGGCTTCTATCATGGTCCTGAGCTCATCTATTTTTTTGTCAGTTTCTGCTCTAGAGTCTCAAGTCACGACTTCCATTTTGCTCACTATCTCTGTGGTTATCTGGGAAATTATTTCTGTTTTGAATTTTTCTAGAGCCTGATTGATCTGTTTTGTTACTTCCTGTGCTTTGAGTTCAGGGTGTCCTGGTGGTTCACTATCAGACTATTCATCCTCATTTGCCCTACTGTTTGCCATTGGTGAACTGGAAGTCTGTCCTTGTGTCTTGCTTAAGTGTTTTCTCATTTTAATTTTTGTTGTCAGACTGTCCTTGGTTTAATCTCTGTATTATCACCCAAATCTTCCTGATATAGTTGCACCCTAGCTTCTGTGTCTCTAACGACCCACAGACATTCTCATCTTCATAACATCAGAGAAAACAGCTCATCAAATCAATGGCAATGCTTTACCCCAACTGATACAATCAGCAACACATTAAGATCAAGCACAACTTGGACACTGACCAACTGTGGTAGTCACTACTAGTCTATCACCCTTAAATCATTTGAATTAAATTGAAATCAAGAAGCAGTCCAGAACATGTCTGCAGTGAACAAACTTTTCAGTATAGTATATTTACCATTTAATGGCTCAGACAGAGCAAGGATGCAAGACCCCTGGTCTCAGTTAGCTGATTGCTGAACCCCATGATGCTGACTGATCTTGGGCTGCAAGGCCCAGACTGAGTTCCCCATCCTTCTCAATGGTTGAACTCTGCAATGTTCTATTACAGGTTTCCCATGCCCTTTCTTTAAAGATGTTCAAAGTTGGGAACTCAGAAAAATACCCTTGATGACCACCTCTGTCTTTGCAGAGTGGGTCCAAAGACTTGCACAGTCAGGAGGTCTGAGAGTGCGGGGGGGTGGGGGGATTATGGAGGTTCAGAGGCGCCTGCTCGGCTACCTTCCCGGCGCTCGAGTGATGACTGCTGGGTCGGGAGCAGGCGTGGTTGTCCTTCCTATCTGCCTCATTTTAAAATGTAATCTTTATCTTTCATTTACAAGATGTTCTATATTCTCTTCTAAACTCTTCACTGTTTATATTTCACATTTAGATCCATAGTTCACCTACAATTAATTTTTGTACATGGCATGATAGGCGCTAGGTTTCATTTGTATTTCATATTATATTTTATAGCCCCAGAATAATTTATCAAAAAGATCATCATTTGTGTTCTGTGGTATCGTCTTTATCTCCAGTCTACCTATATGTTCCTGGGCAATGTATTTTGTTCCATTGGCTTGTACCCACACCACATTGTCTATACTGCAAATACTTTGTAGAATCTTATTATCACATAGGGCAACTTCTTTCATGTTGCTTTTGTTCTTAAGAGGTTGTGGATATTCTTAATCCATTGTATTACCATATACTATTCAGGATCACCTTGTCAAATTCTATGAAATGATAACATTTTTTTTAAAACCCTCTGAGGTGGGTATGGTGGCACACACTGTAATTCCAGCACACTGGAAAGCTGAGGCAGGAGGATTGCAAATTTGAGCCAAGCTTCAGTAACTTAGCAATATAGTGAGACCCTGTCTCAAAATTAAAAAGGGTGGGGAATGTACATCAATGTGAGGACCCTGATTTTCATCCTCAGTACTGGAAAAAAAGAAACACTCCTTCTGGTACATTTGATTGCAAACACATGGATCTAGAGACTTAATTGGAAAGAACATTTTTCTACTTCAAATTTTTCTTCTGTTCCTTTGTCTTTTCTCCTAGTATTTCTAATACATGTGTTCACACTATAATTGTCTCACAAGTTGGGGATTTTCTGTTCCATTTTTCTCTTTTTTATTTTCACTCTGAGAAGTTTCTGTGATACATGAAATCTGGTACTTCCTTAGCCCTGTTGGGTCTACTGATGAATCTATTAAAGTCATTCAGTTTCTTTACAGTATTTTTTTCATTTCTAACTTTTCCTTTTGATACTATCTTAGAGTTTCCATTTTAACTACCCATTTATTTTTGCATGTTTAAAGTTTTTTCCATTAGCACCTTCATTATATTAATAATAGTTATTTTAAATTTCTTATCTGATATAATTCTAGGGATAGGGCAAGGTAGAGTGAGATTTTATATTTATTTTGTGAGGACTTGGGTTGTGTTTGCTGTGTGCTATCGTTGTGGTGTCAGAAGTTAACATTTCTTCTGGTATTCTTGTTTTTGTTTTTCCTGGTGTCTATGAGTTTCCCCAGAGATGACTTCTTACATGGTATATAAGGCTTGCTGGCCTTTGGCCTGTAACAGTCTATACTGTGCAGGAATCCTAGTGATGTAGTATAAACCCAAGGTAGGGAAACATTGTGCAGTCCAAGGACCACATCTCAGGCCTGCATCCCTGAACTATGACCGTCACAATTGTTTCTCAGGTCCCCCACTCCTTGAATGAAGGTGCAAGGGGGCTAGAGTTAGAGATTTCCCTTTTTCTGGCTTGGTTAGGTTCAGGTAAAGCCCAAGCCAGTTACGGTCTGGTAAGATAGTTTCCTTGTTGAGGGGAATAGACACTTCTAATTATATTCCAGAATGGCTATTCTTACTTTCCTCTTGGAAGAGGCACTAGGGAACACAGTGAGAACTGGTGGACAATGTGGGGCTCTCCCCACTTTCCCTCCCACCAGAATTTTAATTCTTCAGCTAGTCCACAATGGACTCCAGCAACTTGTAAATTTAAATATTCCTATTTCTTGTAATATCCAAGAAACCATTGCCAAATCCAATACCATGAAGCTTTCCCTCTAGATTTTTCTTCTAGGAGTTTATAGTTTTAGGGCTTGTGATTAGCACATTTTATCTTTATGGGGGTATTTAATAGGGATCAAACCTCAGGGGTTTTCTGCCATTGAGATTCATCCCCAGCCATTTTTATTATTATTATTTTTCTAATTTTGAGACAAGGTCTGGCTAATTTGCCCAGGTGGGACTGAACTTGTTGTCCTCCTGCAAGATATGGAATTATAGGCATGCACTCACAACACCCAGCTATTCATTTTATTATATGATATGAGATAAGGATCCAACTTAACCCTTTTATATGAATATCTAGTTTCCTCCAATGTCTTTTTTTTTTTTTTTTTTTTTTTTTTTTTTTTTTG
>NW_022900949.1:47567183-47579853 GCF_012274545.1 Fukomys damarensis | reverse complement strand
TTTTTTTTTTTTTTTTTTTTTTTTTTTTTTTTGTACTGGGAATTGAACTCAGGGACTCACACTTACCAGGCAGAGGCTGCACTGCTGAGCTACATTCTCAGCCCTCCAACACCATTTGCTGAAGAGCCTGTTTCTTCCTCTGAGTGGTCTTGGCATAATTGTCAAAGACCACTTGACTATATGTGCAAGGGCTTTTTTTTTCTGGTATCTGTATTCTGTTCATCAGTCTGTCTTTATGGCAGTGACACATTTTAAAAAATTACTGTAGCTTTGTGTTACAGTTTAAAATCAGGAAGTATGAACTGTCCAAAAACTTTTTTCAAACTTGTTTTGGTTCCTCAGGGTCCATCAAATTTCTGTATGAATTTTAGAATGAAGTTCTCTATATCTATCAGAAATGTCTAGGATTTTGATAGAGATAGTGTTGATTCTATAGATCATTTTGTCTAGTGTGAACACTTCAAGGTATAAGCTTCCTAGGGACTTCTGGGAATATGGGGGAGCAATAGTCAGCAACAAATCAACTTCCCCAAGATCTGGAATCCAGACACCAGCCTCTCCAAGCTTTGGAGTCCAGACACTGGAAAATAACAACCTGGGGAAGAAAGAAAGGAAGAAGGTGGGTGGGTGCCTGGGATTCAGGAAGGATCTGAAGGGAAAGTTGGAGCCTACAGAGATATTGAAGAGAGGCAACAATGTAGAAAAAGGAGGGGATAATTTACACTTCCTCCCCAGCTTTGGCTTGTGGTGTGAGAAAGGAAGGTTGAGCCTATAAAGACACAATGAAAGCAAGCGACACCAGAGTCCTTTAGGGGAAAACACACAAGTGGAATGGAGCAGTGGTGTGTGCTACAATATCTGGTAATTGACACCAGTCCAAAAGACTGCCATATCCCCTGGAGAGCGTGCTTGGTCAGGTGCCATTCCAGGGAGGGGCCAACTGAACCTAGACTCAAAACACTACGGGTTGGCTTTATCTTAGAGTTCCAAGTGTTAAACTCCCATGATAACTGGGCAAGGGACAACCATGAGAGATGTCCATGGTTAAGGAGCCTTGATCAGGCTGGCAAGAGGTACCTAAGTGTTATAAGCTAAACAACTCAGGCTCCACCCCTACAACCAGATGCCAGATTCAGCATAAATGTCCATGGATTTGATTGTCCTAGACCTGGCATTCTGCCCTAGTCCTACTGCCAACTTGCTGGGATTATCCAGCATGGATCTGGGCTTTGATTGCCTTCCTTGTCCACCAATGAGAGCAGAGTTTTGCACTGAATTGGACACTGTTGCAAAGCTCTAGACTGACTGCAGAAGATAACTACAGGCTTGAGTCACAGAGACATTTCTTTTTTAATTTTACTTCTGAGGTTTAAAAATTTTTTTGTTTGGTTACTTTTTTTAATTTTTCTTTTTTTGCCTTTTGTGAATACTGTTTTTAGTTGTTTTTTTTTTAATGCTTTGATTCTGCTTTTGTTTTTGCCTTTTTTCCTTCCTTCCTGTCTTCACAGTTTCCTAAGGCTTGGGTAATTAATCTTAATTTGTCCTTCAGCCTTATTCTAATCTTTTTTGTTCTTTCATTTCTCTATTTTTTTCTCCTCTTGTTCTAAATATTCTCCCCTTAGGATAAAATCATTGTATTTATTACATATCATATAATTTTCTGATTTGTCTTAGATTTTGTAATATATATATGAATCTTGTACCCATGGTTAAAGGTGGTAAGTTAGTAGTTATCACAGTTTGTCATTTTCTATTCTGTGTTTGATACTATTGTTACTGCTTATATATTTTAGCCAACATGAGATAGTTGTTGTGATCAATTAATCTTCCTTGTATGCCAATACTTAGATTGTCTGGGTCACATAAACAATATTAAAGTCCAGTACCAAAGAACTACATGCTATGATAACAGGCTGCAACCTTTCATCCCCAATAAACAGAAGAGTCAGAATTGTGGGACAGTTCAAAGGCCAAAAGCCAGCTATGCCTAGAAAACATTTCTGAAAAGTAGTCATTTCCTAAAGAGGTCTTGATACTAGTAATAAAACTACCTACCACAAGCAATTTACAAGCCTTAGTGAAGAAAACAAATTAAAAATAGAAAATGAGAAAATATGGAAGTATGATGCAATACCACACAAGGCAAATGCAGGGGGCATTGAGATAGAAGAAATAAAAAGTGACCCAGCTGAATTTTCTGAAATGGCAGGAGTGGAAGTAACAAAATAGATGAAGAAGCCTCTTGATAAAACCAAAACAAATAATTACACAGGTAATTAAAGAGATGATGACCATAATGAAGAAATGGTTAGTGAATCTAGAGAAGATATAGATTTTTTTTAAAATAAAGAAGCTGAGGAAAGACATGGAAACCATAAATGCCCAACATAGAAAAGAACCAGGTTCCATAAAACAAACTCAAATACAAATCCAGGAGATTAAAAATTTAATTGAAACTATATACAGCAGAGTTAACCAGTGCAAAGACAAAATATCAGCTCTAGAAGTCAGTGTTGTGGTTGGCAATCATCAAATAAAAGACTTTAAAAAAATATAGACATCTTGAATAACCAGTGATATGGAACATTTTTTCATATATTTATTTTCCATTTGTACTTTTTCATCTGAGAAGTTTATATTCATCTCAGATACCCATTTTTGGATTGGATCTTTAAATTTGAGGGTTTGATTTTTTTCCCAGTTCTTTATATATTCTAGATATCAGTCTTTTTTCTGAGAAATGGGTGGCAAAAAGTTTTTTGCACTCTGTTGGTTGTCTCTTTTTTCTGTGATGATTTCTTTTTTTGTGATGATTTCTCTTGTTGTATGAAAGCTTTTTAATAAGATGAGATCCAAGTTGTTAATTTTTTTAATATTTCCAGTTCAATGATTTTTTTCATAAATTATTTGCCTACACCTATGTCTTCAAGAGTTCTACCTATTATCTCTTTCTCCAAATTTAGTGTTCTTGTTTTAATATTTAGATCTGTGATCCATTTTTATTTTAGTTTAGTGCATGGTGAGAGACATAGGTCAACATCACTGGTCACTTGAGAGATGCAAGTTAAAACAAAACTAAGATTCCATCTCACTCCAGAAAGAATGGCTAATACCAAGAAATAAACCAATAACAAATGCTGGTGGAGCTGTGGAAAAAAAGGAACTCTTCTACACTGTGGAAATCATTATGGAGACTACTCAAAAAACTAGGACTAGAATCTCAGTATCTCCCCAAAAGAATTAAAATCATCATATCACAGTGATGGATAGCAGCATTATGTAATAGCTAAATTTTGGAAATAACTCAAATGCTCATCAACCAATGAAAGAATAAAGAAGATGTGTTTTTTTTTAATACAATGGAGTACTACTACTCAGCCATAGAGAAGGATAAACTTGAGACACTTATAGCTAAATGGATGCAACTAGAAGCATACTCTTAAATGAAATAAATCAGACACATATGTGTAAATATCATTCTTTCTTTGGTGTGAGAACTGAAAGTATAAATAAGGACCAAAATGTAAAATACGTACTACAAAATAGGAAGAAATGTTCAAATGGGAAGGGGCACAAGAGAGGGGAGGAAAGGGAAAGGAAGGAAAGGAAAGGGAGAAAATGAAAAAATAATAATTGGAAACAAAGTTCTTGTAAATAAGAAAGGGAAGAGAGATAGAAGGGATGGGAGAAAATGGGGAAAATAAGAATAAATTTAATGAAGTCATTTTTATATTTTCTGCTATATTATTTTATAAAAACTAATGTAAATGCTAAAAAAAAAAGTAATGGACCACAAAAGAAATCAATTCAATAGCTGATAGATGATGCAAAGAAGACAAATATAATTGGAATCAACTAATTGGAATCAATGAAAAATCAGAAAATAGCACAAAGGCCATAAAAGTCTGTTCACAGAAGTAATAAAAAAGAATTTTGAAAGTATGGAAAAAGAATTTGACATACAGTTAAGTGAAGTACATAGAATTCCAAATAGCCATGATCAGAAGAAAAAAAAAAAACACCAATGCCTATCACAGTTGTGATTCCAGAAATTCAACACAAGAACAGAATATAGTGGACTCTCAAATTATGACCAGCCTGATGTACAAACAACTTGGGTTAATTAGGTTAATGGAAGATTCATCTGCCTCTTGTTATCTATAGCATGTACCCAGATAAACATCCAGATCTCAGCTGTATTGACTTACAACCAACTTGAGTTAAAACCAGCCCTTTGAAATCAATTGAGTTTGTAAGTCAAGGGTCCAGTGTATTAAAAGTTGTTAGAGAAAAGAAATGGATTACCTATTAAGGAAAGCTCATTAGACTCATAGCAGATATCTCAACATAAACCCTTAAGTGAAAGAGAAAATGGAGTGAAGTATTTCAAGCTCTAAAAGAAAACAACCTTCAGCTCACATTGATGTATTTCACTAAGTTATCTTTCAAAATTCATGGAAAAATAAGATACTGCCATGATAAAGAACACCTGAAAAAATTGATAATCACTGAACAAACCAGCACTCCATAAAGTTCTGAAGGATATTAGAGAAAAAGACAATGAAGGCAAAAATTCCAAGAGTGCCAAGAGAATGAATCCACCAGGCAAGGCAAGCAATTAAATAGAAAGGAAAGAAAAAGACCCGACAGGAATATAATATGACAAAGGGTAAGTCAGTATCTATCAGTTATAAGCATCAGTATGAGTGGTCTCAATTCACCAATGAAAAGAGGTGGATTGGCAGAATGAAGTAACAAAAAATGCAACAACATGCTCCATAAAATAAAAAAGACATTTAACTCAAGAAGAAATTCATAGACTGAAAGCCAAAGGATGGAAAACAATACTCCATGCAACAGGAACCCAGAAAAAAGGCAGTTAGCTATTCTATTTGCAGACAAAGTGGATTTTAAACCAAGACTGACCAAGAGAGACAAAGAAGGTCACTACATACTTGTTAAGGGAAAAATCCAAGAGGAAGAGATAACAATCATAAATATAAATATACCAAATACCAGCACACCCACATATAAAAAATAAACATTAATGGATCTGAAATATCAGACAGGCACTAATATAATTATAGTGAGGAACCTTAATACCCCAGTCAGAAATAGATCAATTAGACAAAAAAATTAACAAAGAAATATCAAAGCAGAGCCAAACATATGAACAAATGGACTTAGTAGATATCTACACAGTGTTCCATCAAACAACAACAGAATACAGTGGACCCTTGAGTTGTGATTGGTCTCACATATGAACAACTGGGGTTATGACTAGACTGTTCATTTTAACTTATGACCAAAGTCTTGAGTTATGTTTCAAATGCTGGTTGAGACATAGTGGGCCAGAAGCAGGTCCTAATGGGATATAGACTCTTCCAACGACAGAAAGAACATAACAGAGCCAGATTCCTCATGTTCTTATGGAAGGGGACTCTCTTTCTAAACAATAATCACCTTCCATTTCACCCTCCCTTCCTGCAAGCTGAAGACGTCAACTTGAATGGTGAATACAGTATGAAATTGTTTCTGGTAAATTAGGCACATTTTATAATTTTTTGGTGAATACGCCAGGAAAATTATTGGTGTTTCTAGTAAATTACACACATTATACAATATTTTTTATTATGAAAAGGTTAGTAAAGTGGTGCTTTGGGAGGTTCAGAACACATTATGGATATTGTCATTATTTCTTATGAGAAAAGTAGTCTTAACTTACAACCTACTTGAGTTACAATGAGCCCTCATGAATGAATTGGTTTCATAAGTCAAGAGTCCACTCTATAGATTCTTCTCAGGACTATATGAGACTTTCTCCAAAATAGACCATACTAGCTCAAAGAACATGCTCAAATAACTGCAAAGGAATTGAAATTATCCCATGCATATTATCAGACCATAGTGCAATGAAATTAAAGTCAATGGCAAAATAAACCACAAAAACTGCATTAAACACATGGAAATTAATACACTCCTAAATAGTCAATGCGGCACAGATAGAATTAAAGAAGAAATTAGACAGTTTCTACAATTAAACAATAATACCAATATGACACACTGGAATTTAAGGCAGTCCTATGAGAGAAATTTATAGCAGTGAATTCCCACATCAGAAAAACAGAGCAAGCTCAAGTAAATAACCCAAATGTTAAACATCAATGTTCTAGAAAGACAGTAAGTTATATCCAAAGCTCATAAAAGAAAGGAAATTATAAAGATCACTGAAGAAATTTAATGCAATTGAGACAAAGAAAACAATATGAAGAATCAATGAATTGGAGTTTGTTCTTTGAAAAATTAAAACAGACAAAACCTTAGCCAACTTTATCAAAATAAGGTAATAAAAGACCCAAATCCATCCAATTAGGAGTGAAAAGGACAAAATCATAATGAATCGTGCAGAAATCCAGATCATCAGTACCTACTTAGAGAACCTGTACTCTAATGAGATGGAATATTAAGAAGAAATAGAAGCCAGGTGTGGTGGTACATGCCTGTAATCCCAGCACCCGGGAGGCTGAGGCAGGAGGATCACTGTGAGTTTGAGACCAGCCTGAGCTACATAATTCCAGGTCAGTCTCAACTACATAGTGAGACCCTGTCTCAAAAAATATATGAATTAACAAAGCCGAATCAAGAAGGTATAAAAATTATAAATAACTCAATGTCAGTCAATGAAATTGAAGAAGAAAAAAAAAATACCAACAAAGAAAAGCCCAGGACCTGATGGATTCACTGCTGAATTTTACAAGAACTTTACAGAAGATCTAATGCCACTATTCCTCAAACCCTGTAATGAAATTGAAAGGGAAGCAATATTACAAAAGTCATTCCTGGAAGCAAGCATTAACATGGAACCAAAACCAGAGAAGGATCCAACCAAAAAAGAGAACTATAGGCCAATGTCCTTAATGACTATAGATGAAAAAAATCCTATAAAATACTGGCAAACAGAATGCAGAAAATCATCAAAAAGATCACACACCATGACCAAGTAGGATTCATCTCAGGGATCCAAGGATGATTCAACATATGCAAATCAATAAATGTAATATGCTATATTAACAGAGCCAAGGACAAAAGCTACATGATCATCTAATAGATGCAGAAAAGTACTGGCAAAGTCCAATACCCATTCATGATTTAAGAAAAAAAAACTTAAAGAAAATTGGATAGAAGGTATTTATCTCAATTTGATAAAATCCATTTGTGACAAACCAAAAATCAACATCACACTAAATGGTCAAAACACTGAAAGCTATCACTCTAAAATCAGGAAGAAGATGAGGATGCCCACTATCACCATTCCTATTCGATATAGTTCTGGAATCAATAACCAGAGCAATTAAAGAAAAGAAAGAAATAAAAATAGGTAAGGAAAAAGGTGAATTATCATTATTTCCTGATGACATGATCCCTACGTAGATGACCCAAAAACTCTACCAAGAGATTCCTAGAATTAATCATGAAATTTGGTAACATAGCAGAACAGAGTCAACACTCAAAAATCAATGGCACTCCTGTATATAAACAACAAATTCGCTGAGAGAGATTAGGGAAACAACCTCTTTCACAGTAGCATCAAAAAAAAATGAAATACTTAGGAATTAATCTAATGGAGGAAGTGAAAGACTTTTACATGGAAAACTATAGTACTCTGAAAAAGGAGATCGAAAAGGATATCTGAAAATGGAAAGATATCCCTTGTTCTTGGCTAGGCAAAACCAATATAGTAAAATGGCCATACTTCCCAATCTGTGATACACATTGAATGCAATCCCAATCAAGATCCCAATAGCACACATCACAAAACTAGCAAAAATAATCTTAAAATTCATATGGAACCAGAAGAGACCTAATAGCAAAAGCAATTCTGGACTGCAAAGGCAAGGCAGGCAGCATCACAATCCCTGACTTGAAGCTGTACTGCAAAGGTACTGTGATAAAAACAGCATGGAACTGGCAAAAAAAAAAAATGGTAGTATCAATGGAACAGAATAGAAGAGGCAAAAACAACTCCAAACACATTCAGCTACCTTATCATTGGCAAAAGGGCCAAACACTTTCACTGGAAAGAAGATACTCTCTTTAATAAATGGTGCTGGGAAAACTGGCTTTCCACATGCCAAAGATTGAACTTATACCCATATATTTCACTATGCACCTTAACTAAAATCAAAATGGATTAAAAATATACATATAAAAACAGAAACACTAAATCTTCTGGAAGATAGAATAGGTAAGATTCCAGAAGACACTGGTATAGGCAAAGACTTTACAAACAAAACCCTAGTGACACAGGAAATATTACAAAGAATCAACCATTGGGATCATATCAAATTAAAAAGCTTTTGCATAGGAAAAGAAACCATCAACAGAGTGAACAGACAACCCACAGGATGGAAAAACATGTTTACCAGCTGTTCCTCAGGCAAAGTACTAATATCTAGAATATATGAAGAACTTTAAAAATTCCAACACCCAAATTTGAAAACCCAATCCAAAATTGGGCCTCTGAAATGAATAGAAATTTCTCAGATGAAGAAGTACAAACAGCAAACAAATATACGAAAAAATGTTCAACATCACTCATCACTCGAGAGATGTACAAGAAAATATACCGAGATTCCACCTCACCCCATAAATAATGGCTGCTATTAAGAAATCAAACAATAACAAATGCAGGATTGTGGGGGAAAAGGAACCCTGATTCACTGTTGGTGGGAGTGTAGACTGGTGCAACCACTGTGGAAATCAATATGGAGACACCTCAAAAAAACTAGGATTAGAGATCTCTTTTGATCCAGCTATTCCTCTGCTTGGTATCTTCCCAAAAGAATTGAAAGAATCATACCACAGCAATATATGTGCACCCATGTTTATAGTGACAGTTTGTAATAGCTAAAACTTGGAAACAGCCAACTGCCCATCAACTAAAGAAGATGTATATTTTTAATAAAATGGAGTACTACTCAGCCATAAAAATGATAAATTGGAGACATTTATAGCTAAATGGATGCACATTGAAGCCATACTCATAAATGAAATAAATAGGACACACAAGTGTAAATGCCAAATAGTTTCTCTGGTGTGAGAATATAAAAGTGTAAGTAAGGATCAAAATGTATAATAATAGATAATGTGAAATAGGAAGAAAATGTGCAAAGGGGCAGGAGAATTGAGAAGGGTAGGAGAAAGGAAAAAAGGGAAAGGAATAGATATGAGCAAAGGAAAAATGGAAACAAAGTCTTTGTAAATAAGGAGGGGTTGAAGGGTTGGTGGGAGGGCAGGGGAATGGGGAGAAAATAGGAACCAAGATATATCATATACAGGTACAAATTCCCAATGATGAATGTCATCACACTTTATATCTAAAATGTACCAATTAACCTAATGAATAAAAAATATTTTTTAAAAAAATGAAGTGGTATAATATTTTGAAAACAAAAGGTATACATTGTAAACTCACAATCCTTAACTTCAGCACTTCTGTCATGATAGCATTACTGCACAGGGTCTGTCCTGTGTATTACAGAATATTTAGCAGCATCTCTGGGCTCTACCCAATAGATGCCACTAACATATTATCCAAGTTGTGACAACCAAAAGCTGTTACTCTGCCCTGCTTGGGGTAGGGGGCAAAACTGTCCCCAGGGGAGAATCACTGAGGTAGATGGAACAAAGAACATAAAATTAACATCAGGAATAAAAGATGATCATTTCGGATTCTATGGACACCTAAAAAATTTCAATTCTGAAAAATTCAATTTTATACTAATAAATTCCATAATTTAGATGAAGCAAACTATTTTTGTATACAAATTACAAAAACAGACACAAGAGCAAACAATCCATATAGCCCTATCTATGTTCATTAAAGAAGTTAAATTTACACATAGAAAATGTTCCACAAAGAGAAATTCACATCCTATTTAACTGGTGAATTTTATTATATTTTAAAGAAATAATATAAGTATTAGCTTTCTAAGGCTACCATAATAAAATATCACAAACCAGTGGCTCAAACAACAGACATTTTCTGTCCCACACTTCTAGAGACTAGAAATTCATAATAAGGTGCTGGCAGGGCTCTGCCTCTGTATCCTGCAGAGAGATGGCTTCCTCACCTCTTCCAAGTCCCAGAGACATCAGTGTTCCTTGGTTGGCAGTGTAGCACATCAGTCTCTGCCTGTCTTCACACAACATGCTCACCTCAACTGTTGTACAGTCATGCTGGATCGGAGTTTACCCCAACAGAATATGACCTCACCTGAACAGTGCATCTGTAGTGAGCCTATTTCCAGTAAGGTCCACAATCTGAGGTTCTGGGGATTAATGGGGGTGGGGGACAATTCAACGTGTGCAGTGGCAGTGGGAGTATAAATTCATAAACCACTATGGAAATCACTATGGAGAAAACTCAAAAAAATAAGACTAGAGGTTCCATTTGACCCAGACATTGCCCTGCCAGGTATTTTCTTGAAAGAGTTAAAAGTATCATTCCACAGTGATATATGCTTACCCATGTTTATAGCAGCATAATTTATAATAGTTAAATCTTGGTAATAGCCCATATGCCCATCAACAGATGAATGGATAAAGAAAATGTGGTGTTTATGTACAATGGAATACTAGTCTGCCATAAAGAAGGATATATTTATAGCGGCACAGTTTGTAATAGCTAAAACTTGGAAACAGGCCATTTGCCTATCAATTGGAGACTGGATAAAGAAGATGTAGTTTTTCTATAAAATGGAATACTACTCAGCCATAAAGAATGAGAAATTAGAGTCATTTATAGAAAAATGGATGAATATTGAGGATATACTCTTAAGTGAAATAAATAAGTCACACTTGTATAAATACCAAATAGTTACTCTGGTGTGAAAAACTATAATTGTACATAAGATCCTAATGGTATTATTGACAATGTGAAATAGGAAGAAAAGGGCTAAAGGTGTAGGGGAAGTGGGAAGGGTAGGGGAAAGCTAATAAGGGAAAAGAAAAAAATATGAGAAAATGAAAAAATGGAAATAAAGTGTTTGTAAATAGGAAAGGGAGGAGGGGGTGAAGGGAGGGCAGGGGTAAGGGGAAAAAATGAGAACCAAGATCTGTCATGTAAAGGTACAAGATCCAAATGATGAATGTAACTGTACTGTATACCTAAAATGTACCAATAAACTAAATGAAAAAATAAAAGGATAAACGAGTCTTCCTTAGGTAAATTAATGTACTGTGAATGAATATTCACTAAATTTTTAAGTGAAATAAGTTTAAATATCACAAGTTTAAATTGTTTCTCTTGTATGAAAAACCCAAAGGATACATAAGGAACAAAATGAAAGATAGATATTGGAAAGCAGAAACAACAAATGGGAAGGAAAACAAGGGAGAGGGAAGGAAAAGGGAAGAAAGGGAAAAGGGATTTTAAAAAAGAGAATGGAGAAAAAATGGAATCAAAGCTTTTGTAAATGGGAAGGGAAAGAAGGGTTGAAGGAAGGGGAGGGGGGATGGGAAAATAACTAAGATGCATTATGTACAGATACAAATTCCCTATGATGAATGTGATCACTAAGCATGGTAAATATGTAAGAAAAGACATATTTTAAAATACAAGCTTCCTAATCTATGAACATAGATTTTTTTTGTTTGTGGCTTGATAAAGGCTATCTATGAAAAACCAACAGCCAACATCATACTAAACAGTAAAAAACTGAAAACCTTCACGCTAAAATCAGGAACAAGACAAGATGTCCACTATCACCACTCCTGTTCAATATAGATTTGGAAACATAAGCCACAGCAATCAGACAAGAGAAAGAAATAAAAGCAATAAAGATAGGAAAGGAAGAAGTTAAACTGTCATTATTTGCTGATGATATGATACTATACATAGAAGACCCAAAAACCTCCACCAAAAGACTTCTAGACTTAATTGACAGATTCAGTAAAGTAGCTGGATACAAGGTAAACACTTCTTAAATCTCTTTCATCGATGCTTTTAGGTTTTCAGTGTACAATTTTTCATCTTCTTGGGTAGGTTTCTTTCTAAGGATTTCTTTCCTTTGATGCCATAGTAAATGAAATTATTTTCTTAGTTTCCTTTCTGGTTCATTTATTGTTGTGTATAGAAACACAATTGGCTTTTGTATGTTGCTTTTGTATCCTGTAATTTTTCTGCATGAGTTAATTTTAACGTTTTTTGTGACTCTAAGATTTTCTACATATAAGACCATGTCATCTGCAAATAGAGACAATTTAACTTCTTTCTTTCCAGTGTGGTTCCTTTATTATTGTTATCCTTGTTGCTGTTGTTGTCTAATTACTCTGACTATGACTTCCAATACTGCACTGGGTTGAATGCAAGTGATAACAGCTGGCACCTTTGCCTTATTCCTGACCTTAGAGGGACAGTTTGAAGTCTTTTTCCATTAAGTATGACTTTTGATATGGGTTTTTCATAAATGATCTTTGTTGAGGTAGTTTCCTTCTATTCCAGATAGTTGTGAGGCTTGATTTTGGTGTAGTTTCTTTTTGCAACTTTCCAAAAATATTGGAAAACTGAGCATAATTTTTTTTCTAACTATATGTTGCTATCCTTTTATTTCTAATTTCAACTTACATCGAGTTATAATTAATGTCTCTGGTATATATATATATATAT
>NW_022900949.1:47553964-47567155 GCF_012274545.1 Fukomys damarensis | reverse complement strand
TACCCCAGGGATCGAACTCAGGTCCTTGCACTTGTGAGGCAGGTGCCAGAACCACTAAGCTAAATCTCCAGCCCTTGGGGAGAAATTTGAGAGAAACGGATGAGTATTTCTGGGAGTCATATGTTTCTATAATAATAGATAATAATTTATCTTTTTGTATATGCAAGATTTTTATTTCATGTGTCACAAAACATGTTGTTTGGGCCAGGGATCGAACTCAGGTCCTTGCACTTGTGAGGCAGGTGCCAGAACCACTAAGCTAAATCTCCAGCCCTTGGGGAGAAATTTGAGAGAAACGGATGAGTATTTCTGGGAGTCATATGTTTCTATAATAATAGATAATAATTTATCTTTTTGTATATGCAAGATTTTTATTTCATGTGTCACAAAACATGTTGTTTGGGCAAAGATTTATGATTGCCATGTTTTCCTATTAGGGGTATTATCCTTTTATTATACTTTTAACAAAATCCCTCTTATTATACCCCTTTTCAAATATCCTTCTATATCCCAGTTGTGGCTTTTACTTTTATTTTATTTTTTTTTTGAGACAGGGTTTCACTATGTAGTCCTAGCTGGCCTCAAATTTGCAATCTTCTTTCTTCATCCTCCTGAGTGCTGAGATGACAGGCTTGCCCCACCACACCCATCCTTGAATTCTATTTTGCCTAATACTAATACTGATATACTTGCTTTCTTCTGATTAGCACTTGGATGCTACATCTTTACTTGTCCTTTTAATTAAGACTTTCCTGCACTGTTTTATATGATATGTTTTTTAAAACAATATACTTTTTATTTTCAAAATATAATCTGACGCCTTTTTATTACAGGTAAACTATCCCAGTTATATTTGTCATGGTTCATGGTATCCCATCCCAGATGTCGACACCCGCTAGCTAAAGTCCAAAGGTTGGCTATTATTGGTGCTTCTTGGAACAAGGGAAATATTTTGAAGCTCCCCATTATGTGTGCTCTTTTTTGTTGCAGCAAAGACCAATACTTTTCTTCTACTAGAGATGTGTCCCTGGAAGTCTTTAACTTATGGGTATCAACATTTAAAATGCACACTCTCTCTCGTTCCCCCTCAAAGAAATGCTCTCTCTCCAAATGTGTCTTGCTATCTTTCTGTATCCATTTCTTTATCTCTACTCACATAATTTTTTTGTTTCTTTCTCTGTCTCCCTATTTCATACACATACACAATTTAACCTGGCCAGGTAAGCCACAGTTTTTTAAAATTGTTTTGCTTTTCATTTGCTTTGCTCAGTATTAAACTGAAGGCTTACTGCATGCTATTCAAGGGCATGATTACTGAGCTGTACTCCCACCCCCAGGATTTTGTTTGTTTGTTTGTTTGTTTGATTGGTTTGGTGTGTCACTTGCATCTAAGAATCTTCAGGAACTGCTCGACATGTACCTGATACTCACTAGTACAAGGCGTTTTTGAGAAAAGATGGTTCAAGACACCTCTGAGAAGCAATCATTCCATAAGGGTTCTAAGTCCAAGCAACTAAGACTGAGCCAATGTAAAGACAAAATATCAGATATAGAAGACAGGATGGCATACAGTGACCATGAAAAGAGAGATCTCTGAAAAATAGTAAGAATCACATCACAGCAATATATGCTCACCCATGTTTACAGTGGCACAGTTTGTAATAGCTAAAATTTGGAAATAGCCCAATTTCCCCTCAATTGGATACTGGATAAAGATGTGATTTTTTCAAAAAATGGAGTACTACTTAGCCATAAAGAATGAGAAACTAGAGATATTTATAGCTAAGTGGATACACTTTGAGGCTATACACTTAAGTGAAATTAATGAGTCACACGTGTGTAAATATTGAATAGTTTCTCTGGTGTGAAAAACTAAAAGTGTAAATAAGGATCAAAATGTATAATTGATATTGTGTAATAGGATGTAAAGGTCTAAAGGAGTACAGGAAGTGGGAGGGGTAGGGGAAAGGTAAAAAGGGAAAAGTAAAAATATGTGAAAAGGAAGAACATGGAAATAATAATATCTTTATAAACAGGGAAGGGTAGAGGGGGTGAAGGGAGGGATGGGGAATGGGGAGAAATAAGAACCAAGACCTGTCATGTAGAGGTACAAGATCCCAATGATGAATGTAAATGTACTGTACACCTAAAATGGACCAATAAACTTAATTAAGATGTAAAAAAATAGTAAGGGACCATGAGAAATCAATCCAAAATCTCCTAGATGATGCAAAGAAGAGTAATGTAAGACTGATAGGAGTCCATGAAAAAGCAGGAGAAAGTACAAATGACATTAAAAAGAAACTGTTCACAGAATTAATGGCAGAAAACTTCCCAAACAGAGCAAAAGAATATGACATTCAGATAAGTGAGAAATATAGGACTGTAACTAGCCATGACCAAAAATAAAAAGTCTACACCTAGACATAAAATAATCAAGATCCTGGAAACCCAACAGAACAAAACACTAGAAGCAGTTAGAGAAAAGAACAAATCACATGCAAAGGAAAGCCCATCAGAATCACAGCAGACTTTTCAACACAAACCCTCAAGTCAAGGATCCTGGAGCGTTAGGAGTCCATGAAAAAGCAGGAGAAAGTACAAATGACATTAAAAAGAAACTGTTCACAGAATTAATGGCAGAAAACTTCCCAAACAGAGCAAAAGAATATGACATTCAGATAAGTGAGAAATATAGGACTGTAACTAGCCATGACCAAAAATAAAAAGTCTACACCTAGACATAAAATAATCAAGATCCTGGAAACCCAACAGAACAAAACACTAGAAGCAGTTAGAGAAAAGAACAAATCACATGCAAAGGAAAGCCCATCAGAATCACAGCAGACTTTTCAACACAAACCCTCAAGTCAAGGAGATCCTGGAGCGAGGTATTTCAAGTTCTAAAAGAAATCAGACTCCAATCTAGAGAAAAGATGGTTCATAGGAGGCTTAGGCCTTAAGGTACTAGTGAATCTAACATACCCAGGCAGGCAGATCAAGCCCAGCTAACTCCCCAGCCCCACTATATGTAGTGTGATTGAACAATACAGTGAATATTTAAATACTTTAAAAATTGTTACAATAAGAGACACATTGCCATTGTTACCCCTTGCTTTGAAAATACTTATCTCATCATTCTTGGCACCTTCTGAAGCAGTTCTGGAAGTTCTCGTTTGTGAGTCTTTAGTTGTGCTGTCATGTCTACTTCAATATCCTGAATCCATTTAAAATGTTTATCTTTCATAGTTATTTTGGCTGTGAGGAAGAACCAGACTCAGTGAATAGGTGGATTAGGATACATCATAATGTTTCTACAAGCCTGCCTTTACATTGGATGACACTTGGCAGCAACATTCACTGTAGGGAAGATGTGGGGCTCTTTCTTCTCCACAGGAATACCTAAAATATGAAGACTCATCCACATTACGAAAGCTTTCTCGCATTGCAACATGTCGAGGCCACCCTGGCCCACACTTAGTTACCCACATTCCACAGGTGTTACAGAGATTCTGTTTGGTCAGTGGTCAGGTGCATACAAGCTACTTTAAGTGCTGGCAGGCAGTTCAGAGGCATCAGTTGTCCCTCTGGCAGTAGCCACAGGCTGGAGTTTGCTCCCAGGTGCTTCTTGTGAGCTCTTGCAATCTTTCAGTTAAAATTTTCCATAGATCTATTCATGACACCAAATGACTTATTTAGGCCATTCACAGACTCCTGTCCCAGGAGAGGATAAAGAAGAACCTTGCTTGTCCACAGAAAAGTGTTGCTTATTACTCAAGATGAAGGTGAAGCACTCTCAGGCAGAGGGCTGGGAAGATTCCATTCTGTGTGCAGAGAGTTAGCTAATTGTGTGGTGGTGAGTTAGCTGGAAAGCCCACACGGGTAGAGCCTGTGGTGATCGTATTGAGTCCTCTGGGCCAGTATGGTGTGTGATGTATAGTAGGTGTCCACTATATTCTGTAATGACTTTGTAACTAAGAAACCTCTGATAAGGAGAGACCTTATACCACAGCACAAAGGGAAAAGGTATTAATGGGAGTAGTCCTGCCTCCTGGCCCATCTGCTTGGGCAGGAAGCCCATGAGGTGCTTCTCAATAACAGCTGAAGGCCCTGCTCCAGAAAGACCCCACATCATGTGATCTCAAGGGGCTGCCCTCCTCCACATTTTGCTCCATGCAAATATATTCTGTTCACTCCAGACTTTCACAGGCTGGAGACAAGCAAGTTTAGTCAGATATAGAGTAGAGGGCCTGCATGGATCCTCGTTCATCAATTAGTTTGCCCATTTTTACATTCAGCATGCATTTACTCACCAGACATCTGGTACAAGACCTGTCTCTTCCTGGGAGGGTCCCAGAATCTGACATCAAGATGAAACCGACGCTGGTGACCACTGGGCTACTAAGCAACACATAGAAGGATGAGTAGTAGCTGTTGTTGTCTTGTATTAGACCAAGCAGGGAAGCCTGAAGTCTGGAGCAAGGCAACCAGTTCTCAGAGCAGCTGGATGTGAGAGCTGGAGAAGTCCAGGAAGGTTCTAGTCAGGCCTAGTGGCATGGGGAAGACGAGTGGTGGACTTCTGCATAGAAAGAGGAAGCCCAGCTGAATCTCACGTCAGAGCAGGTCCTAGAGGTCAAGGTCAGAGGATTTTCCCTCTGGCTCTCTGACTCTTAAGAACTTCCCTCCTTTTAGGTTCACTCTGAATCTGCTCCATCCTCTGAGAGCCTCCAGTCTCCAGATCTAGACTTGCATGTGGTTATGTAACAGACGCCCCTCCTTGGCTTTGTGTTTTAGGTGTGGGGGAGACAAAGAAGGGGTGGGGGGAAGAGAGAGGAAGAGAAATAAAGAGACACACAGAACATCAGTTTAGCTTATCTCTGTCTGGTGAGGGCTCTTACTACCATACCATGTAATATGTATCATCAAGCAGTTGATCCTTCCTGGGCCTTGCATGAATGATAAATGTTTAGGGATGAATCAGCCCATGCCAAATTAGAAATGAAATAAAATAAAGACATCCCAAAAATTGGGAGCCTTGAAGGAATGAAAAATCCTGTATTTTGCATTCTCAAGTAGAAAAAAATAGGATTTTTTAAAAACCTTTGAGCAACCAAGTTTCCATAGCAACAGTTGACTAAAGACTCAGGGCAAAGATGTCATCTTCACCTTTTTGTTCAGTCTGGAAAGGCTCCAGGTAGCTGCCTTTGCACTGAGAGAGAGGCAAGGGGTGGGGGTAAGAATGCAAACTTTGAGATTTAGAAACTATGACCAGGAAAGACTTTAGCTATGATTTAGCTCAGAACTGAAAGTGAATAGGTTAGCAACCTATTAAGTGTTTGAAGGAATTAAATTTTGTAAATCACCACAAGCCTTGACAAAAAAAAGAGATAACTTTGTGTGTTCAAGAAAACAATCACCAGACTGGCCATGGTGATGAAGTGGGAAGTGAGCCTGGACCACATGCTCTGTGAAGCACAGAACATTTTTTGGGATCTTCTCTCATCTGTCAGCTGCCAAGGTGTTTGCAGTGAGTTCCAAGGAAACAGGCAATTCACAAGGGACTGGAGATGGTGACTCTCCAAAGTTTTTGACTCATGAAATCTTGGTGTGTACATCCCCACTTGAATGACTAATAGAAATTTCAAACTTATCAAAGATGAACATTTGAGACTTCCTGTTCTGAGAGGAATTAAAGGACCAGATTTACTTCCACTGAGAAAGGAGTAATAAGGCTGAATAGAGGACTCAGCTGAAGAGACTCGAGAAGATTAACTACTAAAAAAACACAGGTAATTGGAAAAAGGGAAGGGACATACACCCCAATGCAAAAACTCAGTTTGAAAGAAGAGACTTGTAGATCAAACAAAACATATGCATAGAAATTTAAAAGAGGCAACACAGCCTGGAACACCTGCCCACCCCAACATAGAAACTGCCAACCCAAGAAGTTCCCAAGTACCTTGTGAGATCCAGATTTACTCCTACCAGAACAACTAAAAAACTGGGCAAATATAGCAAACAGATGTTTAGGGCATTGGAACTGAGATCCCTAAGAGATGGGACGCAAATGATGTGAACTCCACCATGCTCCAACTTAATGCTTGGAGGAGAACCTAAGACAGCTTCAAAGTCCCACCAGTTGAGAAGAATGGGGGTTAAGGCCAGGGATTCTTGTTTGCTGAGGAGAGCATCTGAAAGGAGAGGTTATGGAGAGAAAACTCCAGAAATCTGCAGAAGGTCCCTGGAGGATTCCGCTGACCACTGACCAGTGCATGTCTAAGTGAAAATTATTATGAAAGATCAGAAGGACAATTCCCTACAGTTCTTGCAAGAAAAAAATGCCTATTTTCACTATCTAGAATAGACATTTCCATAATTAGGTAGAGTGAACAGAAAGAAGTGTTTGCCTCACTAATGGGAAAAAATTAGCCCTAGACCAAATGTCACTCTGGTTCTATACAACAAAGCTTTAAAGTAACCTTTAAAAATAATTAAACTGGCTCTATCTTAATCATGTTAGGCAGTAGGGTGTTCTGATCACCTTTCCATTGCTGGGACAATTTAAGTGAGTTTATTTTGATTCATGGATGACCAACTCTAAGCCAGAAATATCAAGACAGAAGGATTTGGCACAAGAAAGATGCTCAACTCATGGCATCTTGGAAGCAGAGAATGGAGTTAAGAGGCCAAGAGAGGAGGGGAAACATTTTACCTTTCCAAAGTCATGTCCCAGTGACTCACTTCCTTCAAATGAACCCCACCTCCTGCCAACTCATTTAGCTGTGAACTCATGAGTGGATTAGTCAGCTGATTAAGTCAGTGCCCTCAAGGTCCAATTACCTCTCTAGGCTCCATTCTGAGCATTGCTACTTTGGTGATCAAGCCCTCAGCAAGGAAATCTTTGGAGGAACACTTCATATTTAAACCACAAGGAATACCTATAAAAATGCAAAAGCATCTAATACCAAACAAGTAAAATTTAAATGTCTGGTGTCAGTCAAAGATTATTATGCATCAAAAGAAGCAGAGATGAGACCAAGAAACCAGCAGTAAAATACAGTCTCTCTAGGAATTGAGACACCTGGAAAACAACAAGTTGGTGGAGAGAGAGAGACAGAGAGAGAGACAGAGAGAGAGACAGAGAGAGAGAGAGAAAAGACCAGGAATCAGGAGGGAGATAATAGGAAAGCTGGAAACTATGGAGAAGCTGGAGAAACAGAGTATAACATGGAGAAAGAGTATAACTAAGAGAAAAGAGCAAAGCAATCCAGAAAGTTGATCCTGGTTCCTGGGAAGGAAGACCCATCTCCACCGACACAAGATAAACCTGGAGAGGGTCAGTAGCTCCAGGGAGAAACAGCAGTGCTAACTTCAAGAATAGCCCATAGTTATTATAAACTGCAAACACAGCATGGGATTTTATGCTGCAACTAACTCCTTCTGCATGGCAGGGTTGAGTTGGAGAAGAAATCTAGTGCAACACCCATCATATTTGAGAGAGGTTAATCAGGAGCCATTTTTGGAAGGGGTTAACTGTTCAGGGTTTCTGTTACCCTACCAAAGTAACTGGGTGGGAGATGGCTTCAGAAGACAGTCACAGAGAGGATGCAGGCTAGACATTAATCCCCACCAGTGAAGTTTAGCAGGCTGAAAAGGACAGGAAGGTCCTGCACTCTGTGGTAAGAAGCCAGGCCAGGTATGTGTGGCTTTCAGAGGGACTGGGTCTGGAAGTGCTGGCTTTCAGTTCAGTGGTCTGCTTAAACCCTGCCCCACTACTAAATCCAGCACAGCACTCAGTGATTGGTTTGTTTTCCTCTCTACCAACGTGAGCAAAGATGTGGCTCAGCTTGAAGGGCTGCAGCAGCCTGAGGTGTATAGACAGGCACCTCTGGAGCAGGGAGAGTACTTCTCAGAACAACAGGCTATAAAGTTAGGGAAGAAAGGCTGTGGCTCAGGATGTACAAAGGGACAAGGAAACTGAGAGTTTGCTGGAGTGACTACAGCTATAGGGCAGACATCATTGCTCAACCATGCCCAACAGGAAAGACAGGAGAGGACTCAGAATTCACGCATAAAAATGTGAGTGTAGAAACTTAGGTTTTAGCAGTGACTTACTCTCTCTTCCAAGACTGCAGAGCCTGGAAAGAAACCATTCATTCAAAACACAGAGGAATGTTTTGTGGACTTTCTTTTTCATTTGCTCTTCAGGGTTTTGTGTTTCTTTTTTTCATTATAAGTTTTTTCTTTTCCCTTTTATGTTGCTGTGTTTTTCCTTTTTCTTATTTTTTCTGTTTGTTCTTTTCTCTTACTTTTATGTAATTCCATTGTTTTTCTTTTACTCCTTAGTAGGATCTTTTATTTCACTTTTCTCTCTTCTTCATTTTTTATATTTATTTATTTATTTATTTATGGTAACAGGGATGGAACTCAGGACCTTGCACTTATGAGGCAGGTGGTGGCACCACTGAGCTAAATCCCTGGCCCTTCTTTATTTTTAAAATTTTACTTGTTTCATTCTTCTGTTCCTCTACCCTCTATCTTTACTAACATAATCTTTTGAGTTTTATTAACCTTTAAATATTTAGTTAATTCTATGCCATTATTACTGAATTTTTTCTATTACTAGTGGAGGCACAGTTGTTGCATTTATTTGATATTTAATGTATGTCAATATTTGGCTTGTCTGTGTTTATATCTTAATTATAGATCTCTTTTCATGGCTAAGGATGGTGCGTTATTATCAACATCCAGTTTGTCTTTGGCTCTATTATTGTTGCTGATGTCATTGCTGTTGCCAGGATGGGATAGTTGTTGCTATTAATTGGTTTTCTCTTAATGCCAATATTTGGATGGTCTTAGTGTCATTAACAAGAGAATTGGATGCTAGGCCAATTACACTGCACTCTCTCTTCCCAAATTAACAGAGGTATTTGTTACCAGCTTTTTGGTCTCAAGGAAATTCCCTCCAGGTTCTTATTGTCCTGAACAAAGAATTGGATAAGACACATAGAAAAAGGAAAAGGGAGCAAAGGTGTACGTTTACTGAAGATGGAAAAGAAGAATGCTCTGCAGAATGAGAGCAGGCTAATGAACAGATTCACAGTGGTCAGGAGGATAATGGAATTTCTGGATTGCTTCTCCCTCAAGGAAATAAGGCATTTGAGATGGTCTTTCTATCAGAAACTCATTTGGCCTGGTGTCAGATTTAAGTGGTCCTAGTGAGGCTCACTTGGTCTCATGCAAGATGTAAATTAAGAATTGAAAATGGCACTTTTCTGATTTGTTCCATGTACAACATTCAAAAACTGCAGTCATTCTGACTCTATGCTCTGTGCAAGCACCCTGGGTCTCAACTTTGACAGATCACACCCATTTGCTTGCCTAGCTTTGTCTCGGCCCTAATCTCCTGCCTCAGTTAGATTTTGGGACAAATGTGAGGCCTATAGTTATCCACATATGGAGTGTATCACTGAAAAGCAGACACTAACTAAAGAGATCTCCATAATACCAACAAAATCTTTCCACTATACTCAACCTATAAACCTTGGCATTAAAAAAAAAAAAAAAAAAAAAAAAAAAAAAAAAAAAAAGAAAAGAAAAAGAAGGCAAGGCAACAAAATGTCTCTCTAAACTCCCAACTTCCCCAAAGGTAATCCTTGGGGCATGACTAGGGAAGAAATACAAAACCACCATGCAGCTGAAGTATTTGAAATGATACAAGAGGAGATTAAAAAAAAAAAAACAGAACAATAAGGCCCTCAGCAAGCACATAAAAGACATAATTAAACATAGTAGACTTAATTAAAAACTCAATGACTTTATAGAGACACTAATAAAAAGATAGCTGAGCTAAATGAAATCATATAAAACATGAATGACCAGGTTAGCAAATAATTAGTTTGTGGAAAGGTACCAAACAGAAATCCTGAACATTAAAAACTCTATTGAAAGTATGGGCAACAGAAGTAATTAATGTGAGGACAGAGTGTCAGAACAAAAAGAGTTCATGTCAATGACCATATACTCAGTGATAACTTTAAAATAAAAGAAAACATAAAAACAGGATCCACCAAGTTGCTATATGAAGCAAGGAAGGCTAATCTAAGATTATAAGTGAAAAATCAGAAGACAACACAAATGACACAAAACCCCGTTTATAGAAATGATAGGAGAAAACTTTCCAGATATAGGGAAAGAATGTAACACAGAGATAGGTTATCATTTGGAACCTCAAGTAATCACAATCTGAAAAGAAGTTTCTGACAACACGTTATACTTAAAATCCAAAAAGAAGTTCCTGACAATACATCATACTTAAAATCCAAAATGTCCAACAGAATATTAAAAGTTGTTAGAAAAAAGCAACAAATCACTTACAAAGATAAACCATTATAATTATAGCAAACAGTTCTCCTGCCCCATCCACCATCGCTCCAGCGCCCAGAAGGTAGCCTGAGCCCGGATCCACGGTGGGAAGGAGAGCCACGCCTTCTCCCACCCCAGCCGCCATCTCTCCAGCACAAAGAAGGGAGCCACGCCCACTGAACCCCCATAAGTCCCCCCCCTCTGAGCACTCTCAGACCTCCTGACTGTGCAAGTCTTTGGACCCACTCTGCAGAGGCAGAGGTGGTCATAAAGGGTATTTTCCTGAGTTCCCAACTTTGAACATCTTTAAAGAAAGGGCGTGGGAAACCTGTAGTAGAATGGTGTGGAGTTCAACCATTCAGAAGGTTGGGGAACTCAATCTGGGCCTTGCAGCCTGAGATCATTCTGCATCATGGGGTTCAGCCATCAGCTAACTGAGATCGGGGGTCTTGCGTCCTAGCTCTGTCTGAGCCATTAAATGGTAAATATACTATATTGAAATTTTGTTCACTGCAGACATGTTCTGGACTGCTTCTTGATTTCAATTTAATTCAAATGATTTAAGGGTGATAGACTAGTGACTACCACAGGTGGTCAGTTTCCAAGTTGTGCTTGATCTTAATGTGTTGTTGATTGTATCAGTTGGGATAAAGGATTGTGGTTGATTTGATGAGCTGTTTTCTCTGATGTTATGAAGATGAGAATGTCTGTGGGTCATTAAATACCCAGAAGCTAGGGCACACTATATCATGAAGATTTGGTGATAACCCAGAGATTAAAACAAGGACAGCTTGACAACAAAAATAAAAATGAGAAAAAACTTAAGCAAGGCACAAAGACAGACTTCCAGTTCACCAATGGCAAACAGTAGGGCAAAAGAGGATGAATAGGCTGATAGTGAGCCGCCAGGACACCATGAACTCAAAGCACAGGAAGTAACAAAACAGATCAATCAGGCTCTGGAAAAATTCAAAACAGAAATATTTTCCCAGATAACCATAGAGATAGTGAGCAAAATGGGAGTCGTGATTCGAGACTCTAGAGCAGAAACTGACAAAAAAATAGATGAGCTCAGGACCATGATAGAAGCCATAAAGGCCCAGCATAAGAAAGAAATGGAAAAAATAAACGCCCAACATAGGAAAGAAATGGAATCCATAAAACAGATTCAAACAGATATCCAGGAGATTAAACACTCCATTGAAACTGTACGAAACAGAAAGAAAGAATGTGAAGATAGACTCTCAGATATAGAAGATAAGATTGCAGTCAGTGACCATGAAAAGAGAGGGCTCTTTAAAACAGCAGGGGATCATGAGAAATTGATGCAACAACTCCTAGATGATGCAAAGAAGAATAACATAAGACCGATAGGAATACATGAAGTAGCAGGAGAAAATACAAATGACTTAAAAAAGCTGTTTGCAGAATTAATGACAGAAAACTTCCCAAACAGAGGGAAAGAATTTGACATTCAGATAACTGAGCCATATAGGACCCCAACTAGCCACAATAAAAAAAAAAATCTGCACCTAGACATATAATAATCAAGATCTTCCCAGAAACCCAACAGAAGAACAAAATACTACAAGCGGTAAGAGAAAAGAAACAAATCACATGCAAAGGAAAGCCCATAGAATCACAGCAGACTTTTCAACACAAACCCTTAGGACAAGGAGAGCCTGGAATGAGATATTTCAAGTACTAAAAGAGAACAACCTCCAACCTAGACTGATGTATCCTGCAAAACTCTCTTTCAAAATGGATGGGGAAATAAGACACTTCCACGACAAAGAACATGTGAGAAACTACATGAATACCAAACCAGCACTACAAGCAATTCTAAACAAGATCCTAGAAAAAGACAATGAAGGCAACAATACCATGAGGCTCAACAGAGCAAATCCAATAGGCAAGGCAAGAAATTAAAAGGAGAAGGTGAAAAAGTAAAAAGAGTCAAAAAAAGGCCAATAACATGTCAACAATAAGTCAGTACATATCAGTGATAACCATCAATGTCAATGGCCTCAACTCACCAATCAAGAGAAATAGACTGGCAAAATGGAATAAGAAGCAAAATCCAACAATATGTTGTATACAAGAAGCACACCTAGTGCAAAAAGAAGTCCGTAGACTGAAAGTGAAAGGATAGAAAACAATTCTCCATGTGACAGGAGCCCAGAAAAAAGCAGAGGTAGCAATCTTATTTGCAGACAAAGCAAATTTCAAACCAAAGCTGATTCTAGTATTAGTGATGTAAGGCGGTACTGTATCATACCGCTGAGAATGTAAAATATCTTGTACCTGCTTTATGATACATAAGTGACTGTGCTTTATCAGAGCTATATTTAATGATATTACTCTAGAATGTTCTCTTTCCAGATGATGATTAAGATGCTAATAAAAAAAAAATGATGCCAGGTACCACTACAGCAACAGAACTTTGCTGTTTTCTGGATATTATTCTTTTCTTTGTTTTTTTTTTGTTTTTTTGTTTTTTTAATGGAATGTGCTGAATGTCTATAATTTTGTTATTCTTTTCTTTGTTTTTTTGTTTTTTTTTTCATGAAATGTGCTGAATGTCTAGATTTTGTTCAGATGACTGCAGAACCTGGAACAGCTGTTGCTGCTATCGATGCATAACATACTGCTATTATTAGTATTTTTATATAAATATAAATATATATATGCATATATATATAAATTGAATTTTGGGAAACTTTAACGGTGCTGTCAAGCTTGGAAAAAGTTATCCCAATTTACTGTGTTGAGTTGGCATTGTACAGAAATGGACAGCCATATTGGTCTAGAAATGTTAATTTTTTT
>NW_022900949.1:47534263-47553761 GCF_012274545.1 Fukomys damarensis | reverse complement strand
CATCATTACCTTTTCTCTTTTACTTTCCTTTTTAGTTTTATTTTAGGATTCCCTATTTTTAATGTTCATACAGAGATTTCTTTAACTGAAATACCGAATAGTTTCTGTGGTGTGAAAAACTATAATAGTACACAGGATCCTAGTGAGATAATTAATAATGTGAAATAGGAAGTAAAGGGCTAAAGGTGTAGGGAAAGTGGGAAGGGTGGGGGAAACGTAATAAGGGAATGGAAAAAAATATGAGAAACTGAAAAAATGGAAATAAAGTATTTGTAAATGGGGAGGGGAGGAGGGGGTGAAGGGAGGGCAGGGACAAGGGGAAAAAATGAGAGTCAAGACCTATTATGTAAAGGTACAGGATCCCAATAATGAATGTAACTGTAGTGTATACCTAGATTGTACCAATAAATTCAATAAAAAGAAAAAAAATAAATAAAAAATAGAATTATAGCAAACAAACCTTAAAGACCAGGAAAGCTTGGAGTAAAATGCTTCAATCTAAAAGAAAATAACTTCTAACCTATGCTGATATACCCTGTAAAACTATCTTTCAAAATTAATGGAGAAATAAGCTCTTGTCATGACAAAGAGCACCATAGAAAATTCACGACCACTGACCCAGCACTCAAAAAAAAGAAAATAATAATTCTCAAGGATATCCTAGAAAGAGACAATGAAGTCAACAATGTCAAAAAGTCTAACAGAATCAACACACCAGGCAAGGTGAACAGTTAAGAAGAGAGGGAAAAAGGGGAATCAGCAAAAGGAAATCAGTGCAATGAAAAGCGTAAGTCAATAACTTCAGTAATAACCCTCAATGTGAATGTTCTCAATTTCCTAATCAGAAGAGACATTTGGCAGAATGGATCAAGAAACAAAACCCAACAATATTCTATATGTAAGAAACACATTTAATCTCAAAAGAAATTCACAGACTAAAAATCAAAGGATGGAAAACAGTATCCCATGTTACAGGAACCCTAAAACAAGCAGGAATATCTATTCTATTTTCAGAGAGAGTGGAGTCCAAGCCACAGATGCTCAGAAAAAGCAAAGAAGGTAATTAAATATTAGGTAAGAGAACAATGCAATAGTAAAATAAAACAACTATAAACATCTATACACCAAACACCAGTGCACCAAACTTCATAAAACAAATGCTACAGGACATAAAAGGTCAAATAAATGCAATTACAGTGGGTACCCCAATACCCATGGTAAAAAATAAACAGATGAACTAGACAAGAAGAAGAAGAAGAAGAAGAAGAAGAAGAAGAAGAAGAAGAAGAAGAAGAAAGAAAGAAATATCAAAGTCAAACCACACCTTCCAACAAATGAACTTAATAGATACCTACAGTGTTCCACCTAATAACAAGAGAATATAGATCCCTACACTGTCATCTACTGGCAATACTTGCAATTTGTACTGCAAGTTTGTGACTTTCTGAGACTTGATTCCTAAACTTGGAGATGGGGGCCATGGTGCCTTCCCCAAAGGAACTTGGTGAGCAAGAGTCTGCCATACTTACATACCTGCTCTCCCACTGCTGTGGACACACTAGCAATGCAAGGTGAGGGGTGGGTTCCCGGTGCACAAGCCTAGGAGCCTCTCACTTGTTCCTGCTTAGGTTGGGCCAAGCAGTGAAGGTGGGCCTACAGGGAGAGAGGTTCAGGTATCTTTTCCTTTTTTTGGCAAAAGCATGCTTGCTGAAGAGCAGCTTGGTCATGCGAAGGAAACTCTGGGAAATGCTCTAGAGCAGTGGTGGCAAGCTTACAGCAACATGCTGCAGTGGGTTATCTGTATCATTGAAAGGTTTAAAACATTCACCATCACTGCTCTAGAATCTTGGAGGGAGCCCTGGGATTGATAAAGCCCAGCTGGGTCTGGGCCCCTCCTTTTCATCTCTTATCAGATGCTCAGTGTTACCTCAGGGGCCTCTTTATCTATGACCACCATAGATCAGATCTCTAAGACACCTCTGGGCTTGCCGCTCACAACAAGAAAATGCTGTGTCTGAGCCAGGAAGGGACCTTGGCCACCACTGGATCTGCGGGCAGACTTGGGAGAAACAGGTGTAGCTCAAAGCAAACAAACAGACAAGCAGACAAAAAAGACTTCCGTGTGATCTTAGGAGGTCCCTTTTCCCTATCTGACTGACTGATCTATCAATTTTCCCTAAATTTCAGTTTTTGTACTGTTATGGCTTGCATCTAGATATCCCCCCAAAACCTCATTTACTCATGGATGGGGCTTTTCAGAGATAGCTGGGAATGTGCCCTGAGTGGGAGGATATTTTGGGATCATTTTTCACTGCCTGTTTTATCACTGTGGACTAACAAGTTATCTTTGCAGTTTTTTAAGGAAAGAAACAGAAGTCTGGAACTCCTACTTCCAGTAAGGCCTGTGATATTGGAATAAACAGTCAACCTACTGAGGAAGCCCCACTTATTATCCAGTCCCATCTGAAAAGTCTCAACACCCTTTAAAAAGAGCAGCAGCAGAGGTTACCGAAGGTTCTGTAGAGCCTGCCGCCCTGGCCCACCACAAGATGAGCAGCTGTTCTTCATCTCTGTTTACACTCTTGGCCTGGGGCTGGTCCTGGTCTTCTTGGACCGGTGGATGGCAGGAAGAACAGGACAGGCAGGCCGAAGCAGGGACATGTGTGTTCATCAGGTCCCATCACAGTAGAGAGGGTCAGATCCAAGTCACATGGGCCTCCCATTTGCTCTTGCATGGAGAAACTGTGAGAAGGACAGAAACCCAGCAAGGGGCTGAGGAGGGAGTCCTGTGTTTTTGTGGGTGTCTCTCTTCCTGTGTCTATCTCCCACTCCTCCTTCCTCCTCCATCCTCTATCTTCTTTTATGTATTAAAACAATTTACTGTATGCCAAGCACTGGGCTCTGCACCAGCCATGCAGAACTTTGTCTCCTGGTACCCCCTATCTCCAGGTTTTCTCCCTCAATCCCTCTTAATTTAAAAAATCAAGTCTTGAGGTATTTTTCTATATCTACAATATGTACTATACATTTTTAAGTGCTGTCTAAAAATTTTAAGTACAGTTATATGGATATTTTACAACTATGTATACCTGGGTAACCCAAATCAACATGAAGAACATTTGATCATCCACGGAAAGTTCTCTTGGGCCCCTTTGCAGCCTAGCCCTCCTCCTCACCTCCTATGGATCTAGCCCAGCCCCATCCTGGTGTGCATTTTCTTCTTGCCAGTATAAATTAATCTTTTACAGGATTCCATATAACTGAAATACTATAATATGTATTCTTTTGTGTTTGGCTTCTTACAGTCAACATAACATTGCAGAGAATTGATGGTTGGCTCATTTTGATTGCTGAGTAATATTCCACAGTCGACCACTACACTTTGTTTATCCACTTTTCTGTGGATGAGTATCTGGATTGTTTCCAGTTTGGGGCCTATTACAAATAAAATTCATGAATATTTGGTATGTAAATCTTTTGGTTGACCTACTATGGCTTCATCTCTCTTAAAACTTGGGACTGGCATTGCTGAATTGTGAGGCCAGTGTGTCTGACTTCATAAGAAAACGCTAGACCATTTTATCATTTTATACTCTCATGATATAATGCAATGCACTAAAGCTCCAGCTGTTCTACATTCTTGCAAACCTTTGGCAATTTAAAATTTTAATGACTCATTTGGATGTGTCATGGTTTTAATGGCTATTTCCTCAATTACTAATGGTGCTCCATATCTTTTCCGTGTGTTTACTAGCCACTTGTACATTTTCTTTGGTAAAACATCCAAATCTTTTGCTCATTTAAAAAAACTGCGTTGTTTATCATTTTATTATTGAGTTGTTAGAATTCTTAAAAGTTTTGGACACAAATCCTTTTATATATAATAGACAAATATTTTGAATCTTTCCTCCTGGTTTATGGCTAGTCTCTTTATTTTATTTTTCAGTGTCTTTTAAAGAGTTTTTAGTTCTGATAAAATCCAGTGATCACATTTTCTTCTATGATTAGTGTTTTTGTATCCTGTCTAAGAAATCTTTGCCTGCCACAACTTCACAAAGACTTATTCCTATATGTTTTCAGAATTTTGTAGTTTCACTTCTTACATTTATGCCTATGCTCCATTTCAAGCTAGTTTTAATGTATGGTGTGAGGTAAGAGGTGAATTCTTTTTAATTTTTCTGTATAGATACGTTATTCCTGCATCAATGGAAGACAATATCCTCTTACCCACTGAGTTTATCTTGCTATCTTTATTAAATATTGGATATACATGTTTGATTTCATTTCTGGACTATATTTGTTATTTGGATTTTTATTTTGTTTCTTTTTGTGATATTAAGGATTTTTGTGAACTCTTTAATTCATTTCTTTTATCTTATGCCTAAACCACACACCCTCTTGATTACTGTAGATTTTCAGTACATCTGAAAGAAAACATAATATATATTCTCCAAATACATTTTTCTTTTCAAATATGATTTGATGATTATAATTTTTAGCATTTGCATATAAATATTAATGTTAGCATCCCTTTCTATAAGAAAAGCCTGTTAGAATTTTGATTGGGATTGTATGTCAAATTGAGAAAGAATTGATGTCTTTAACAATACAGGGTCCTCTAATCCATGAATGTGCTGTATCTTCATCTTTTCATTTCTTCATTCTCTTTAATGTCTCTTAATAATCTCTTGTACTTTTCAGTGATGTTTTGTTCAAAATATCTCTAAATATATTATACATCTTGAGATTGCCTAATAGATTTTTAAAATTTCCATTTTCCATTCATTACTGGTATGTAGAAATATAATAGAGCTTTGAAAATATTGATTTGGTATACTGTAATTTTTCTGAATTTTCCTATTGCTTTTAGTAACCCTTTTTGATAGATTCCTTAGGATTTTTGATGCATGTAAGAATATTATTTGCTAATAAAATAGTCTTACTTCTTTCTTTTTAATGTTTGTCCCTGTATTTTTTTTTCCTTGTCTCCCAGGCTAATACCATCAGTATTGTGTCTAACAGAAGCGGTAAGAATTACATCTTAGGGATGCCAGGCATGGTGGCACATGCCTGTAATCCCAGCACTTGGGAGGCTGAGGCAGGAGAATCACTGTGAGTTCGAGACCAGCCTGGGCTACACAGTGAGTTCCAGGTCAGTCTCAACTACATAGTGAGACCCTGTCTCAAAAAACAAAACAAAACAACAACAACAAAAGAAGTACATCTTAGGATTATTCTTGGCACAATTCTTGATGCTCCACAGCATGTCATTGGATCATACCAGTTCTTCCTTTGAAATACATCCAGAATCAGATGACTCTGTGTGCATTCTATACAGTGAGCTCATTAAATGCATGAACTCAAGCCAGAATGCCTAGGTCCAAATATTTATTTTACCAGTTCCTGGCTCTTTATACTTGGACAGTTATCTAGCCTCTTTGATTCAGACTTGTGATTTGTAAAAGTAGATTGCTACAACCTGCCTACTTCATAATTTTTGGGGTGAAGCTTAAGCCTTGGCTCGGGCCAAGTGCACACTAACTGTGCCAAGTGGCCTAAGTGGTCTCATATTCTCAGCCTGCTCCCTTTAGCCTACTGTCAGCAACAGACAGACAGGTCCTTTAAACCCTGTCAGAATATATAACTTTCTAGTTCAAAGCTCTCTAATGGTTCCCATTTCACTCAGACTTCTAGTTAAAGACTTTACAATGGCCAGTCTATCCCTGCAGAGAGAGCTCAATGACACTGCCCTCTTCAGGGAGTCTGCTAAGCCAGGCTACTTGTTGGGAACAGATGAAGGCAGCTGTCCTCCCTTGCTGTGTAGCTGCCCTACCCTTCAGGAACTATGTTCTTGTTCAGCCCAAACTCCGATCCCTTCCTGAGATGACAGGGTCTTGCCACTGCACACAGGCCAGTTGCAAAGGGGTGCTGCACACACATCCTTTCTCACAGCCCAAGTCAGTGAGCTGGGGAGTCAGGGCAGACCCCCCCACAAAGCCTGTCTTTCCAGCAGCCAACTAGGCTAATTTCTGTCTGGATTTGGACTGCTTGGCCTGGCGAGATGGAGGGTTCTTCTGAGGCCAAATGGAAGATCGACTCCAGACTGCTGTTGGAATGTCTTCACCCCACATCTGGGGCCCCAGAGTCTACACTGGTAGGCCCCTTGTGCTAGGTGTCTGGCACACACTGATGAACAGGACACAGACCTTCCCTCACAGTGCTCACCATGCAGTAGGAAGACAGGCATGCAAATGGCAGACACAGGGGCAGCAGTCACGTCAAGGAAGGAACGAATCTGACCTAGAGGTTGTAGCTGAGGTGGAAAAGTCTCCCAGGGAAGGTCAAATCACCATTTCTGAAGAAAATATGTTTCAACAGATGTCATTGGGTTCTTTCAGTGTGGAGATGGGTAATCCACAGAATTTCCTTTCCATAAGCTGAGCACTGTCATCTACTGCTTGCCACACTTATATTGATGTCACCTGACCATCCTGTGTGAGATTCTTGGCTGGAAACCTGGCTGTGGCTCTCCGATCCCTAGCATGGTGGAAAGAAGGGTGGCAGCTAAGCTGTTGGAAGCTGAGCATCCAGGGTACAACCAGCACCTCTCGTTATATGGGGGATGCCTCTTCTTCAGTGCTATCCACAGAGGTCGGTGCTACTACCTTCAAACTGAAGGGGCAAACTGCACCTCTGAAGGGTTCAATTTCATCTCAGCCCACAGAGCTAGGAAGAAGTCAAAGCAAAGTGTAAGACTTTCCCACAGAACTGCACCTCCACAGCCTCTGAGCTCCTCATGCTGCAAAAGTCTGTGTTGTGACAGAGTGTTCTGTAACTGCCCGAACCTACCCTCTCCCAAGCAGACTTCTTACTCTGCCATAAATGAATGGGGCAGGGGTAGTTCTACCACAAGCAGAATTGTAAGGGATCCTATGGTCCTTATGTCAGTTTAGTGGGATCCAAAGCTCTGTAAGAAAGACAGGCTGAATGACACCCCCCTTCTCTGCAGGCAGCATGGTTGGGCCCACATTCATGCTAATGAGAGCTTCCTCCTACTAAGCTCTTGTGGCATACAAAATGAAGGGCACTTTATTAAATCCCTCCCCTGATCCTCTGAGGGCTAAGATCACTATCCTCATTCTATAGCAGAAAAGGAAGCTCAGAGATGAAGTTATTTTGCCAAGGTCCCTATGTCTGATTTGAAGTGAAACTGAAAGACCCTGTTTTTAAGCCTTGTAATCTCTTCCCCACCACTCTTCTGTTCCCCTGTGTCTGGGCAGTAAGTGTTCTGCCATGTACCAGGCTCAGGAATCTGCGTTTTTGGGGGAGACGAAGACTTACAGTGGAGCACTGTAATACTTGTCCTAGGAGAGAGGATGACAAGACTTGTCATGTCCTAGCCTCCACACCACTTTTTCATATTTCACTCCTGGAGAAGTTGGGTACAACTACAGCTAGGCCAAGGGATTCACTGCCCTGCACATTCTAGTGTCCTGATGAACTTAACAACTTTACCAGTACCTGGGCCCCATGCCAGAGATTCTGATTCACTGGGTCTGGAGAGGCCAGAAATGTAAATAATTTTTAAAATCTTTCCTGCCCCAGGTGATTCACATTTGCCACCTGGGTTGAGCATCTGAGCATCTCCGTTTTAGCTGGTTTTAGCAAACCTCTGCTACCCTCACCAAGAAACATCTAAGGCCCTTGCTCTTCATGTATCTGGATGGGAGCTGAGTGCAACTTGGGAAAGCTTACTCCAGTCTCCAGGTAGCCTCTGCCTCCTGGATAAGGATTTTCAGTACTTTGGGCTTTTTTCTTTGGATATTTTGCTTGCAGATTTCTGGCACTCTGACATCTACCAGATGCCATCTAATCTTGCAACTATGAAGCCAAGGGTCAAGTGAGCAGGGACTTCCTGGAAGGCTCCCAAGGCCATGAACATCATCCATTCCTTTCTTCTCTACTGCGTCCACTCATCACTTGTGCCTCTGGGGCAGATATGGCAGCAGAGTCCAGGAATGCATTATGAGACACATGTGACACTCTCCTAGCTAATGGAGGCTGAATGGCCTGAGTATGTGCAGGATCCAGTGTGGGAGGAGGGGGGATGGCTCTGTGGGGTTAGCGTGGGACTTGGTATGATATCTACTGGTTTGACAAAAATGCTCGAGCTCTTGGCCTGGCCGGTTCTCAGATTGACTCCTAGGCTATGCTGCCACTCTGCCCCAGAGACACCAGAAATGGGGGGAGTCAGAGATACACTGGAAGCTCACAGTTGGTGGTGGCTAGACTCACAGAGGCTCTTCTTGGGGACCTGATGCTCCTCTGTCCCTTGTCCTCCCTACCAATGCTACCATAGCAGTGAGGAGTGCAGCCAAGATGCAGGGAGCAGGGACATGAAAGCTTCTTGGGGCGGTGTTCTGCCAACCTTTGTACTCCCTGCATCCCACACCCAGGGGAGACTTTCGGTTTGAGGGCTCCTCTGTGCAGAGGCATGCTGACCCAGCTGATGCCGGTTAAAGGCAAGAATATGAGGAAGTGCTTCCTTTCTTATCCCTGACCTGATCTCACTGTGCTTCCAGACAACCTTCTGTGGGTAGGAGCTGGAGTGGGAGAGTTTATAGCCCTGTTATCATCCCTGTTGGAAAACTTCAATCACTGACAGACATCTTCCTGCAAGGCATGGAGCCCTTAGACCTAGCTCTCAGAAGCCTGGAGCTCTAATGGGGATTTCTTAGGCCTATGATTAGATTGGGAAGAGGAGCCTTCAAACATCAAACTATGACATCTAAATGAAGAACCGTGGTGGGGCATATCTCAGGCACTATTGACCTCAGTTGCTCAGCCATGATCTGCAGGGTCTAGTTTTGTTCTATCATATTTTTGTAATCAATTTTATTGGTACATTTTAGGTATACAATATAATGACATTCATTATTGAGATCTTGTACCTTTACATGATCTGTCTTTGTTCTTATTTTTTTCTCCATTCCTCTGCCCTCCCTTCAACCCCTCCACCACTCCCTATTTACAAAGACTTTGTTTTCATTTTTTCCTTTTCTCCTATTAATTCCATTCCCTTCTTTTCTTTCCCCAGTCCCTCATGCTTCTCCTTCTACTTTGGACCTTTTCTTCCTATTTCACAGTATCTATTGTGCCTTTTGACCCTTATTTTCACTTTCAGTTTCTCACACCAGATCAATTATTCATTATTTACACATGTCTGTACTATTTATTTCACTTAAGAGTGTTGCCTCAATGTGTATTCATTTAACTACAAATGTCTCTAATTTCTCATTCTGAGTAGTACTGCATTTTATTTTTAAAAAAACACGTCTTTTTTATCCAGTCTCCAGTTGATGGGCAATAGGGCTGTTTCCAAGTTTTAGCTATTACAAACTGTGCTGCTATGAACATGGGCGCACATATATCACTGTGGTATGATTCTTCCAATTCCTGTGGGGAGACACCCAGTAGGGAAATAGATGGGTCAAATGGGACCTCTAATTCTGGTTCTTTGAGGTATCTCCATATTGATTTCCACAGTGGTTGCATCAGTCTATACTCCTACCAAAAGTGCAGAAGGGTTCATTTTCCCCCACAGCCTGTCCAGCATCTGTTATTTATTAGTTGATTTCATGATAGCAGCCATTCTTTCTGGGTTGAGGTGGAATCTCAGTGTTGTTTTCATTTGCATCTCTCAAATGACCAGTGATGTTGAACATTTTTGCATGTTTTGTGGTGTTTCTACTTCTTTGAGAAATATCTGTTCATTTCAGATGCCCATTTTTAGATTGGGTCTTTAAATTTGGGAGATCTGTTTTTTTTTTTAATGCTCTTTATACTCTCTTGATATATAGACCTTTGTCTGAGAACAGCTGGTGAAAATTTTCTCCCACATTGTGGGTTGTCTCTTCACACTATTGGTCATTTCTCTTGCTGTGCAGAAGCTTTTTAATAAGAAGACATCCCACTTGTTGATTCTTTGTGCTAGTTAATGTGCAACTGAAGTTTTGTTCATGGAATATTATCCTACTCCAATGTCTTCAAGAGTTCTACCTAACCTCTCTTCCAGCCAGATTACTGTTTCTGTTTTAATATTTAGATCTTTAATCCATTTCAATTTTAGTTTAATGTATGGTGAGAGATACAGGTCTAGTTTTAATTTTTGGCAAGTTGAAACCCAGTTTTTCTAGCACCATTTATTAAAGAGGCTATTGTTTCTCCAGTGAGGGTATTTGGCTCCTTTGCCAAAAATGAGGTGGCTGAGTGTGCCTGGAGTTGTTTCTGCATCTTCTAATCTGTTCCACAGATCCTCAGATCTGTTTCTTTGCCAGTACCATGCTGTTTTTATCACAGTAGATTTGTAGTATAGTTTCAACTTGGAAATTGTGATATTCCCTACCTTGTCTTTATTGCTTAGAATTGCTTTTGCTGTTTTAGTTCTCCTCTTGTTCCAAATGAATTTTTGGATTGTTTTCTCAAGGTCTGTGAAGTATGTTGCTGGAATTTCAATTGGGATTGCATTGAATCTATATAGCAGTTTTGGAAGTGTGGTCAATTTCACTATGTTGATTCTTCCTTCCCAGGAGCAAGGGGTATCTTTTCATTTTCTCATATCTTATTTGATCTCTTCTTTCATAGTGCTATCGTTTTCAGAGTAGAGGTCTTTGCTTTCTTTTGTTAGGTCAATTCCTAGGTATTTCAATTCTTTGGATGCTATTGTGAAAGGAATTATTTGCTCCATTTTTCTCTCAGTGAGTCTGTTGTTCATTTACAAGAGGCTATTGATTTTTGTGTATTAACCATGTATCCAGAGGCTCTACTAAATTTGGTTATTAAGTCTAGAAGACTTTTGGTGGAATTCTTGGGATCTTCTATATAGAGTGTCATGTCAGCAAATAATGACAATTTGACTTCTTCATTTCCTGTCTTTATTCCTTTTATTGCTTTCACTTGTCTAATCCTGTAGCTAATGTTTTCAGAACCATATGGGATAGCAGTGGTAGTGATAGTGGACATCTCTGTCTTGTTCCTGGTTTTAATGTGAAGGATTTCAGTTTTTGACCATTTAGTATGATATTGGCTGTTGGTTTTGTTTGGTACCAGGGATTGAATTCAGGTCCTGTGCTTGCAAGGCAGGCCACCAAACCACTGAGCTAAATCCTTGGCCCAGCTGTTGGGTTTTCATAGGTGGCTTTTATCAGGTTGAGATAGAGACTGACTATTCCAATTTTCTGTAGGGTTTTTATCATGAATGTGTGTTGGACTTTGTCAAATGCTTTTTCTGCATCTGTTGAGTTGATCATATTGTTTTTGTCCTTGGTTGTATTAATATAGTGCATTATACTTATTGATTTGTATATGTTGAACCATCTCTGCATCCCTGGAATGAATCCCACTTGTTCAGGGTGTATCTTGATGATCTTCTGCATTCTGTTTTCTAATATCTTATTGCAGATTTCTGTATCTATGCTTATTAGTGAGATTCTATTTTTCATATTTCATTAAAGAGTTTAATCAGTAGTGGTAGTAGCTCTTTTCTAAATGCCTTTTAGAATTCAGCAGTGAAGCCACCAGGACCTGGGCTTTTCTTAGTTGGTAAGTTTTTAATTATGTTTTCAATCTTGTTGGTTGATATTGGGTTGTTTAGGAGTTTTAGGTCTCATTTCATTTAACTTTGTTAATTCATACATATCTAGGAATCTGTCCATTTCTTCTGTGTTTTCCATCCTATTGGATTATAGGTTCTCTAGGTGTTGATGATCCTCTGGATTTCAGCTGGTCTGATGTAATTTCACCCTTTTCATTCCTAATTGCAAGGATTTGGGACTTTTCTTTCCTTTTTTGATATGGTTGGCTAAAGGTTTGTCAATTTTGTTTATTCTTTCAAGGAACCAACCCTTTGCTTCATTGATTTTTTTTTGTATTGTCCTCTTAGTCTTGATTGCATTGATTTCTGCTCTGATCTTTATAATTTCCTCCTTTGTATGAGCTTTGGGTTTTTTATACTCTTGTTTTTCTAGAAACTTGAGGTTCAGCATGAGATTGTTTATTTGAGCTCACTCTGTTTTCCTAATATGAGTATTCACTTCCATGAATTTCCCTGGTTAGACTGCTTTCATTGGGTCCCCTAGATTCTGATATGTTGTATTCATATTTTCATTTAATTGTAGAAACTGTTGGATTTCTTCTTTAATTTCCTCTGTGACCCATTGGTTATTCAGAAGTGTGTTTTTCGGTTTCCATGTATTTATGAAATTCTTGCAGTTTCTTTTGCTTTTGATCTCCAGTTTCATCACACTGTGATCTGATAATATACAAGGGATAACTTCAATTTCTTTGCAGTTAGTGAAATATATTCTATGAACAAGTGTGTGGTTTATATTGGAGAATGACCCAGGTGCAGCTGAAAAAAATGTGTATTCTGATTTTTTGGGGTGGAACACTGTGAACATCTGTTAAGTCCATTTGCTCAAGAGTATGAATGGATTCTGGTATTTTGTTGTTGTTGTTTTTTTAAATCTAGTTTATCTATCTATTTCTGACAGTGGGCTATTGTGGTTCCCCACTATTATTGTATTAGTGCTTATTTGATTTTTCATGTCTGTTAGTATTTGTTTTATATACTTGGGAGCACTAGTATTTGGTGTATTTATATTTATGATTGTCATCTCTTCTTTTGGATTGTTCCCTTTACAAGAATTTAGTGGCCTTCTTTGTCTCTCAGTTTATCTTGGTTTAAAATCTATTTGATCTGCACAGTGGATAGCTACTCCAGCTTATTTTCAGGTTCCTGTTGCATGGAGTATTGTTTTCCCCTCTAACTTTCAGTTTATGAGTTTCTTTTTGAATTAAGTGTTTTCCTTGTGTGCAGCATATTGTTAGTTCTTGCTTCTTGACCCATTCTGCCAGTCAATTTCTTTTGATTGGCAAATTGAGACCGTTAACATTGATGGTTATAACTGATATGTGTTGACTTATCCTTGTTATGACTTTTTCTTTTTGTTAGATTTTTTTCCCCTTGGCATTTAATTTCTTGTCTTGCCTGATGGATTCATTCTTCTGGGCTTCCTGGGGTTGTGATCCTCACTATCTTTTCATAGGATATTGTTTAAAATGTTTTGGAGTGCTGATTTGGTATTAATGAATTTTCTAAGGTGCTCTTTGTCATGAATTTTATTTCTCCATCAATTTTGAAAGATAGTTTTGTAGGGTACATCAATCTGGGCTCGAGGTTGTTTTCTTTAAGAGCTTGGAATATTTTACTCCATGCTCTTCTTGCCTTGAGGGTCTATGTTGAGAAGTCTGCTGTGATTCTGTAGGGCTTTCCTTTGTATATGGTTTGTTTATTTTTTCTAACTGCTTGTAAAATTTTATTCTTCTATTGGGTTTCTGAAATCTTAACTATTATACGCCTATGTGTGGATTTTTTTTAAAAATCACAGCTAATTGGAGTCATATGCCTCACTTATCTGTATGTCAAATTTTTTTCCTCTACTTGCGAACTTTTCAGCCATTACTTCTGTGAACATATTTTTTATGTCATTTACACTCTTCTATTTTTCTGTTGACTCTGATCAGTCTTATGTTTTTCTTCTTTGCATCTTCTAGCTGGATTGGTTCCTCATGGTCCCTTACTATTTTTAAGAAATTTTTCTTTTCCTGGTCACTAATCACAATCCTGTCTTCTATATCTAATATTCTGTCCTCACATTGGCTCATTCTGCTGCATAAAGTATCAGTAGAGCATTTAATATCCTGGATATCTGTTTGCATCTGTTTTATGGATTCTATTTGTTTCCTCTGTTGGGATTCCATCATGTTTGTCAGCTCCTCTATTGTTTTTAATCTGTGTCTCCTCTAGAGTTATTAATCATTTCTCACACCATGGACACAATCTCTGTTGTTATCTGAGAAATTATTTCTGATTTCATTTTTTCCAGATCTTCTTTTGTTGCCCATTCAGGGAGTCTGATTGAGTATCAGATTATTCTATCTCATTTCCCTCTGGGATTGCCTTAGGTTATCTGGAAGTCTGGTTTTGAGACTTGTTTATGTGGTTTCTCATTTCAACAGATGCAGCCTGCTGTGTCTTTTTTGAAGCAATTTTTTGTTTGTCCAGTGGTCTTCAATGCTCAGCAAGCCACCAAGAGGCCTTTTCTCTGCTGCTAACCACTGTGCTAATTCCTGGCTTCAGAATGGTAGCCTTCTGGGTCCCAGAGCTAACCTGTTGTCTGGGAAGGCTTCTGGCTGGGGCCTGTACACACTTGGGATGATATCTGGGTGTGCCTCTGGCTGTTGCTAGCCCACTGTTGCCTGTAGCTCTTTTCCAGGTAGGCCTTTGGTTGGGGCCTGTGGGCCCAAGCTGCTGAGGTCTGGGTGGGGCCCTGGCTGGGCCCTGTGAGCACCAGCACAGTTCTGGTCCATGCAGGATTCTCACTGGGATCTGTGTGCACTTACTGGTGGAACCTTGGTGGGTCTCTGGCTGCTGTTTGTACACCTGTGCAACTTTTTTCAAGGCAGGGCCCTGGCTGGGATCTGCATGCCCCTGCACAGCTCTGGTCCATGTAGCTTCTCTATTTTTTCTTATATTTGAAATAGGGATCCTACTGAGTTGCTCCAGGCTAATATAAAACTCATGGTCACAAACTGTCCCCCATCTCAGCCTCCCAAGTAACTGGGACCACAAGGGTGTATGATAAATTTTGCCTGGCCCCAGAACTTATTTTCTGGATGAATAAATCAGTAACTGATTGATTTATTTCCTGGGCTGTTGTTTTTTTCTCATCAGCCCAGGATTCCTGAACTCCCTGCCCTTGCCCTGATACACTAATGAAGTATCTGAATGAGTGTTGACTGGCCACTTGTTATGCTTTGGATTCATCTTTTCACTTTTTCAAGTGTTGGCCTACTAGGACCTCTTTGGGTGCATATAAATTCAGGCTTGTAGTCCTACCCTATGCTCTCCAGTGCTGATCTTCCACTCTGCCCCCTTCCTATTCCATAGGCACCTCCTCACTGTCCTTCTGGAAGGGCCTAGGTAGCAGGTTCCAGCCTGGCCAGCTTCCCAGCAGGTTACAGCAGCTGGACCCTGCTTTCTCAGATAGGTTTGGTAAAGGCAGGCCTCTTGGAGTCCCATGGGAGAAAAAGTGAGGATAAGATCACAGCCCTCTAGTGTCCTGAGAAGACTCAAGCTGCTTCTCATAGGCACATTTACAGCAGGGCCAGGAGTATGCCCTCTTCCCACACTGTGCCATGAGTACAGTCCAGAGGAGTGAGCTGGAGAGAGCATGGGGAAAAATGAGGAAGAAGAGGGAGGTCCAGCATGAGAAAGCTAGTCCCAAAAGTGCCCTATGGCAGGATCACAGTGCAGGCTAAAAGACAGTGAAGGAAACCAGGGAAGTCAGAGAGGGGCCTAAGGAAGCCACAACAGCATCTAAGAGGAGCTCTAACCACTTACTTCCCATCTAGTGGGTTGCAACTTTTGTAAGTCTCAACTTTTTGACATGCCAAAATCTAATGTCTTTATATGATTGACAGTAATGTTTTTACCCTTGATGCTAATAATTTTCCAGAAAATAAATTAAAAGCAGCCCATCTCTTTAGATACGGGTGTAGGGCAAAATGTTCCCAAATGTTGTTTAGGAATGAAATGCCCTCAAGTTTTAGGCAGTCAGCTTTGCTTCAATAGGATTAATTCCTTCCAGGATGTACATACTGTTTAATTCCCTCAAATACATAATTGCTATATATTTGGATTTTATTAGGCACCTTACTCAAGAAGCCCAGGAATAGTACCATTTTGCTTAAAAATACCTTTTTACTATGGAGAAGTTCAAACACAAGAGTAGAGAAAATGGTAAAAGAAATCTTGAGTGTGTCTATGATCAGTTTTAATAATTATTAACATATGACTAATCCCATTTCATCTCCAATTCCCACTCCCACTCTTTCCCTTGCCCCTGGCCACTGGATTACTGTAAAGCAAATTCCAGACTATCATTTCATCTGTGAATATTTCTGTGTCTCTAAGAAGTAAAGATTCTTTCTTCAAAAACAAAACCACATGTCATTGTAACACCTAAAAGTTACCATCCCTTAATGTCATTCTACCATGTTTAAATTTCCCAGCTGTTTCATGAGCTTTTTACAGATGGTTTCTTGGAATTGGGATCTAAACAAAGCTCACACATTGATTTCATTTAGTGGACATATCTCAAGTCTCCTTAAGACTACCATTTTCCCCCCTGGCCACTTATTTGTTGAAGAAACCCAGCCAGGCATCCAGTAGAACTTTCCATATTGTGGACATTGTTGATTGCACCTTCTTGGTACCTTTCACATATTCCTCTCTTCTTTGTCTCTCCTGTCAATGGTAGTTAGAACTGGAAATTTAATCCAATTCATGATCAATTTTCTATAAGAACATATTCATAGATGATATTGTTTATTTATTTCATCACATAAGACCACATGTCTGTTTTTCTGAGACATTTCTTGTAGTTTTGCAACAAGAGAGAAGTAGCAGAAGTAGTAGTATCAGTATATTAGTACTGTATTAGTAGTAGTAGTGGTAGTAGTAGTAATAGTAGTTGTTGTGGTTGTGGTTGTTAAAGGTAGCTATTAATGAACACTGCCTCAATTCATGTTTACAGTAGTGTATGCAAAACAGTGATTTTCTTAAGGTCTGTGTACCCCTTTCTGAATTTATTAGCTAAAATTCTTCTATAGAATTCTTTGCTACAGCTATTTGGTTAACCTGAAACAGTTTGTGCAGAAATTGCAGATAAATGCTTGCCTTTTACCAATTTTTAAAACAGTGAACTTGTTCCCCACTAACTGCCAAAGGTGACAAATGTGATGGGTGTTAAAGTGAGGAACGTTATCTTACTAAAAGCTACCACAATAGCCCACCAGTTTCAAGACTAGAGCAGAAGATTTGCAACTCCTGAGTCAGAGATGAGGAGCCTTTTCACACATGGCATGGTGAGCAGCAGGAGCCTCTGGTTCACATTGCTTCCTTTGTATCCCAAGCCACACAAGAACAATGTTGCCTGGCCTGGGTGAATGGTATATGTGCAGTGGGGATAGAGAGAAGCTGGAGAGACACTGAACTTGGGAGATGGAAACTCACTTTTGTCCTGCAGTATGACATTGCCCATTCTCCCCAAGGTTGCTCTCTATAGAGCTCTAGCAGGTGACCTGGGTAAGAAGTAGATAAGGCCTCGCATTCTTTCACACCCAGCAGGAACACACAGTGGTGCTCAGATCCTGTGGCCATTTTAAATTATATTTCCTGTATTTTATTACACTGAAGTCATTAGACTTTTTGCTGCTCAAATTGTCTTATCTCTGGCCAGTAAACCCTCTGATTTGGCTCCTGTAGTCTTTCATCATACCCCAGTAGTCCTGTATGGCAAGGGTCCCCAACCCACTTTTCAGTTACTCCCATGGCTCAAATTACCACCTAAGTTCTGCCTCCTGTCAGACCAGAAGTGGCCTTAGATTCTCATAAAAGCATAAACCCCACTGTGAACTGAGGATGTGAGGGATCTGAGTTGTGAATTCCTTATGAGGATCTCATGTAACAATAACAGAAATAAAATGCACAAAAATGCATTGCACTTTAATCATCCTGAAACCAGCCTACCCCACCCCCATTCCATGGAAAAACTGTGCTCCATGAGACTGGTCCACAGTGACAAGAAGAATGGGGACCATGGATGTTTAGGGTCCTTGCCTTCTAGTTTGACAAAATGTTGTAGACCTGCCTGTTCATTTCCTACGTCAGACTTTAGACCTCTCTCCAAGGCACCCTTGACTGGGAGGTGGGGATTACAGATTACCATCCAGAGGCGGGGACTGTTATTGAATTAGTACTGGTGCTAAGTCATTTCAGAGGACAAAGCAAGGAAATATGTATTTCTTTTGAAATATAATGATGCATTATGAGTCAATATTAATATTTAGATTAGAATGGCAGATTATAGGATTTGACTTAACTTGTTATGTACTTGCATCTTTTTTCTTATGCTGCAAATTTTTATTCTCTTAAATATGATTATTTTATTCTGATATATAATAATTTCAAAATAATATTGTTAATATCACTACCACACTATGATTACTGAAGTAAGCCATTTGAGATTTATTTGCAGTTTATTTAGCATGGGTCTTATTTGGAATATTCAGCCAGATTATTATATTTTAAAGTCACTTTAATTATTCTCTGTATGGTTCAGTCATCAACTCGATACCCACTTAGGTTCATTTGTTTTGTTTTGTATCTGATTTTTAGAGATATTTTCTTTTGATCTAATTCTATTTAATCATTTCATAAAACATGTATATGTTTCCAATGTCAAAACAATAAAACAGGTACATCCTGGCCAGGGATTAAGCTCAGTGTTACTACTGCCTGCCTCACAAGCCCAAGGTCCCAAGTTCAATCCCCAGTACCAAAAAACAAAAGCAAAAAAAAAAAAACAAAACAAAAAAGAAACCCAGGCACATCCAGAGAATTTCAGTTTCCATTTTCTAATTCCCCTATACTTCTTCTCCATACAGGAAACCATTTTCATTTGCTTTTAAACTATTATTGCTTTCATTTTAAAATATAGGCAAATGAGTAATTATGTCCCTCAGCCTGTACTACATAAAATATAGTATACTGTACATGATTCTACATCTTGCTTTTTTCCTCTAAATATATATTTCCTGTACATTATACCAAGAATCTATACAGAGATCTTCTTTATTCCTTCTTTATAGCTGTATAGCACTCCATAGTCTGGACGTACTGTGGTTTATTAAGCTATTCCTCTATTGCTCTAGTGTGTTTTTCTAGACTTTTGTTATTATAAACAGTAAATAATCTTATATTATTTTGCATTATTTACTAGTATATCTTTTAAATAGATTCCTAGAAGTAAGGATTTTTGGATAAAGGGTTAATTGCTATATAATTTTGCTAGCTACCACTGGGTTCTGTTCCATAGGCTTTATACCATTTTGCATTCCCATCGCTGGATACATTTTAAAGAGTGATATGGCAGTTTTACTTAATTTTTTTTAATACTTCAGAAATTATACATTTGGCACCATTTACATGTATGATTAAAAAATACTGTAGCACTTAATTTTGAGAGAGTAAAAAGCTCTTCAAAAAATGAACTCTTTTTAATCAAAAGACAAAACCTAACAAGTGCTGGTGAGGATGTGCAGAAGAGGACACACTTGCACACTGTTGGTGGGGTGGGAATGTATATAGCAATTATGGAAAAAATATGGAGAGTCCTCAAAAAGTTAAAAAATAGAAGTACCATATGTTCCAGGTATGCATCCAAAGGAAATATAATCAGCATTTTGAGGAGACATCTGCACTCTCATGTCCACTACAGCCCCTGTTAACAATAGCCAATCAATGGAACAAGCTAAGTATCCATCCACCACTGAATAGATAAAGGATATGGGGTATATATATATATATATATAT
>NW_022900949.1:47520179-47534101 GCF_012274545.1 Fukomys damarensis | reverse complement strand
TATGGATAGTGCATAGCTATAAAAATATGAAATGCTATTACTCACCACAAATAGACTTGGAGATCATGATGTAGAATAAGATAAACCAGGCCCAGAAAGAACAAGTATCCATGATCTCACTAAATCTAAAAACATTAACCTCACAGAATAGAGAGTAGAAAGGTGTTTACAAGAGTAGAGGGAGGGAAAGATCAGGAAAGGTTGCACAAAGTACAGTTTGATGGGGCTGGAGGAAGAAGTCTAGTGTGCTATTTGCATGGTAGAGTGATCACAGAGAACAGTAGTGTTCTGTGCATTTTGAAACAATAGAAAGGATTTTGGGTATTTTCACCACTAGGAAATAATAAAGCCAAGTGTAGTGGCACACACCTGTAAACCCAGCAGTCTGGGAGGCTGAGGCAGGGGAAATATAAGTTCAAGTTCAAGCTCAGCATGGACAACTTAATAACTTAGGAAATCTTGCCTCAAAATCAAAAATAAAAAGAGCTAGGATTGTAGGCCCTGGGTTCAAGCCCCAGTACATGGCTTCCTACACACATGCAAAGAATTCTAAATGTTTAGGGTGATAGACGTGTTTACTCTTTAAAGATTTTGAAGCTACAGGGAGAGTGCCTATCTAGTATGCACGAAACCCTGGGTTTGGTTTCCAGGCCATACACACAAAGAACAGAACCCCAAAAATCCCACAAAATTGCTGCCTATTCATGTACTGAAACATCACATGGTATCCTTAAATGTATACAATTTTTATGTCTTAATTATTAGTTAAAAAGACAAATTTACAAAAACATTTATGTTCTTAAGTGAACTTTTAAAAAATTAGTATAAGAGACTATAAAGTGATTGATTTTATTTGTATTATTTCTTGGTGAAGTGTGAGACTTTGGTGTCAAGTAGACCTGTGTCAACGTTCCTGCCTTTTCACCTATGACTAGGTGACCCTGGATGAGTCACTTAAGCCTCTGGAGCTCATAAGGAGACCTTTCCTGGGATCACGCATGAAGAATTCTCCACAGGAGAAATTCATGTTGGACAGCTTATTCTTGCCAAATTCACACTGCCCCTCCTAGGTCCTCATGGTCCAGGCAGAGAAGGTGCTATCACAGAAATGAAAGACTGGAGGGTAGGCTGAACAGCTTGCTCTGGTTTGCCCCAAACATTTCTCGATTTGACTTTGAAAGCCTCAGTCCTGGGTAAACTAGAACAGCCTATTACCCTAATAGAGCGACAAGCACAGGTCGAGGGCTCCTGGTTCCCCAGCCAGAAATAGGACACAGCCCTACCCTATTGTTCTCAAAAGGTCAAGTGGCAGAATAAAACAAGCATAGCTTCTGTCACAGAGGGAACAGAAATTACTTGAAGTTAAAATGAGTCCATCATCTTGAAAGGCTGAGCTATCAGGGGAAATTGGGGTGCCTGCCTTCCTCCTCCCAGTTGGTGGCTGGGAACAGATTTAGAAAACGTCCTTGTCCTTTGGTATCAACTTCACCCGAAAACCCCTACCCTCTCCCAGGTTGTTCAAGGTTGGTATTTACTGATAACAATGGCAAAGTCTGTAGTTAGCTTATTAGCTGCTCTGAAATAGGGATCTCACTGGAATGAAGAGCAGTCCCCTGTGAGTGTATTTCATCACCCTTATTCACTGGGGTTAGTCATTGTTTAAAAGTGACCAAGCGAGTGGGAACGCTGGTGCTTGGCAACCTGAGCCGCAGGACTCACGACAGGACTTTTCATGCCAGTTTTGTGTCATCAAGGTTTCCTCTCAGCTCCAATTATTTCACCATTTTCCTGAAAGAAAAATATCGTCCCCTGGGCTGTAGGACCCCCAAGAAGTAAGCTAGTAAGGCAGAAAGTGGGGAAGGCTTTACTGGGAGCCTCCTCCCTGCCTACAGCATCCCAGGGCTGCTGGGCCTGCCCAGGGGCATCCTCAGCCTCCAGCTCTTCGCTTCCTGCTAGAAGCCAGGAAACAGCCTCAGGCATGCTTCTTTGGAAAGCTGAGGTTTTAGCCCCCAAATATTTAGAACTTGAGTCATTCGTCCCAAATCCCATTAACTGACTCTGAAAGTGTAACTTCATGTTTAAAGTAGTATAACGATCCTTCAAAGTCCTTCAAAGCCCAGAATTCCTCTCCCTTGCAGGGCACTCTGTCAATGGGAAATGAGTGTAGTCTCCTGTGGCCAGTTACTCCCTTTGATCTGACAGTTGACCGTTGGCATTTTTTCTCCTGCAATTTCAAGTGCATTGTCTTTCCTTAATCCCGTGGGAGATGTTTGACCACTCTGGTGGCCTGGCATCCCTCCCAACACCTCAGAATAGCCATTTCCCCACTGTGGACAGCCCAGGCAGGGTGCTCCCAGGTGAGGGCGGGACATCTGCTCCTCCTAGCCTTTCTGTTACCCTTCTGATACAGCCCAGAGTGGCACCAGGCCCGGGCCTGGTCAATGAGACTTCCTCTCCTGAGACCTTATTCTCCAAGACAGTGAGCAATGGGAAGTTGAGCAACTCTGGACTTCAGCCCCCTCAGATGCCACTCCCAGAGTGGCTCAGATGCTGCTTGGCTTGCCAGGCTCTGGCCTCCGGTCTCACATATCATCCAACCTATGTGTTCTGCACACATATGGCAGGAGCCCAATGTGCCAGGGGCCTTGGTACTGGGTGGGCACCTGGTACAGGAGAAAGCCAGTGGGGCTGCTGCAGTTGGGGCTTTGCTCATGAAACCGTCTGGCTCTTTGGGATCTGAAACAAATTTAAAATTTAAAAATTATTTTTTTTTATTAAGCAATGCATAAACCTGTTATAAAATTCAAAACGCATATATTAAACCCAGTAAATGCCGATTTCTGTCCTACGCCCATCCCATCCCCTTCCTTCCCTCCCCCACCCCACCCGTCTTTGTACCCTTCCACAGCTAACCCACAGCCAGCACTGCGGAGAGCTGATGTCATGCAAAAGATCCGCCTACTCACATTGCGCCTCACTCTGCTTTTTTTCCTGCTAAGAATACAGCTGACAGTCACTCCCCAGTGCAGACTGGATGAGGTGGCTGGGTGTTTTTACTGACAGGAGCAAGGGTTCGCTGGGAGGGATTTGTCTACAGCTGGAGGAGATCCTAGTAACCCTGGCTGCAGGGTAGGGGTGAGTACAACGTGAGTTTCCAGGGAGTTTCTGACGGCACTTAACTGTGTTCTGCTGAGAGACACTGTTTCAGAGATGCAGCCACATGGGCCTATCCTCTGAGGATGTCGCCTCCATGTGTGTGGGACTCTGACCTTGTCGCCCTCTGCAGGGTGTGATGGAACGAAGCCCGTTTTCATCTTCTGGCCCTGGACCTGGCACATAGTGCTCCGAGAATATCCTCCTGCCCTACCTTCACAGATCCTATACTGTAGTCGGTCTAGGCAATTGCCTTCCGTTTTTCTAGCCCTTGCTCAGGTAAGGGTTTTGTTGTTTCTTGTTGGTTTTTATCTCTTCTCCCTGGAGTACTCTGCTGTTATGGTTTATATCTGGGCATCCCCCAAAAGCCTCATAGGTGAAGCTTTTTGGAGGTGATTGGGTCGTGTTTATGAGTGGATTAATCCACTCATGAGTTTGTAGCTAAATGTGATTTAGGAGGTGAAGCCTAGTGGGAGGAGGTAGGTCACTGAGAACATGGTCTGGAAGGGTCAATCTTCCTCCCTATTCCTTTGCCACTATACTGTGAGCTCTTCATCCTCTGCCGTGTCCCTCTAGCATCCCAGCCCGACTTGCAGGCTAACTTTGTACTAACTATGTACTGAAACCTCTACAAACCTTAAGCCATAATAAACTTTTCATCCCTTAATTTGAGGAAGTCACATATTGTATCTCAATGACAAGAAAGTAACTAAGATAGCTGCCAAGTCCTTTGTCTCCATAGAAGTCACGAGCATGGCTCCTGCCTGACTTTTGGGGGATGTTTTTCTTCATCTAGACTTCCACAGACTGCAGGGCACTGGAGATGTAGCCATGGATGACACAAAATGCAGCCCTCAAGAAGCTTTTACTCTGGAGAGGAGACAGACAATAATCACGTAAGCGGTAAACACATAACTAACAGATCAGCAAAGCTATGAAGCAAACGGTACAGGATACCAGGGTGTGTGAGGTTGGGAAAGGCCTAGGAAGGCTCCTGAGGACGATGGAGGAAGTAGGGGAGCATGTCATGCAGTGTCAGGGAGCAGAGTGTGGGGGCGGTGGAGCAGACTGTGGCTGGAAAGTACTGGGGCCATGGTGGCTTGGGGGAGACAAGGAGTCTATCTGGATGGAGATGGAGGAGTAAGGGAGACAGATACAATGAAGTGCTAAATGGGGCTGCTGGGGTTAGGTAGAGGTGGAAAGAGTACAAGCCAAGAAAGGACTTTGGATTTTACCGTGTACATTAAGAAGCTCCCTCTGGTGCCAAAGCATTCTAGGAGAGTGACAATACAGGGCTTTCTTGTTAAAGCCATGACTTTGTATCTGTGTGGGGAATGATTGTAGCAGTGTGGACACAGTGAACAGTGGTCTGATTCTAGAAGGCAAGATAAGGAGGAAGAGCTGATGGCTAAGAGTGAGAAAGGCATGACGGTAACCCCAGGTTTTGCTTTGGGCACCTGTAGGTGAGAATAGAAGAGGCTGTGGTGGGAGCCAGCTAGAGAGGGGACAGTCTGCCCGGAAGGAACCCATCTGAGACATCTGGGCCCGGGCTCTTTGGATTCAGCGGCTCGATACAGCTTGTCCTTGCATGGTATTGTCTGTGGTAAGTAAGCTTGCTTGTTGCACTTAGACAACAGGAAGGAAGTTTGTAGGCTTTGGGAGGTAGCTGCTTGATTAAGTGAGGACTTTGGTTATAAACAGACAGTGCGGCCTCAACTACAGAACGCAAAAGGTCCAGACCCAGCTCAGCCACTGTGGTTGAAGACATCTACAGGATGGGAAAGCACTGTGTCTTCTGAAACAATAGAGCCTGCTGAAATGTAAACAGCACCCCTTCCCATGATGTCATGGCTCGGACATTCCCCCTCTCCTCCCTCTCCAAAGAGGAGCTGCATGTAAGCAAACGAGAGGGCCTGTGAGCGGGGAAGGGGTCAGCACCTCATTTCTGAATCATTGGATATTGTCATTTGAGGCTTTGTTTCGGTTACTGAGTGATGCTAGTGACTATGGGGAAATGCTGCCGTGCTCCTCCTTTGAGAATGTTGCCACAGCTCTGGTCTATGAAGGAAAACGAAGATCCACAAATCAGTCAGTGGGTGGAGAGCAACTAGGTGCCCTCTGGCCAATTTCAATCTGAAGGGTGCTGGCCTTAACAGGAATATAATGACAGGGGAGTCTAGTGTCTGTGGAGGGCTTCCTGTATAGTTGGCCCTATCCTACGCACTTGTCATAGATTATTTTGTCTAATCCTCATACCTGACCAATGGTATTACTATCTCCCAGTCGAGGAAAGCTAGATTTTGAGAGATTGGCAATGTGTCTGAGCACACTAACTCTAGGAGTGGTGGGAGCAGGGTAGAAGCCATGCCCAACACAAGAGCCTTCGTGGTAGCAGCTGCCCTTGGCCAGGGCAGGGAAGAGCAGATCATGATGGACTATCTGCCATCCTAGTGCCACACAGCACAGAGATCTTCCATATATACTCATAAGCTCAGTTTGGAACCTCAGGGATGAACGGAACACAATCCTTTCCCTCAGGGAGTCCATGGTTGTTATGATTAGGTCTCATGTGTTCGGTGTGGGGCTTTTGGAAGTTGCTTGGATTCTGGGGTACTATATTTATCAGTGGATTAATCTATTGAAGAATTTCTTAGCTGAATGTGCTGTTAGGAGGTGGGGCATGGTTGGAGGTGGGTCCTTGGGAGCCATGACTTGGAAAGATATATTCTTGTCCCTGGATCCTGCCTCCTCCCTTCTCTCTCTCTGCTTATTGACTGCCCTTGGTCAAGCAGCTTTCCTCCATCATACCCTTCCACCATGCTGTTTCTGCACTGGAGCCAGTTGACCATGGACTGAACCCTCTGAAACTGTCAGTCAAAACAAAGCTGTCCTCCTTTAAATTGCAGGTATTGGAGCCAGGTGTGATGACACACTCCTGTAATCCCAGCACTCGGGAGGCTGAGGCAGGAGGATTGCTGTGAGTTCGAGACCAGCCTGGGCTACATAGTGAGTTCCAGGTCAGTCTCAACTACATAGTGAGACCCTGTCTCAAAAAACAAACAAACAAAAATAATAATAATAAATTGCAGGTATTGGGTATTTGATCCCAGAGACAAAGTGAATAACACAGTGGTCTAGCAAAATAAAGATCATGTGCTAAGCCCACCACCGTGATCCACGTCACAGTGCTAATCCTTGTTCAGTAATGTTTTTGAAGAGACAAAGGTAGAGAAGTGAATTCTGCTGGGTGATGACATTACTGGATTGAAATAAAATTGTTCGTGCAATGCTTAATCAAAAGCATCAGTGTGGATGAACCATGAGCACTATTGACTATTGCACTAATGCGTAGTGCTTGGCGTGTTACAGGTGCTTGGTAACATTCATGTGAACAAGGGAATGGGTCACCAAAGGGAACAGGCTGCTACACCATAGGAATGGCAGCCCTAGCAAGACAGACCATCTATGGGAGGCTCCAGAAGGCTCAGGGAGACTTGTCCATGACTTGCCCCAGCCCTGTCCTGCACCCTGGGAGAGGACCGCTCTTTGGAAATTTGTATTACTTTAAATGCTGCAGATGCATGTGCATCTGAGCACCAGCCCAAAGCCCACCAGAATGAGGTTCTTCCTGATTAGAGTTCCCCTCCCAGGAGTGACCAGAAGGACTTCCTCTGACCAGAGGACTCGGAGAAAGCAGGTGTGTCCAGAATGTAGAAGGTTTTCCAAAGGAGCCCATCTTCTGCCCTCAGATGTAATATGCCCACTTGGCCAGGAGCAGAGAGCAGCAGAAGAAGCAAGAGTGCTCCTAGGACAGTTCACCGACCTTCCTGCCCATTGCAGGGCTCAGGTGGAACCTCTAGGGCCTTGAAGACATTGAGAATAAATCGGTGCTATATTCTTTCAAAGAATATTTAATGAGCACCTACTTTGTGGCACAAAGTAGACCCAAATTTCTGCTCCTGAGTAGCCCATCTCTAGTTCTCTGAGAAACCCCTTCCCCACTCCATGCAGAAGGTTCAGCCTGAGGAGGCTGTGTCTCCTCTGCTCCGGATAGGTGCAGATCAGAACTGTCAGGAGGGCCTTGAGTAGTAACCGGCCAAGCTGGCCTTTGATATTCCTAGCTACAGGGTTGTTTCGGTCTGTGTCTTAGTCACTTTCTTCAATCCTGGGACAAACACCTGACACCCCCAATTTAAAGGAAGAGAGGTTTATTTTGGCTCACGGTAGTAGCCCATGGTTGGCTGGCATGATAGAAGGGCTTGGGTGAGGAGAGCTGCCCTGTCACAGCAGTCAGGAAGCAGAGAAAGAAGGGAGAAACTCGGGAGGGACATGCACCCTTCCAGGTCACCCTCCTGTCCAGTGATGCACCTCTTCTAACCAGGCCCCACCTCCTGACAGCAAGCAGGCACATGGTCTTTGTTTTCTGGACCACAGTGTTCATCACTTTCCCATCACTGGCATCGTGATCCCATCACCTTTCAAAAACCCCACCTACAAATGCATGAGCGTTTCGGGGTCATTCTTGATCGAAACCATAATATTCTCTCTGTTTGCTGTCAGTACTTTTAAAAAGTAGCAGGATAACCAAAAGAAGAAGACATGAACATAGTACCTATGACTACAGATTATGCAGTGGAGTTTCCTACATTGGGAGGAATCACAGAGGTTGGCACATCCCAGTTCAGTGAAAAGCCTCACCCTGGGAAAACCACCTTTGTGATTTGTATGGCTCCTGCTAGGTGTTGTGTGTTTTGTTCATGAATATTACCCGAATCCCACGTAAGCGGTGTTTTATTAGCACAATTATCCGAGGCCTTTCTAGGCATCTAATGCCTTCCCACATATCAGGGTTTGTCAGCTGGTCACCATTACCACTGGAGAACAGATAATTCTATGTCACGGGGGATCTTCTGCACCTTGAATGATGCTTACTGTATCCCTAGTGTCTACCCATTAGATGCCAGTAACAACAGCCTCCTCAGTTCTGAAAAACAAAAATGTCTCTAAACTTTGTCACACATCACTTAAGGGACTAAATCACTCCACTTGAGAACCGGTGTCATTTATTTTGATGGTACAGTATTAAGAAATCCTGTTTCACAAGGCGAAACTTGTGATTGGCAAAAATGTTTTATTGTTTGTTTTTTAATCAGCTCTCCTGACTCTCCCAGGGCCACCTTTAATTAAATAGAAGCTTTATTCCACAGTAAGGGTCTGCACAGAAACAGGGGCCCAAGTTAAATATGTTGATAGTTTCAGTACACTAAAATTTGTGTGTAATGCATTTGAGTGGGTGTGTTGTTTTTATTATAATTCTGAAAAATAGAAAAATCTTCATGTTCAAAACATTCAAACCAAATGTTGGCAGATCCCCTGAAGCCCTTTGGGAGGCCTCTTGGAGCCAGCATGTTGGTTTCACAGGGAGAGGATTTGATCATTGTCACAGGTTAGAGCTGGAGGGTAGGGTGTCTGGGTCCCATCTGCTGCTCTGAGACCACTCAGTCTCATCAGATGTAGCCTTGAGAAGGTAGAAAGGCCATGTGAGGCCTGGGAGAGGGCCCAGAATTAAAATAAAGGAAATCAGACTCATTCAAGGGGTGAGCACAAGGAAAGAAAGGCCTCTAGTCTCAGGCAGTACTAAGAAAGAGACTGTAATCTTGGTGACGCAGGGCCAGGAGGTTAAACCAGAATAATCATAATGAAAACAATCTGTTTGCACTATTTGATGCTTCCAGAAATTCCCAGGAGTGAGTCCAAGGTGGAGAATCCCAGCCGGAAGTGCTGCTGGTTGGAACTGAGAGGGTGGTAGTGGGACAAGAGGCCAAAGGAAAGCGTCTTTGTCAGCTTCCGAAAATGGGGGTGTGAGGGTAGCAGCCCCCCAGGAGAGCAGCAGCTGGGGGAGAAGAGGGGGGGTCCCCGGGCTGCAGAAGCCACAGCTGGCTTTAATGTTCTTGGAAGAAGAGTCCTTTGCTGGAATCAATTTGTTCTCCCTCTGAAACTGGGAGCAGATTTCAGGGCTTGCTCCTCAGGAAATCTGTCTAAAATGAGGTGGGACAGCAGGCCACAGGCCACCTACCACTACACCCATGGGGATTTATAATAGACAAGGGACTCCAACACTGTCTGTTTACATTTTCTCAGCTTTAGGAGCAGTTCTCAGTGGGAAACTGGCCCAGGACTCACAGAACAACAGCCTGGAGTACAGACATGGCCTACGTCTGCTGTCCACAAGGGACTCCTTCAGCTGCGTCTCTTTGGAGAATCCTGTTCTTGTCATACAACTGACCAGTTTCCAAGTGTCAGAATTTTGCCCCAAGAGAGACCTTTGGAGATAATCAGGTCCAAATCCTTATTTTACAGATGGGAACATGGAGGCTGAGCCAGGTGACTTTTCCTAGATCACGTGCCCAGGGACTCAGCAGCTTTGTGCTCTTCTAAATTCACCACCTGCTTTCTGATGGGGAAGGTGACCTCACAACTGGATCAGCAATCTGAAACCAGATCCTCACAACTAGAGTCACACAACTAGATCAGTGATCGGAAATCTTCTGAGACGCAGTGGATGCGTTTGTGGTGTGTGTGTGTGTGTGTGTGTGTGTGCAGTTAGGGTTGTGTCGAACCCAGTATGATGGAGAGGACACCTGCATGGCACATGCCTCTGTACTGCTGCTCACAGTCATCTGCTCATGGATACACTGTGCCAGGTTCTGGGATTAGGGTGAGTACTGGGGAGAGGGCCAGTGCCAGGGTGCCATGAGTGTTAAGATCCAGGCAGTCTTGGATGAAACTGAGGAATGTCTTCAGGGGTCTTTGACTGGGAGAAATATTGGATTGGGTTCAGGGTGATCAAAGAAGTTACCTGAGAAGAGGAGGTCCATGAAGGATACTTGGAAAGTCACTGATGAAGAGGAGGTTGGCGAAATTCTCCAGGGAAAAAGAACAAGGCCTGGAAGCTGGAAAACAAAATGCATGCTTGGGAAGTGCCCAACAGTCCACACTGGCTGCAAGGGCAGAGTTTATATGGGAAGAAGATGGGTAGCTGGTAGACATCTCTGGAACATTTGGCATTTCCAACACTGTGCTGGTGCTGGAGACCAAGGTGGAGGAGTCTTGAAAGTCCACCATTAGTTTTCTTCTCTTAATTTTTCCAACAGACTTACAGACACCCTGCTCTATGCCCTGAATTCTGGGAGAAATGAAGCATGGCCGGACTCTTGTACCACAGGGTCAGATCCACAGGAAAACCCAGGACTGAGTCCCCAGGAATGTCAAGGATGGCTTTCAGGGAATTGATCTGAATTCCCAGCCTAACCCTAACTCCCACATACTGACTTCCAATGGTTCCAAACTCAGATCTTTGTTCACTGTCTACTCTGGGGAGTGTCTACATTCCTAGAAGACACATATGTATTTCCTCTGCTTCCAAGGAAGATTCTCAGAGGACTACAGCTAAGAACCATCCGTCTGAGCACATACCTATATCTTAGTGTGCCAGGGGAGCTCAGAGCTCACAACTACCTGGGAAAAGGAAGTCAGGGCGCTGAGTCCTGGGCCAAGGGGGTCTCCATGAAACTTAGTCTGACTCCTTGTACCATGGCTCTCTCCATGTTCCAGGCAGAGAGAATCCCAGCTTACTATTATCTGTGCTTCACATCAAGAGCTGATCTCATGGGCTGACCTCAATATCTCTCCCCAGGGCAGCAGGGGACCAAAGAGGGTCTGCAATGACATGCAGAAAGCACTTGAGCCCTCCTGCTGTTGAAAATCCTCCTTTGGCCTTGGCCGGGCAGATGGGGCCACAGGGGCTTGGAGAAGGTAAGTGTGGGCTGGGGCTGGATGCCCACTTCCCACTAGGCCCTGTCTGAAGCTTTACTCCCAGCTGCAGGTGACTCCCCATTGAACACAGGCCACATGTGCTCTGCTCTGCACAACTAAACGGATCAGTTTCCAAAACCAACTGTGAGGTTTCCTGAAAAGCTCTTTAGGGTGGCAGCCTTCAAGGCTCTTGGCAGGGCCCTGCTGGGAAAGCAGCAAGCCAGCCCTTCCCTGCAATGTACTTGTTTGTGGCTGACCCTGGCCAAAGGGGCCTTCCTCTCCTCGTCAGGGAAGGATGTTGGAAGGGTGGAGAAGGTCCCGGGGAGGGAGCGCTTTAGCCCTTCTGGGAACCACCCAAAAGGAAGGTGCTCCTGCATGGCCCTGCCCTGCGCTGAGCCTCACCCACCTTGCTTTCAGTAGGACTCTAGTGGGGAACAAATGGGCCCCAGCTCCTGAGCATTTCAGGAAGCAGAGGTCAGCACATTCCAGGACTCGCCCTTTCTGCCTTGGTCAAGTAATCATAGTAGGTGGAAGGCCCAGGCCTCCTCCTGTCCCCAGGCTGCTGTAGGAGATGGCATTGTGCAGGGTGGGAGACCGGTGGCCCCATTCTGACAGGTTTGGCCTCTGCTGAATGGGAACAAAGTCTGAGCCCCTTAGCTCCAGGAACTAGGGTTGCCGCTGGATCCCAGTCTGCTGCCTGCTCGTGATCCTGAGCCCCAGCCTCTGGGCAGCTGGCCAAGAGTCTATCTTTCTGCTAGAGTCCAAGCCTCACAGAGTCTAGTCCTACCTCACTTCAGGTATCCTCAAGTGTTCCTCTTTGGTCTCCCCTCAGGCCACACAGACTTCTCCGTCTCTCATGCCTCTGCCTGGAACATTTTCTACTGTGTCATCCTCTCACCAACTCCTACCTGTCCTTCAGCACCAGCTCCCCGGCCACTTTCCCAGAGTATCTACATGGACCCCGGGGGCGGGGGTGCTGATCTCTCTGTCCTGTATCCTGTATTTCTCCCCCACCGCACTGCTCTGGCCATAGTTGATCGCCGGGGACAATCTATCAGCTCTCTCTCCAGCCACAGGGATGCCAACACAATGCCCAGGTAAGTAAGCCAGGTGCTACTCAACCCTGCATATCTGGCAAATGGACAGTGGCATCCTCTACAGAGATTTGATCTCCAGAAGGTACTGCCCCAAGGCCCTGCAGGCACCTCAGGCAGTTCAGGGTGGGACAGGGGGCCCTGTTGTCACACTGAGTACAGGCCAGGACAGGTGCTGGTCAAGGGGATCAGAGGAGCAGCTGGATCCAAATGTCTTATAATAGGTTGGCAAGGGAGAAATAAGCCTGTGCAAGGACAGTGCCCAATAGGAATCACCAAGTGCCCTTTCTTTAACTAAACTCCCTTCTTGCAGGAGGCAGCCTTGGAATTCCAGGGTGCTCCTGCTTTCCCCTGGAGCCTAATTTTCTCACCTGTAAAATGATGAGACCTAACTGATCTGAATGTCAAAATATCAGCTGACAGTATGTTTTTTGTGAGGGGAGTTATTGAACTGAACATCATTTTGCTTTTTCCTTCTTTGCAGAACCTCAGGCCAGAGGTGAGGGTGAGGGCAAGGAATACTCCTGGTCCCTGGGAGGGGGAATTGCCTTCCTCATGATGGTAAAGGATTACATGATTCATAGTTTTTGGTGAGGTTGGTTCTGGGAAGAAATAAGAAACAGGTTCCTGCTAACTTTGCGGAGAGGACAGTTTTCCTTTGCCCTTCTGAGCCATGTTGTTCAAATGCACACTAGGACCCTTACACTGGAAGGTACCAAGAAAGAGAAGGTGGAATGATCCAGCTCTGTCCTCGGGGGGCACCCTCCCCAGGGAGCAGAGTTGTGCACAAGGACGAACTTTCTAGGCAATTCCTAAGTATGGGAGGCCCAAGTGTAGTCTTTACCTTCACTAGCTCCAGAGACCTTGCCAGAGCCCTGGCCTTTAGCTCCATATCCGGTTCTCCTCCCTCATGGGCAGCTGCTTGACAGCTCATACACATCTCCAACACTGGCTCTGGAAACTCTCCGCAGATTCACTGCACCCATGGGAGTCCACTCTAGACTTCCAATTGCTTAGACCAAAATCTTGGTGTCATCTCTCTCACAACTCACACCCAATCTGCCAACCAGGCATGTTAACTCTACCTTAAAATATGTACCAAACCTGATTCACAATGATAGGAAGCAGATCTGTGGTGCCTGGAGTGCAGGCTGAGGTAGAATGGCCAAAATCTTGAGGACAGTTTGAAGATGATGGAAATCTAAGTACTATGATTATGGAAATGGTTGAATGGGTGTGCCTAACTTCATCAAGTTGTGCAGTTGATATGTCAAGTATACTTCAATAAAGCTGTTCATTGTTGTTTAAATGAGATGCTCCTAATGGCTTCTGTGAGACTCCAGACAAGTCCTTTCCCTCCTCTTAGCCTCAACTCTCCCATCTGTAAAACAGGAGTCTCTAAAGGACCTACCAGCTAGGACCATCTACACCCACAATGACCTCTTCCCTGTATCTCCCCAGAAGGCTGCAAGGAATAGAGGGTGTGGTAAATTTGCATCACTCGGGTTCATTCCATGATTTTTGTGACCTCGGCTCAACTCTTTAGTCCTTCCCATAAAAGTATCTCAGACCAAGTTAAAGGATTAGTTGAGGGGAGAGTGCTAGGAAATAGGAGCAAAACACACAGAAAAAATAAGGAAATGAGAAAATCCATGGCCCTACATTCCATGGGTTTTTCTTCAGGCCCAGAAAAACTTCAGAGAGTTGTCAAGAAGCACAGAGATTTGGGCTAACACCTATATTTGACACATGGTGAAATTAAGATCCACGAAGGTATTTTTCAAGTACAGTAAGATAGAAATTCACAGGGCTGGGGATTTAGCTCAATGGCACTGTGCCTGCCTCTCAAGGGCAAGGTCC
>NW_022900949.1:47519353-47520147 GCF_012274545.1 Fukomys damarensis | reverse complement strand
TAAAAAAAAAAAAAAAAAAAAAAAAAAAAAAAAGAGAAGAAAAAGAAAAAGAAATTCACACAGTTGATAAAAGAATGCAGGTTGCCAGACTATTAAACTATTTCTTAAATGTCACCCTCTCCATGAGGACTTCTTGACCACCCTATTGAACATCACAAGTACTCTTGATCGCCCCTTTCCTGTACCTCCCCTCTTTTATTATTTGTACTCTTTGACTCCCCCTGGTAGAAACTGGTATAAACTCCCCAAGGCCAGGGATCTACGTGTGTTGTGTAAACTGAAGTCACCCTGGCAGCTAGAATAGCACCTTCCACAGAGCCAAGCACAGAGCAGGTCCTTAATAAACACTGTTGAGTACCGAACGTGGCCAAAAATTACTGCCCTGCAAAGAGCAACCGATTCCACATCACTCTGTCCAGGGTCAGTGGACCCCTCAATACTTTCTGCTTTATCTCACCTCCTTAAGCCTCCATTTTCTCATCTACAAAATATGGGTTTGTGGTGCAGTCATGAGATACAATACAGATGAGGCACCATAGCAGCTAGATGGGAGCCAACCTCAAGAAGTGCCTTCAGCAAATAAGTGTTACAAAGTAAAGCTCCAGAGAGTCCAACAGGACAAGTGGACTTGATTGGGTGTGAAGCTGAAAGATGAAATATTTTCTTTCCACCTTGGAGGAAAATATTTGGGTCAAAAATCCAAGGAGCTGAGGGGCTGGAGATTTAGCTCAGCGGTTCGGTGGCCTGCCTTGCAAATGCAAGGACCCGAGTTCAATCCCTGGCACAAACAAAAA
>NW_022900949.1:47511433-47519017 GCF_012274545.1 Fukomys damarensis | reverse complement strand
AAGAAATTCACACAGTTGATAAAAGAATGCAGGTTGCCAGACTATTAAACTATTTCTTAAATGTCACCCTCTCCATGAGGACTTCTTGACCACCCTATTGAACATCACAAGTACTCTTGATCGCCCCTTTCCTGTACCTCCCCTCTTTTATTATTTGTACTCTTTGACTCCCCCTGGTAGAAACTGGTATAAACTCCCCAAGGCCAGGGATCTACGTGTGTTGTGTAAACTGAAGTCACCCTGGCAGCTAGAATAGCACCTTCCACAGAGCCAAGCACAGAGCAGGTCCTTAATAAACACTGTTGAGTACCGAACGTGGCCAAAAATTACTGCCCTGCAAAGAGCAACCGATTCCACATCACTCTGTCCAGGGTCAGTGGACCCCTCAATACTTTCTGCTTTATCTCACCTCCTTAAGCCTCCATTTTCTCATCTACAAAATATGGGTTTGTGGTGCAGTCATGAGATACAATACAGATGAGGCACCATAGCAGCTAGATGGGAGCCAACCTCAAGAAGTGCCTTCAGCAAATAAGTGTTACAAAGTAAAGCTCCAGAGAGTCCAACAGGACAAGTGGACTTGATTGGGTGTGAAGCTGAAAGATGAAATATTTTCTTTCCACCTTGGAGGAAAATATTTGGGTCAAAAATCCAAGGAGCTGAGGGGCTGGAGATTTAGCTCAGCGGTTCGGTGGCCTGCCTTGCAAATGCAAGGACCCGTCTTCAATCCCTGGAAAAAAAAAAAAAAAAAAAAAAAAAAAAAAATCCAAGGAGCTGAAAGGGCTCTGCAGGAAGAGTGAGGAGGCTAATTCTTGGCTTAACCCGCTCATTTCTTGTCTTGAGGCTACCTTGGTCTTCTCATCTGTGAAATGGGATGAGAGTGCTTTCTCTGTTGACTTTGGAAGTGTTGGGAGGATTGAAGGAGAAATTGCTAAATGCTTTGTGAGCAGACTACAGCATGCTCCTGTGGAGGCAGCGGGGTCTTCCCCTGGCAGCATGCCTGTTCTAGATAACATGCTTACAGCTTTGGAGAGGTGCTAGGGGTCAAATTGCACCCTCTCCAATTCCTATGTTGGAGCCCTAATTTCCAGGATACTTTAGAATGGGGCTGTATTTAGAGATAGGATATTTAAAGAGGTAATAAAATAAGTCCATAGTGTGCAACCTAATCCATATGACTTGTGACCTTAGAAGAGTAATTTTGGACACAGACACATGCAGAGGGAAGATGACAAAAAGACACAGGGAGAAAGGGAGGCCTCAGAAGAAATCAACTCTGCCAACACCTTGATCTTGAAATCTAGACCTCCAAAACTGTGAGACAATACATTTCTGTGGTTGAAGCCATGCAGTTTTTGTTATAGCAGCCCCAGGAGACATTGCAGAGGTTTGGATGGGACAAAGCAAGTGCCAGCAGCAGAAAACCTTATTGCCCTTTCCCACACAACCCCTCTCTGCACATTGGCCTCAGACATCCAGTCCCTGGGATCCACCCTGGCCTCGCTGGTCCCAGAGATGTCTAGCTGGGTGTCTAAATCTGAAAGACCTGGGTGCTCAGGAGGGTGGCAACTGGGGCTGGTGTCCCTGGGAAAAGAGCCAGGGGGGAACGCTGTGTTGAGATTCCATGAGGGTGTGTGTGTGTGTGTGTGTGTGTGGAAGGATGCTGGCCACTCTGATCAAGAGGGAGAATATGGTGCATACCTGCAATCCCAGCACCTTGGGAGGCTGGGGCAGGAGGATTGCAAATTTAAGCCCAGCCCAGACAACTTAGTGGCTTAATGAGACCCCGTCTCAAAATAAAATAAAAAGAAGGGCTGGTGGTATGGCTCAGTATGAAGGCCCTGGGTTTAATACTCAGTAACACACACACACACACACACACACACACACACACACACGCACGCAGATGCACACAGAAGTCTGTATTCTCTAGAAGGGGCAAAGCAGATGCCTAGGCCTTGGACTCTAGTCCCTCTTTGCTCCACATGCCCTGAGAGTCCTACATTGGCCCACCAGGCTGTTAGAATCGGGAGATCTCCTAGGATAAGATGTGATGATGTCCTCTTGCATTCCCAGAATCACCTGACCCCATTACTCATTCTGGCCGCAGAGGGCCTCTTCCAATGGCTTTGGTCAAAAATACAAGCTAAAGGTCAATGTGACAATACCAACATATCAATATTGCATAGATTAATTAGTTCTTTTGGAAGAATCTCCAAATCAGACCATGGGGTAGAAGTCTGTGTAACCTTTGTAAAAAGGACCTTATTTCTTCTGCAAAGTAAGGGAAAAAATATAAACAAAATAAGCGTTTTTTCCTTGGCAAAATAAGGCCACCCACGTACTTAAAAATCTAGGCCCGCCTGGAGTAAATAGAGTTTGGTTCTATTGTCCTGTGTCTCCCTGCATGCAGCATATGGTCTGAGGCATTTCCTTATTTGACTGACTCCTGATTTAGGAAAACAGGAGCTGCCAGGACCCAGGCCACATAAACTCCATGGCCAACACCACCTACTCCCTTCCCTTTTCCTGTGTGTCTCGCGACACACCCTCGGGGCCCATGGGGAGAGAAGTCCGAATTCCAGCCACACTGCTTTGCTTCCCAACTTGCTCCTGCATGTAAGGAAACAAATGTCAGCGAGCTTGGGTCCACCCATGGGCCAGCCCACAGAAACTGATGGTCCTGCAAAGCCTTTGGCTCCCTAGGACAGAGTGGCATCGGGTATTTCAGATTCACAGGGAATCCTATTTGGCACTGGACCATGTTCTGAATTCAGACTTCAGCTCAGTTAAAAACAGTCACCTTATCAAGTGTTTTCAGTGAAGCACTTTAGACTTTGGCTCCTCTCTGCATGTATCCCCTGACCACCCTCAATATGGATGCTTTCTGATAGAAACTGAACAATGTCCAGATGTCATGGTCTGTGGCCTTGAATGTATTTGTACAAAGGATCAGACCAAAATGGACTTCTGACAGTTCCAAGAATGGATTAGCGCCTGTGCTTGCTGGTCTCAGTCTGGAGCAACCTGAGGAATCCATCTTCTAGCTGTCTGCAAGTGGAGGCAGCTCCGGAGAAGAGAGGAGCTGGCCTAGGTCCCCTGTGACAGCAGGGACCCTGGAGGTCCCTCCGTGCCAATAGCTCTCTGCAGCCCAGGGCTTGCCTGCATCTATAGCGTATACCATGGTGCCTGTGTTCATGGGAACCCACTGCCAGGGACTTTTCCTTCTCAATGTTGCTTCCACTTAGAAGTGAGGGCAAATAAGCAAGCAGGAATGTATTTTTAAAAGATGTTTAGGGAGTTTCCTGGTTTTCACCACACAATAGTTCTCCTCGCCTCCTACTTTTGCCGCCTGAGCCTGTTCAGAATGATGTCCTGGGAATTATAAAATTCTGACTAATTAAAAAAGTTCAATTATGCTTACAAGCTGAATCTTACAGAGTCAGGAAAATGAGAAATATGTTCAGTAAAGATTTCCAATAATGGCATTTGAAACCACTGTGGATGTTCTGTGGTCTAGAGGCTCCTCTGCTGACCGTGCTCTGCCACCCTGATCACAGCCAAGGTTTCACCCAAAGGCGGCTGCCAGCTGGTAAGACAGACAGAAGTCCAGGCACCTGGCTTCAGCAGGGCAATAGCTCTGCTTTCTTTGCCTGAGTGGCTCCAACCAGATGGTTGTCCCTCAGTGGCCGAAATGAGAAGCAGAGGAGCAGAGAGAGAAAACCAGACACCGAGTACAGGGAAGTCATGTCATGAGAGCAGCAGACCCATAAGGGTGGAAGAGTTGCCAGCTTTGGGGGAGAAAACACGGGGTCCCCTTGGCAAAGTGGTTCTCCCGGTCTCCACCGATTGGCTCCTACAGCTTGGGTTTACATCTCCACATGTGCTTACTGGCTGTAGTTACAAACTTCTGTAAGTCTCAGCATGCTCTTCCTCAGTGCGCAGGATGATGCCATCAGGCAGTGTGAGAACCAGGGTGATGTACACAGAGCAGCTGGTGCCATGTCCAGAAGTGTTTATCAATGCTCAGTATTATGATCGTTAAACCAGCCCTAGTACGAATCCTCATTCCAAGTCCTAAGTGTAGGGCATGGCTGGTGTCCTGCTCATCTGTCTGTCTACTCTTCTTCCTTTAACTGAAGTGTACTGTGTTTCTGGAAGCTTGGAAGAGTCTCTCCAGCACAGAAACAAAAAGAACTCTGGAGGGTCCAGATAACCACTCTGTATTAAACACATATGGAGAAAGCTGCTAGAGAAGGCTGGTTTGGCCCTTAAAGAACCCGGGTCATGCATGTCCTTTGGGTCAGTACAAACAGAATGAAATGAAGTTACAGGACACTTCCATGCTGGCCAAGGGACGGGGTTGCATTTTGAGGCAGGCTGATAGAGAAGAAGCGAATGTCCTGGTCCTGTCCAGAGTAGGAACAGGAGCATGCTGAGGCTTGGGGTAAATAGGGGGACTGTATGCTTGGTCATGTGTGGATGAAATGGGTGTGTGCATAGACAAGAATGGGTGATATGCAAGTGTGGGTGTCCTGTGCCTGTGGGCATGTGTGTTTGTGCCAGGATAAATATGTATGTGGACAGAAGCAGGAGGGAGTGAGACTGTGTGTGTGTGTGTGTGTGTGTGTGTGTGTAAGTCTGTACCTGGAGAGAATTTGTGTGGTTTGGGAAAGCTATGGGTGATGATGTCTTGAGCATGCATATACACTTGAAGATGGGTACACGTGTACAGTGTGTATGGCCAAGAGTGCATGAAGTTTCTGTGCTTGGCTTGTGTCTGAGGCAACTCTCTCCTACCTTCAGCAGCTCATCTAGCTGCAATGCAGGAATGGGAGGAAGGGAAAGGCTATCTGGGTCATCTGCCTGGCAGAGCTGGTAATGACAGCTATTATGGGGCCTGCTTTGTCCAGGAACCAGAGATATTCAGGAACCAGCTGTCGAAGACCAGGAATGAGGAAGTTCCAAAGGTTTCTCTGGTTTTCATTTCAAGGGGCAAAAAGTGACCTTTGCCTGCACCATCTGAGCTTGTGGCAGGCTCCTTATCCCTTCCCCCAGGGAAGTCAAAGAAGCTACATTCACTTTTCTTCCCAATCATTTTTCACCTTCAGGCTCCAGGCCACAGTGCACAGTCCTGGTAGAGATGTCCCATGCTCAGAAACTGGCTTTGGAGTCACATCAATTTCTGTGATCAGGCCACAACCTCCTCAAGTGCAGGGAACTGTATCTCTCTGGGCCCCCTCCTTTGTGCTGATGAGAGCTTCAGAGCAGAGGAGGAGCGCTCCATGGTGACACAGAAGCTGATGTCAGAAGAGCTGTGAGGCCTCTATTGAGGAGGTATCTGGCTCGTTGGCCAACAGCAGATAAAGGTAGGTGCTAAACACCACTCCCTCATCCTAAGTTCAGTGCCAGAGGACGTGACTCCCAGTAGGTTTGTTCATCCAGAGGTATCTGTGACATTCCTTAAGCTGAAATGGGTATGTTCTGCAAATTAGATAAAATGATAGTCTGACTCCAGTTCAGAGGAAAACTTTAAAGGCATAGCAAGAACTATTTCCCTTTTAAATCAGTCTCCCATTAAACATTTGACACCTGCAACTTCAACCAAAGAAATAATCAGGTATTTGATATGTAGCACCTAGGCTCCAAGATTGTCACTTCAATCTTCACAATATATTTGGCTGTTACTTTTATCCCACTGAAACACTTTATGTGTCTGAGATGAAAGGCCAGCATCATGACATCTCACTGTGGAATAGATTAAATGGACCCATTCTCTGGGAGTTCACTCAAGAACATCTTTGCTGTCATCTGTCCAGTGAGTAACCCTCCCACCAACTTGACTTTCCAAGGAGGCACAGCCAGGCTGGATGATTGTCAGTAGCATCTTGGAAGTGGCTTACAGTAGCCTTCAGCCACCTGGTGTGGGGAGGCCAAATTCAGCAAGTAAACATAAAACATAGGGCATCCAGCTCAATTTGAATCTCAGATCAACAGTGAATGCTTTTTAGTATAAGTATGTCCCAAGTATGAGATGCTTCCACTATTGTACTATACTTCTACCAAAAGTGTGTTGTTTATCTAAATTCAAATTGAACTGGAACCCAGTGTTTTCTCTGGCAGCCCTTACCTGGCACCTACCCCCACTGGTGCATACCATCAGGTATGAGAGACTCTGCAGTGAACCTGTAGCCATAGCAACAACCAAGCTGGTCAATGATCTACACTTGAAGGCAGTTGCAGGCTTCTTTTGGCAGGAATGCTCCTCTCTTGGGCTCTGCAAAGTGGGATTGGCCAATCCCACATGTGTCCAGCCTTCCAGAGGTCACCTTTACAACTGATAACCCCTGCATCGTGTTTTGAGATGGCACTTCACCAGCCCTTTTGTTTCTCTTTTTCTTCTTTGCCCATGGATATATTTTGGGGAAGGAAAAAAGCAAGCCCAATAAAGACAGCACAGCCAAGCATACACCTCATGACACTGTCCATGAGCAAGGATGACACTCTGAACATCCCTGTGAGTGGATCCCATGAATGACCAGGCCTGGGCTTTGGTATAACACTATTTCAGTAAATGATCAACTGTCCATTAAAAACACAAAGATTTGCTCATTCTTAGTTGTTAATAATGTGTCTAAACTTATTAATTATACTTACAAAGTATAGATAAACCAAATCAGTACTTATCAAAAAGTATGCAGGATTTGAGAACTTAAATCAATCTTGTTTATTAATCCTATAAAATATCAAATTTTAGGCTCACTTGTTTACTCATGCTTGTGCAATGCTTTGGGATGAGTACTGCTTCAAAATGCCACATCTGCAGCTCACTCTGATTTGTTTCCCCAAACAGTGTTTGGGGGATATGCCAGCAGTTGAGGCTGGGGGCCAGAGCCTGGCCCAGGACATCACTATGACCTGCCCACTCCTCACTTTGAGCAGCTCAACAGCCACGTTTTCCTTCACTAGCAGGTTGACTCAGAAACCTGCTAGGAACCTCAGCTTTCTCCTCACCATGGGTTCCCCAGAGATGCCAGGTCACACGCGAGCTAAAACAAATGTTGAAAGTTCTTGTAGGAAACAGAGACCTTGTCATACTATTTATTTGGGCAGGCAAAGGGTCCAGACAGAAAGGCAGTGGGAAGACTCTGTCTTGGGAGACTCAATGAGAAGACTCCCTGTCCTCCCTGTCCTCAGAGGCTCTGTTCCAAGACATCATTTTGGTATCTGAGCCTTGGAGCTGTGACTTTGGGCCACATTGCTGAGGTGGAGAGCATGGCCCAACCTCCACCTAGCTGGACTTGGAGGACAACAGCGTTCAGCTGGAACAACACATGGGAGCCCTTTCATGGCCGGGGCCTGTGGAAATATCTGCTAAAGAAAAGCACACATTCCATAGAAGAACTTGACGTGGCTTTAGGTACACAAACAAAATTTCACGTTTCTTTTTTTTTTTTTCCATTAAGTGTATTGGTACATTTTAGGTATACAGTACAGTTACATTCGTTATTGGGATCTTGTGCCTTTACCTGATGTATCTTGGTTCTCATTTTTCCCCATTCCCCTGCCCTCCCCCACCCCTCC
>NW_022900949.1:47493308-47510789 GCF_012274545.1 Fukomys damarensis | reverse complement strand
TTTTTCCCATTCCCCTGCCCTCCCTTCACCTCCTCCACCCTCCCCTATTTACAAAGACTTTGTTTCCATTTTTTCCTTTTCTCATATCTTTTCTTTTCCCTTCTTACCTTTCCCCTACCCCTCCCACTTCTCCTACTCCTTTGGACCTTTTCTTCCTATTACATAATATCAATTATACATTTTGATCCTTATTTACACTTTTAGCTTTTCATACCAGAGAAACTATTCTGTATTTACACATGTGGGTCCTATTAAGAGTATGGCCTCAATGTGCATCCACTTAGATATAAATGTCTCTAGTTTCTCATTCTTTATGGCTGAGTAGTACTCTACTTTATTAAAAAACACACACAAAAAAAACATAAAACACATCTTCTTTATCCAGTCTCCAGTTGATGGGCAATTGGGTTGTTTCCAAGTTTTAGATATTACAAAATGTGCCGCTATAAAGATGGGTGAGCATATATCACTGTGGTATGATTCTTTTAATTCTTTTGGGAAGATACCTAGCAGAGGAATAGCTGGGTCAAATGGGACTTTTCATCCTAGTTGTTTGAGGTGTCTCCATATTGGGTCCACAGTGGTTGCATTTCTATAAATGTGTATGAGTTTGTTTTAATGTAAGCTACAAGAATACGAGATCAAAGTCAACAATAATCATTTCTCTTATCACGGTTTCTGTAGAGTGACCTGTTTAACTTGTCCAGCTTCTCTTTGTCATTTAGCTGTTTTAAATAAGATGGCTTTATCTCCCCAGCAGGACATCAGCTTTCTTAAAAATATTTATCCTATACCTGAACTTGTGGATTGGACCCAGAGAGCCCAATGAATAAGGTGAAACAGGCATAAAAAGAACCACAGCTGTGGGTAGATTTTCCCAACTCTTGGCTCTGGGGAAGTCAGGTATTTTCACATATTTATGCCCAAATTGATCCTTTCAAAATATCTTTTGTCTGCCTTTTATTAACTCTTAGCCCCCATGTCTGGCCCTTTGCCATTGTTCTTCAGCTCCCTAAATCTACTAAGGCCGGAGGACTAGGATGGGGGAAGCACCATACTGAGGAACCTACAAAGGGAGAGATGCCTTTACAGTAATCAGAGCACAGTTCTCCTCTCACAGAGTCCTGGAGAGGTAAACATCCAGAGGGGCAGGGAGCCCTGGAAGCTCGCATCATTGATGTGGGGGTGGGGGCAGTCACCAGAAGGTGGTAATGGGAGCAATAGAAGAAAGGACTGATTCGGCTCAAGTAGATTCTGGAGTCCCATGGTGTGGAAATTGTAATTTGTGTGTTGCTGAGTGAGCACTCCATTGTTCCCTGGCAGCCAGCTGTAGTATAAGAGAGAGTTTGTTTTATGCCCAGTGTGAGACCTTTAAACAAGGGAAGGATTAAAGGATATGGGGAAAACTCAGTTTAGATGAGATTAGGCAGTATCACTTCAGATTATCTGGACTGCACAGAGCACCCTGGAGTGAACACATTCATTCATTCATTCATTCATTCATTTATCCAGCAAATTTACTGACCACTTTGTGGAGGGGCCAGGCAGTGCCCCAAGCCCTGCACTACAGGCTTTATTAAAGTATGACTGCTTTGAATGGTTAAATCAGATCTGGGTCTTGGGAAGGAAGTATTTACCAAAGAAATATACTTTCAGGCTTCCTCCAAAGAAACTTAATCCCTGCCCCCACAGCTTCACACATCCATGTGTTCTTGTGACATCTATGGGAATCAACCTCTTTCTGTGGAGATATGATCAGCCCTTGATGACTGCGAAAAGCAGGGCAGGCATTTAGCAAGGGGATCGAGGTAGAAGCTGTGTTCTGAATTCCTTGTGTAGAGGAAGGGCAGAGAGGCAGGAGCCTGGTGGCTGTGAGGTGGTGCCCCTGGGGAACAATGCTGATCTCAGTTTTGAGGCTGTCCTGGGACTCCTGCATCAGCACATGTGTTTTATCTCTGTGCAGCAGCCTTAACTCTCAACCCATCACATGAGTGATGCAGGAAAGCCTTGAGGTTCTAAAGGACATTCGGAGCACATGCTGCCTGCCATTTTCTTTTTAAATGTTGAGGCCTTTGTGGAAGTATAGCTTGGAATCTCTTAATACACTCAGGAATAGAGTCTAAAGAAAGTTTAACAGTCACAAAAGGGGTACCCAGCTCTGGGAAATGTACGGAGGCAGAGTACCTCTCTGGTGGCTGTCATTGCCACTTTCCTGTGCCTGCTACATGGTCAGTTCCCATTTTCTGTTCTCCAGCTATAGCCACAAGGACAGAAACTAAGCTGGAAAATGAGCCACCAGTGAATGTAGATGCAGAAGCAATTTGAAGAGCGGGGAGGGACTCCCCATTACCGGGAAATCCAATGTGGAAGGCCCAAACCATCCCACTGGCTTGGGCAGGAGTGTTGTACTCATTGAAATTTTTAAGATGAGATATTTTCTTCTAAAAAAAAAATGGTTCTGTAAGTGTGGTTGCTGAGCTAGCAGCATCAGTAGTGCCCAATGAGCTTGTCAGAGATGTAGAATTTGGGACATCACCCCCAGGCTTTCTGAATCACAAACTCCAGGCAGAGCCAGCAATGTGGGCCTGAGAAGCTCTGCATGCTGCTTACATAGTAGGGGAACCCCTGCTCTCCATAGACCACCTCCTCCTTCCTGCTCAGTAGCTTGCTTACGCCCAGCCACACAAGTGTTGCTGCACAGACATGGCATGTCAGAACACTTGGGTCCCTGGGTTCAGCCAGTGGCTGCAGCCTTGGAAATCCTCAAGGCCCTCTATCCCCCACTGGCTCCTGTCTTCTCCAGCTTTCGCTGAAGTCCCACAGCACGCAGAAGTCAGTGTGTTCCACAGAGACAACCTTCCATGTGACCCATGACTCTTCAGGAGAGTCCTGAAGGGTAAACAGGTCAGAGGAGGGACATAACGGCCTATTTGTACAGTGAGATCAAAATTAGGCCAGCTAAGAGAGATGAATCTCATGCATTGGTGAGGAATTACCTTTGGCACAAAAGCTACATCTAATACATTTTAGGTCTTGGGTATACCAAAACAGAGAGAAGCAAATTGCAGCTAGAAGGAAGGACATTCTGACAATTGTCCATCCTCTCCCCTCATCAGGAGCTTGAATATCCATCCTCAGACCACAGTGTTGTTTCTACAGACAAAGAGAATGGCTAAGGTTTACATTCTGTGACAGAGTCTGAGACAGTTGCAAGGAGCAGGACATAGGTGGACTTGATAAATTCTAGAAGTGGGGACCTCAACAGAACAAGTTTTAAAAGAAGAAGGGGAAACACTGGGGTAGTATGAAGCCCAGAGGGGGCCATATGGACCAGCCTCCTCTGAGTCATATAATGCCTTTGAGGAACATTGCAGCCTAGACAGTAAGACCCACATTCTTGATATTCGAGCTGAGCCCCAGCACATGAGTTATGCTATCCCTGGGCAATAGGCCAGCATTGTCACTCCTGTGAGGATGACCTTCCCAGATCTCCCATAGACCTGAAACTACACAGCCCCGAGCTCTACATATTCTGTGTTTATTTCTATACAAATATGTCTATGGTAGAGCTTAATTTATAAATTAAGGAAGAACAAGAATCTTCTAATAGTAAAATGGAATGACTGTAACTATATACTGTCATAAAAGTTACATTGATGTAGTCTCGTTCTTACACTCGCATGCTCTCAAAGTATCATATTGTGCTGTGCTCACTCTTGTAGGATGTGAGATGACACACGCCGGTGTGAAGAGATGGACAGTGGTTCGTGACACAGTCACTGCAAGGGAGCACTGGGCTGCTACTAATCTGCCTAATCATCAAGCTCTGATGATACGGGTTGACTGCAGGTAACTGAAACCTCAGAAAGTGAAACTGTGGGTAAGAGGGACAACTGTATTGCAGCTGCTGGACTGTAAGGAGTAGGGGGACACCAAGGAAGATTCCAAGATGCATGAGCAGGAGGATGCGATGGTGTGGTGAGAAAGAGGGATTCACTCAGCTGTGTGCTGTCCATCTGGGAGGTGGAGAGGGCTGTGGGTGGGCACAGGTTTGAAGGGCAGAGAGGGTCCAGGTTAGAGAAAGATGCTGGGAGCTGCTAGCAGCAGGTGATCACTGAGCTCATGGGATGTGAAGTGAGAAGAGGAAAGGATCAGAGGTTTATCATCTATGTTTTATGTGGATATTACTATTGCATATTGCTATATGTTATATATATGTAAAATTTACAGAAATTAAAAATTATGAGTCAGAAAAGACCCACAAATAAAAACTGGAATCTCTACCTCTGCCCATGGGATGGCCTTCTGTTCCCAACCGGGGGGCACATGCCACCACCTTTGAGATCGCTGAGCCGTGTTATGAGTTGCTGGGATGTGTCAGTGTCTCAGATTTCCTCCACATCTCCTGTGCAAACAAGAATCATGTTATGTGCATAGCGGGTGCTCAGTAAATATTTGTGAGAGGGGCAAATAAACAAGTCACCCAGAAATGTCCTGGGACAAAGGCAATGTCACAGTGTGGCCAGTGGGGTGGGATTTCAGAATTGGATAGATTGCAACTCAAGTTCCAGCTCAGCCCCTCACTAGCCCTGTGACCAAAGGCCAGGGTTAATCTTCCCCCATAACCAGTGTGAGCAGGCCTTTCGTGGCAGAGTCCGGTGCTTAGCCAGGAATCAGGAAAGACGGGCTATGTTTATCAGGACAAGAAGCCTGGAACAGCCGTGCTTCTGGCTGTTTAGTGAGTGCTCCCAGTAGCTGAGCTCTCATAGCAGGGCAGAGAAAAAGTGAGAATTTTGGCAGAGGCAGTGACTGGGACATTAGCACTGGAGGCCGCTTATGTGCCCTCTCGTGGAACACAGAAGCAACAGATAAAAGTGTTGAATCCCCCATCTCCACAGAGGGAGGTGTCGAGGTAGGGCGAGGGCAGGCCCATCTTCCTGGACACCCATCTGGATACAGGAATCCTGATGATTGGCTTCCATTCTGCCGTTGGTACCTATCAAAAAACTGCTGTGTAATAAGATATCTCCTTTCTCTTATTGTTTTATAAAGCTCGTTATATTTGTTTCATTATAAAGTAACATTTTTCATAAAAGTTAGATATAAAAAATAAAATTATAAAAACATCCTTATCGTGGAAAGAAAATCTTTATTTACATTTTGCTATTTTCTTCTAATCTTTTTTTTGCCTTTTTAATTGTATTGGCACATTTTAGATTATATATAATAATAATATAATATTGACGTGTGGTTTCTGTGGAAATTAATGTAAATGAGGCTTATAAAGGACAAAACAAAGCATTCTTGAATTAGGAACAGAATAGACAAAATATATTATTGTAATTAGAACATCGTCCTTCTAGCCTGAAAGTTTCAGTTGTGGGAACAGAATCTGGATGCATGTTACTCTGACCTTGGCACATGGTCTTCAGCCAGATTCATTTCTATAAACAAGCCAATTGTGGGGTTAACCCTTCACAGTCTACTTTGGGCAGAAACAGTATTAGTCTTCTGCAGTTTTTTCTTTTCTTTTGTTTTGTTTTTATGCCAACACCACGCTATTTTTTTATCACAGTAGCTTTGTAGTATAATTTCAAGTCAGGGATTGTGATTCCCCTGCCTTGCCTTTGTTGCCCAGAATTGCCTTTGCTATTCTAGGTCTCTTCTGTCTCCAAATAAATTTTAGGATTATTTTCTCTAATTCTGTGAAATATGCTGTTGGTATTTTGATTGAGATTGCCTTAGATTTGTGTAGTAATTTTGGAAGTATAGCCATTTTTACTATATTCATTCTTCCTCCTCAAGAATAAGGGATGTCTTTCCATTTTCTGATATCCTCTTTGATCTTCCTTTTCAGAGTACTATAGTTTTCAACATAAAGGTCTTTTAACTTCCTTCATTAGATTGGTTCCTAGTATTTCATTTTTTTTGGATGCTATTATGAAATGTGTTGTTTCTCTGATTTCTCTCTCAGTGAGTTCATTTTTGTGTACAGGAATACTACTGATTTTTAAGTGATGACTTTGTATCCAGCCATGCTACTGAATTTGATTATTAAATCTAGGTCTTCTGGTAGAGGTTTTGGGGTCTTCTATGTAGAGTATCATGTCAACTGTACATAATGATAATTTAACTTTTTCCTTTCCTATCTTTATTCCTTTTATTTCTTTCTCCTCTCTAATTGCTCTGGCTAACATTTCCAGAACTATATTGAGTAACAGTAGTGATAGTGGACATCCTTGTCTTGTTCTTGATTTTAGAATGAAAGCTTTCAGTTTTTGCCCGTTTAGTATGATGTTAGCTGTTGGTTTGCCAGAGGTGGCTTTTATCAGATTGAAATAGAGATGATCTACTCCAATTTTCTATAGTTTTTGTTGTTGTTGTTGTCCTGAATAGGTGTTGGACTTTGTCAAAAGCTTTTTCTGCATCTATTGAGATGATAATAAGGATTTGCCCTTGGCTCTGTTAATATGGTGTATTACACTTACTGATTTGCAAATGTTGAGGCATTCCTGCATCCCTAGGATAAATCCTACTTGGTCATGGTGTTTAATCTTTTTGATGATTTGATGCATTCTGTTTGCCAGTATCTTATTGAGGATTTTAATATCTGTATTCATTAAAGAGATTGGCCTGTAGCTCTTTTTTGGTTGGATCCTTTGCTGGTTTTGGTATCAGGGTAATCTTTGCTTCCAGAAATGAATATGGGAGTATTGCTTCCCTTTCAATTTTATTAAAGCATTTGAAAAGTAGTGGCATTAGGTCTTCTCTAATTTCTTATAGCTATGATGAACGGCACCCATTCTTTGTAACTGTTCGTTGAGTGCTTAAAGAAATATTCGAAGTGCCATTAGGATTGTGGCTGCCAGAACAGATATGTATGAATGGCACTTAAAATAAATATGTTAACTCTAAAAAAATAAAAATAAATTTCTTGTAGAATTCAGCAGTGAATTCATCAGTTCTGGCTTTTTCTTTATTGGTAGGTTTTTAATTACATCTTCAATTTCATTGACTAATATAGAATTATTTAGAATTTTTATATCTTCTTGATTCAGCTTTAGTAAATAATATGTATCTAGGAATCTGTCCATTTCTTCTGAGTGTTCCATCTTATTAGAACACAGGTTCTCACAGTAAGTATTGATGATCTTCTGGATTTCTGCAGGATCTGTTGTGATTTTATCTTTTTCATTCCTAACTGCATGAATATGAGCCTTTTCTTTCCTTTTTTTTTTTTTTTTTTTTTTGGTACCGGGGATTGAACTTGGGTCCTTGTGCTTGCAAGGCAGGCTGCAGAACCACTGAGCTAAATCCACGGCCCCACTTTCCTTGTTTTGATAAGGTTGGCTATGTGTTTGTCAATTTTATTTAATCTCTCAAAAAGCCAACTCCTTAATTCATTGATTCCTTGTATTGTTTTCTTTGTCTCAACTGCATTCATTTCTGCTCTGAGCTTTATAATTTCCTCCCTTGTATGAGCTTTGGCCTTGACTTGCTCTTCTTTTTCTGGAAGCTTGAGGTTCAACATTAAGTTGCTTATTTGAGCTCACTCTGTTTTTCTTATGTAGGACTTCACCTCTTTAAATTTCCCTTATAGAACTGCTTTCATTGTGTCCTATAAATTCTGATATGTTGTATTGGCATTATCACTTAATTGTAGAAACTGTTTAATTTCTTCTTTAATTTTGTCTATGATCCATTGGTTGTTCAAGAGGGAGATAGTTAATTTACATACATTTATGTAGTTTTTGTGGCTTCTTTTCATAAAACCTGAATTACAAGCCCATGCTTAATGACAAAGGGCCTAGGAGACAGTGTTGTAACCCCCTCCCATTGTAGCCATAGCCCTGACCTTTGTTCAAACCCTGGCTTAGGACTGTAAGGCAATCTTGTACTGTTTGAAGTCCAGATCATGATTAACATGTAAGTTAGTGGTTCTAGACTATGAGATACATAGAGACCCCAAGTTAAATGTCAAACTGTTTGCTCATCCGGAATGTCTTGGTGACCTTTGAAACATCCTAGAGGTATCTGCTACTCATCAATGTGTGACTGCCGAGTACGTGGCTGCTGACCACCAGCTCAAATCAGCAGACCTTTGTCCCCTGCCTACAAGCTTAGAATGTTAACCCCCCTTTTTACCCCCCTATAAAAAGGACCTCAGCCCCTGAGCTAGCGCCTCTCTGAGCTACTTGGTTCTGAGATTGCCATCTGGCCAGACTAATAAAGGTCTGTTTACCATCTAGCCTGGTGTGTTCCTTCCTGGGTTTCTCATTCCTCTGTCAAGCTCCCGGAGCCTTGCTGGGTTTTAGGACCCAGCATCATGGAGGCCTTTTTGGCTGTTCACACTCCGTGGAGTGAAAGTGAGACTTAGGTCTTACATTTTGCCATTGATTTCCAGTTTCATTGCATTATGATCTGATAGTAGGCTATTACATGGCCTACTATATCTATATAGATATATAGATATAATCTGGCTTATATTATATTATATGGGATATTTGCAATTCCTTTGCATTTGCTTAAGCATGTTCTATGAGACTGTATGTCATTTGTTTGGGAAAATTCCTTTGTGCAGCTTAAAAGAATGTGTATTCTGATATTGTGGGGAGATTCACCATCCTCCTTCTCTTCCTCACACTGCTTTATTCCAGCATTTGAACACCAAATCTTGGAGAGGCTGTTTCTCTGCTGTTCACCACTCCTCTTCCTTCCAGGAAGTCCTTTTCTTCTAATCTTATATTCTATACAACAGTTTTTTGAAGACCACGATTGCAATTATTATATATAGTCCAATATATAAATTTGTCTTGTTTGAGATTATGACATAGATGTTTTCCTTATAATGACAAATTCTTCATAAGTATAATTCTAGTGGCTGTCTACATCCCAGGAAGCTGTTTCTCTGCAAGTTTTAAGAGCCCCCTGCAGCTCAGCCATCTCCCTACATGATCAGGTAGTCCTGTTCTGCTCTTACAGCCACCTCAGCCACCAGGGCCTGATCCCAGCATGGGTTAGTGGCTCCTTGATATGTGAGACCCCATAGGGCAAGGTCTGTATTCAGAAAGCCAGGGTGCTGGGTTACACTAACCTGTCACAGAGTTGGGCCACCTTTAATCTCTAGCCTTAGTTTCCCTTTGAAGTGGAGAAAACAACAACCCGCTGTCAGGTTAAGTGAGATGATGGCTTGGAGGCTGCTGTGTAAACTGCCTAGGGTTGTCCAAATCTTGGTGTACTGGGCACATCAGAACCTTTCAGAAGCCAGTAACAGGAAATCCAGGTCAACAAAACTTAAACCATAGAGGGAATTTATTGGTTCACAGAATTGCAAAGTCCAGGGCCTGAAGGATGTGGCCAAAGGTCTCAGTGATCTCTGTCCTACTTGATCACTCCTTCCAGTGGCCCCATCCTGGGACAGATTCTCCCCAGGACAGGAAGGGAGGTTCCCCATTGTTGGCAGCCCCAGGTCATAGCACATTTCCCCACTATTCCAGCAGAGGGCCGAGCAGCCGTGCTTGGACCTTCCCCCTCCTCCTGCCCCATCTAGGCCCACCTAGGCCTCCTACCCTAAGAAAGGGAAGGAGGGATACCCTAGAGCAGAGTGAGGCTGCTTTTACCACAGGAACAAATTTGAAGAGGGACGAATAGACACCCGCCTCACTAACCATCATTTCTACCGCTTTGGTTACAGGGAGGTTCCCAGAGCTGGGGAGGCCAGAACCCTGTGGGCTTATTCTCCACAGCCCAATGTAGAATGGTCAGAATTCTGTAGTCGATCTTCCCAGCCTCCTCTTTTGCCAGCCATGGTCATTCCCTTACTGAATCCCCTGCAACAGTACCACACCCTTCCAGTGCTCCTTCTCTGTGACCATGGCCTGGGAGGAGGCCTAACTTCTAGTGACCTCACCAGGTGACTCAGTACACCACGTATGGCCTAGGCCCAGGGTGTGTTTCAGTGTTACAGACCCAGGCCCAGTTGAAGGTGCTTTATAGGCTCAACATTTACAGCTGAAAAAGAGACTGATGCTGCCTGGGAGAGCTACGCTGGGCAAGGACAGGCACTAAGTCCAGAGAAGGTACAGAGCAGCAGAAGAGGAGATTGCTGAGCTGTACAGGTAGGAGCCACTCTTTGTCCGTTCTCAGCAGCCTAGACCTTGGCTTTGATAGATTGGAAAAAACAGCATGTGGTTAATGTGTCCCCCACCAGCCCCTCAGGCTGAGAGGCAAGGAAAGGCAGGCTCTTCCCATAAATCTCCCACAGTGGCATCCTGCTATCTGCTCTTTAGTTTGCACTTGGTCCCTGCCCTGAAGGCCCACACACCACCTGATATGAGGTCAGTCCAAACAGTGCAGGAGGGTGTGTGCATGCAAGGTAGGGCACCTACTCCCTTTCCCTGGATGAGAGAGAAACAGAACTCAGAACCCTTGGGTGCCACTACTAGGGTGCTGAATAGACTGGACAGTGGGGAACAGTGAACCTGAGGCCGTTCTAGAAAGTGAGCGGGTCACAGATTTAAACTAAAAAAGGGTCATGAGAAAAGAGACGCCAGGGTTCAAGACCGAGGAGTCACGGGTAGCAGGAGCCCAGAAATAGATTCAGGAATAGGGCATAAAACACAGGCAGCAGACAACTGTCCTAGAATGCACACACAAGTAAATCAGGTGTTGAGGGAAGTACAGAACATGCACAGAGATCCTCAGAGCGCCTCCTCCTCCTGAGGGCTTCCAGACTGCGGACAAGGGATAAGGGAGGAAAAGCACCTTTGGCCAGCAAGTGCCAAGAAAGCTTTAAGGAAGGCTTCCAGGTGAGGTATGTGTGTGCTCATATACATCCTGTGCCCAAGACAGTACCCAGTGTTTAGACTCCTGGGGAAGAAAGTTGGCATTCAGGGGCTAGAACTGGGACTCCTAGTCAGAGGGGGAAGTTTCAGGGAGGAGAGAAGATAATTAGGGCATGGGAAGAGACTATTCAGCTGTTGGATCCACCTAGACCCAGACAAGGCAGGACCTCCTAAGGAAAAAAAGTGGGTACTAGCTGTGAAAAGGGAACCAAGAGGGAAGCGTTGCTGAATTCAGGAGAAAGCACCACCACTAATAATGGTGACTGTTACTGAGAACTGTGAGACCAGTTCACTCCTCACCAGTGCTACAGAAAGAGGTCAAATGACCTGTCTGAGGCCACACAGCTAGTAAATTGACAGTGCTGGGCTAGAAAAAGAGGATAGCTCACCCACTTGTGGACCACGAAGTACAATGGGATCTAGCTCTTGCTGGGGAGGTGACTATACAAGGTCTCTGACCTAGTTCCAGGCACTGACTTCCTTCTTTAGAACTAGAATAGGAGGTGGGGTCAGGATCATGGTAGCCATACTCCCTTTACATCCTAGGTCAGCCTCAATTTTCCTGGGTATAAAATAGATTGTGAGGCTCTCTGAACTCCAGAACTTTTTCTGGACTGTTGGAGACAAGGTAGATCCCAAGGAGTGCCAGGAAGTAAAAGGGAGGGCCTCTATAGCCAGTATAATCATGCCACTCCCCCTAGAGTGCCAGCCTTCTATTATAGAGGCCAAGAAAGTGTCACCATGAGAAAGGAGGAACCTACAGAATGAAAACACAGCATGCAAAGTGACTTTGAACACAATAGAGAAAATATCTAGAAGTGTTTAAACCCACTGAACTTAGTAATTACACTGCTGGCAATTAGTCCTAATGCAATTTTTTCTTACAAAAACAAAATCCATCAAGTCACTATTTGTTAAAGATGAAAGTTAAAGACATTCTCAACATTCAGCACCAGCAGAGGGTTTTAATATCTCCTGGTTGCCCAGCAGCTATTCATGAGATGGTGAAGAAGAAGAATAGAATGATGCATACTGTGAAAAGTAGAGTAGTAATGGTATGCTGTGATTTTTTAACTAAAATCATGCTTTTGGAAAAGAACTGGAAAAAATAGATAATGCAGCAAAATTTAAATCATGATGTGGAATGATAGGTAAATCAAACACACATTTATTTAACTTTCCCAGTAGAATTAGAACAAAGTAAATTATTTTTGAAAGAGTATCATGCAAAGATTATCAAGCAGTTTACAAACAAGTATCATGGCAGAGAGACTGTGGTTTTCTGTTGGCTCAGCAATCCCAAAATGGCCAGAACCCCTGGGTATTAGAGATGCTCAGTGAACGTCTGTCTATTGGGTGATACCAGCAGGATCCAGAGACAGAAAACTCTGTCTCCAGAGGTGGCTGACTTTCACACAGGAGTGGTGAGGAGCTGGCACCCTCTATGATGTCTGCGGGGAGGGAATGACCTGAACCCCAACGGTGCAGCACAGGTGGGGCTGGGCTGGAGCTCCCACCCTGAGAGAGGAGACTGCAGAGGAAACGGGCATGGGAGAGACAGGGCAAGGCCGGTGGGAGTTTCTCCTTTTCCTGCCAAATCCGTGAGTGATCTCCACTGAGTAAGACCAGAAGCTGGACCAGCATAACCGGGCCTTGAAGAAGTCATCCTAGAAGACCACAGAAAGCCCATTGCATGAGCTGTGCCCTTGGGCATCCCAGGGTAAATGCAAAGCAGCTGGGGTCCCAGGTGGGAGGACACCCTGCTACTATGGTGTCCACCCCCTGCCACACTGCATTTTCTCAGGTTGGGGGGTGGGGCCGGAGGACAAAGACTGAGGCTGTAGAAGGAAGGATGGGGTGAAGGAAAGAAGGCATGCAGAAGGTCCTGCCAGAAACCCATGATGAGGGATGAAAACCCTCAACCCTGAACCCCACAGAGGGAAGAGCAGGATGGCTGTTCTTGAGGGAGACCTGCAGCACCCCTGGCCTCCAAGGCCCCTTGGGAGACTTCATTAAGCTAAGTGTGGTACAAGTAGTACAGGGTGCATCTCCAGGAGGGTGGAGAGAGGACCTGAGAGCACAGAAGTAGCAGTGACACCAGGGTGGGCTTCTCACCCCTGAAGGATCATTCTGAAGATAGGCACTGGACTTGGTTTACCCACATGCTGTGGCTCGGTCTCTTTTCAGCAAGGGTCCTCAGAGTTTTGATTCTCTACCTAGGCTTCTGAGTTTGAGCATGGACTCTTGACATTAGCTATGCGGCTTACTGAGTTATTAGATCTCTCTGTGCCTCAGTTTCTCCAAATGTAAAATAGCACTAATTAAAGTAAGCTCTCTTGGTGGGTTGTTTTGCAGATTGAATTAATTAATATACCAGTACCCAGCAAAGACTGCTATCACCATGTATTTGTCAAATAAAAATGTAAAAGTGTCCAGGGTGGCCAAGAAGGGAAGCAAACTATCCTATTGAAGACAGTGACAAAGACAGGGAGCTTTTGGCCCTCCAACTAGGGTTCAGGCACTCATCAAGGAACTCCCTGACCTCTATACCTGCTGGTAGCTGGCTCTCAGTGAGCCAGGTGACCAGAGTTAACGCAGTCACATTTGGGAGTCCAAATTTCCCAAAGCTCCTTTATCAGCTGCTGCGGAGTAGGCAATGTAGCTTGTAGACAGACAGACCCATCAAGTCTGTGGCCAGACACCAGTGAAAGCAGACAAGGCTAAGCACCTGGAACAACCAGAGCCTTCTGGGGATAGGTTTTGACTGAGAGCAATGGCTTAGTCATCAGGAGCAATGAGGTCTTCCCCAGTCTTGGGAGTCTTTTGGGAACCCATTTCTCCTTTGTTCCATATAAAACATTTTAAAACAACAAGGCCGAACTGGGGAAACAAAGAAAATTGACACAGAAGCTTCATCCTCTAGGAGCTCACAGCTGAGCTGGAGGAAAAGGCACCAAATGCAGTTTACTAACAGCAAGGACACCAACCACTGTAGCAACAGTGACTAGCTGGCCCTGGCCCTCTCCAGGTCCCAGGCACCCAGTGTGTCTATCATCTTATACACACTTTATAACAACTCCAAGTACCTGCACCTCAAAGTAGGCACTGAGGGTCCTGGCAGTGAAGCCAGCTATCTAAAGGAACACAGATGGTGTGAAGGGAAGGCGGCATCTTTGTCAGACTACCGGGTCTGTGCCGTTAGCCACCATACATGTTATCTGTGTGACCTGTGATAATAAAGGCAGAAATATACTGTTTCTTCTTCCCAGCTTCTCCTCAGTTCATAGAATCTGTCCCATTCCCACATCACCAACTAGAAACAGTTTTGCCAAGGTCCTCAATGCTAGACTTTGCGCACCCCCAGCAGCTACTCCTCAAGTCTTATCTTCCCTCTCTGCAACCTGGGTAACCTCCTGTTCTTCCTTTTAGAAACTCTACCTCTATGTTCTAGGAACCCTCCCCTGGTTTATTCCCTCCAACCCCTGGGCAACCCCTGATGTTTCTGGGCCCATCATGGACCTACTTCTCAACACATTCTCACCGGGAGACTCGCTCCCTTCCCAAGGCTTAGCCACCACCCCCATATGGGATCACCAAGCCAGGGTCTACCCTGGTTATTGGACCTATCTAACCATCTTCCTGTTGCACATCTTACCTGACTACAGTTCAGGCTGTTTGAATTCAAAACAAGCCTCTTGGGACCACCACCTGCTACAGATCCTTCTGGGGTACCCTGTGTCAGGCGTGGGCATGCTGGTTGCACAGGCCAGATCCTAGGAGTTGTCACCAATGTCTCTCTCACTTCCACATGAATGCTTTCTCCATCCTTTATTTCTTGGCCTTCCACCCACCTCCCAGGCTTGCATCACAGCACCTGGTACTCCTTCCACAGACTTCCCCACTCCTCTCTTCTCTGGTTATCAGAGAGACCGTGGGAAATGCAGATCAGCCCAGGTCAGCTGCTTTTCAGCATGGCTCCCCATCTGTGCCCAGACTGAGGCTTTCATTCTTAGCCTGCTCCTCCATGTTCAGCATCTTTCTCTAGCTACACTGGACAGTCACCTCCTCCAAGAAGCCTCCCCACTATTGCAGGTGAGTTGGGGTCCCTTTTCTGTCCTCCTGTATGGGCTGTGCACAGTAGCTCTCTATACCACTCCGATGCTTTCTCATCTCCCCTCCCTAAGACCAGAGAAGTTTTGAAGCCAGAAGATGCTCTTTTTTTTTATTTCTTTTCCAATGCTAGGAAATATTTGCTAAAACAGAAGGATGGGAAGTTTGGGAAACAGACACTAGGGGTGTCCTTTTAAGAAAATGCATTTCTTTATGTGCAGACACTGAAAGTTGAAGATACAATACCCTTTCTTCTCCTTTCCCTAACAGAAATTTAATTTTGTTCAAGCATGTTAAATCTGAATATATTCAGGAGAGGACATTCATGTATCAGGTAACCATGTGACTAAGTGGTGGAAAATAAAACTTAAGGAAGAACAGCTGGATATGTAGGGATGATTTTCTTTCTTTATGTTAGACTGGCCCCTTCTAATCTTCCACTTCTTTCCTGGGATAGGAGAGGAGGCTGGAGGTGTACATTTTGTGACAGAGAGCCATCCATGGGTATGAAAGTCACACACTAAGAAATCCTGAAGGGGCCTTGGTCTCAACCCATGCACCACGTACTAGCAGACCTCTTATTATAAATCACTTTGGCTGGATCTCCATTAAATTTTGTTGAACTCCATATGATAGTATTTCTGATTAGGCCTTCCTCTGGAGATGATGCTGGCCTCAAAGGCAGGCAAAGGGCAAGGTTAGCAGAGCAGGAAGAGTGGAGAGGTTGGGCATCCCTGGGATTCTTCTAGAGGGCCACTTTAAGACCAGGTGTTGAGGAAGCTCCAGCCATGGTGCCCCTAAGGTGCCTGTGAGCTTGGCCTGGGCATTCTTTGGTCCCGACTTGGTTCCTCACGTGAAATGAGGCTGCTAGACTGGATGACTTTTCAGATACTTCAAGTCTGGGCTTTGGAGTCAGGCAGAGCTCAGTTCAGGGCCAAGCACCACCACATACTTGTTGTATGGTATTCAACCAATTTTTAATTGGCCTCTGTAGCATCCTAGTCTATAAAGCCCAGACTGTAATAGTACTGATCACCTAATGTATGTTGGAGTTATATGGGATGATGCTCGTGAGTGCACTGTAGAGCAGCTAGCGCAGTCCACCACATGTGCTGCAGTCAGTGAGCAGATGCAGCAAGTACTCTGCTGTGGCTCCTCTAAGTGGATGGAACAGTGAGCTAAAGTTGATGCATGCTCTGGGTCCATGGCTGCTGTGGGGTTCTACAAAGCCCTTCTGTATGCACCTTTCTCTGAAGACGAGTGGTCAATGGCAGCCGCTCACTGTCCCACAGCCTCTGAATGCTGCTGGGCCCAGGTCCTTGGGATGTAGGTAGACAGGAGAAAGCCCCTGGACATAGGCAGGTCGGTTCAGGCCAAGAAAGCCATCAGGACCTGGGGAGAAATAAGAACCCTACGCAGTTCATCCACCCAGTGGCCTCTGTTTTAGTTGAAGCTTTCTGGGTATTGAGAGGCATATTTTCCTCTGCTGAACGGCCTCGGAGGGGTCAACTATGCATGGGGTGACAGAAATTAAGAAGCTGGAGGATGGGTCCTGCCCTGGATTCTTCACAGCAGCTGCTTCTGGCAGAACATTTCTGGCCTTCTCTGGGAAAGCTGCACCTTCTTTCTCTTCTGGGAGTTCGGAGCTTGCAGTCCTGGTGGTAAAAAAGCTTGGGGAAAAACAAACACACTGCTCTGCCCAGGTTTAGAAACAGGTCAGTGGGGTGCGTCCAGCTCGTCCAATGCCCCACCCTACTGCCCCCTGCAGCACTCCAGGCCAGCCTCAGCCTCACTGACACTTGACAGCGCATGCAGTTTACCTTGGCCCAAGTCCAGACAGTTTGGGCCCAGCCCGAGGCAGCCCCCACTCTCCACCTTGTTACCGTCCCTTCTCCAGCGTTAAGAGCAGTTTAAATATAAATCAGTTTTCAGCACAAACAGAGCCTCGGCGAGTCTCAGAGCCATCACCGGAACTGAGGGCCCAGGTTTGCTGAGGCGAGTGCAAACAAGCAGAGACCGGCTCTGTAAATCTCCCCGAGTGCGTCGGGCGGGGTGCCGGGCTTACCTCCGCTCCAGGAACCCTGGATCCCTTCCACTTGCTGGCTCCCGCTGTCCTCAGTGTCCTTCGGACCCCATCCAACCCCTTCCTATCCCAGCCCTTGTACCCCAGCCCTGCCCTGCCCACCCCTTCCCAGTCCCCTCCGGTCACCCGCCCGCGGGTTCCTCCGCGTCCACCTTTGTCTGCAGCCCACTGCCCCCTCCAACCACTATCTCCCCTCCCGGGGGTGCCTCCCTCCTCCCCGCTCCCAGCAGGCGGGACCACTTCCTGTGCGGGTCAAGCCTGGCAGGTCCCAGTCAGGTCGAGCCCTGGGGCACCCAGAGTCTGCTGGGCTCCCGCAGCGCTGAAGCCTGCGGCCCAGGACACCTGTCTGAGGAAGCGGAGGGGGCGGGGGCTCGCAGCTCCTTTGACACCGAGGAAGAGAGGGAGGAGGAAGAAAGCGTTTCATCATCGGCTACTGCGGCGGCC
>NW_022900949.1:47471262-47493122 GCF_012274545.1 Fukomys damarensis | reverse complement strand
CGGGCCGAGCCGGCCGCTGTTCCCGTGCGGTCTTTGGCAACATAAAGGTAAGCAAAGTGCTCGGGACCATCGAGGCAGAGCGCACCTTCAGCAGGCCGCGGGCTTCCGCGCTGCAGAAGCCCAGAAGGAGCTGGGTGCGCCCGGCTTCCTCCTGCGCCCTGGGTGCCGAGCTCGGGGTTGATCCCCGGACCTGGCACAGCGAGCGCGTGGTGGGCGTGTGCACGTGCGTGTGTGCTCACAGGCTCTCGTCAGGGTAAGGAACAGGACGATGAATGTACCTCTTAGGCGGCTCCGTACAGAACAGAAGTGAGGCAGCCGATGAGGGAACTGTCCTGTTCTTTGATTGGAAAAGAACATTTGGAGGAGCCCTTGGTCTACCTGCGGCAGTTACTCCTTTTGTGGGACGGGCTTGGAGGTGCCTAGGTTGGCAGCTGCTGGGGACCGGCTGTGGGCACTAAGAGATGCTGGTCAGAGCGCATCCTGGGGTGGTGGTAGAAGCTATCTATGTCTGTCAGGCTTTGATCGGAGCCTTCCTCAGGCTTTGATCTTCTCCCAGCTCTGTTACCTGGCAAACTTAGAACTCCCAGCAAAACAGACTTCCTCGCTCAGTGGTTGCTGAGACAAGCAACCCTCGGCTGATGGCTCCAGAAAAGCAGCAGCCCTCGTGGTTCACTGAAAAATGTTGAAGCAGGTGCCTCTGGCTTGGCAAGTTAAGGGGAGTCTGCAAGGAGAAAATGGGGTATTAACAGCTATTAGGAAGAAGAACACCTCTCTCACTTGTCCTGGAGGACCTGGAATGGTTGAATCCACATTCAAAGATCCTGAACAAAGCTACTCATGAGGAAATTCGAGTCTACAGGCACCCACCCAGACCAGAGTGCCTCGGGGTCAGGCCATGGGTTATGGTGTAGAGATCGCTTCCACAATTATTACAATCAGATGAAACTGTGTAAAGCCTCCAATGGAGCAAGTGTGGGAATCTAGGCAACACGGGAGAGGGAAGGTCTCTACGGGCTAGTACATGTCTCACAGGAAGAGACCTCAGGTCCGAGTGGGTCCCATCCACATCCGTAAACTCCTACTGTTACCAGTGGAACTGGGGTTACCTATTCCTGCTTCTGCTCTTTCCCTACACCACCATAAATACAGGCTGAATTGATTTCACAGTTGAATACAAATAAGACAGAAACTCCGAGATAATTTAAAATAATACTCAGAGCTCTTCACCTTTAGCCAGACCTAGATAGGAGCAAAGTGTGTTATTTTGTTTCCACCAGTTAGAAGGGTGCCCAGGATTTAGCTCAGTGGAGCCGACACCTGCCTAGCAAGCATAAGGTCCAGAGTTTGATCCTGGGACCCACACACACACAAAAAAAGGTGGAACATGGCCATTTGTGTCAGCTAATAATTGTGATCATTTTGACATTTTAAAACTAGAAAATGGAAGGAAAGGATGGGGGCAGAGGTTTAGTGGTCTGAAAGGAATGAGACTATGGCAGGATGGGGCGTGGGGTGGGGGTCAGGATCTCCCTCCCATTTCCCCAAGAATGGCAGGAGGAGCAGCTGTTCCAGAACAGATTCCTGGCACGGAGGGTAAAGAGGTACTAAGAATAAGCCATTTAGACCCACCTGAGCCCCTAAAATAGATAAGTTTATGGCAGCAGTTTCTTTGGAGAGCTATAAAAATAAGATAACTTCCTACATGTTGATGATTTGTGCTTGAGGCCTGGGCCCAGACCAGTTGGCCTCCTGACTGGAGTTCAGGGCTCACATCAGTTAAGAGTTTTTCTGGACTCTGGAAAGCCAGATCTTTTTAATCATCACCTCCATTGATCCACAACAATTCTAAGAATAGTTTTGGAGACCTAGCTTGCTTCACTTATGTGCCTGAAACCAGGCATGTTTGGCTATCTTCAGGCAAGTCTAAAATCTGCATTCCTGTTAATAAACTCAGTTAAGACTTTCCCTTCTGGGGCAGTATTGACTGTCTGGAAGGTTTTCTCCTCCCAGCAGGAGGCTGTTCTGTACCTTCCAAGCAGGGAATGGGCTGCATGTATCTTGTGACATGGCTGGGAACAGAGAACACACAACCTGGGGATTTGTCATTTTTCTAGGTTCCTTGTTGCTAGGACAGATTAACCAATTGCTTTGTGGACATTCCTGCAAAGACCCGTATTCCATATAGTTTAGGGAAGGGACAAAGGCAGAGGACTTAGATAGATTCATGTCCCATCCCAGATAATTATTCACGGGGTGACACAGGAGACCACTCACCTTTCCTAAGCCTCAGGTTCTGACCTGAAAAACTCAGTAATATGAATGATTTCTACCTTGAGCATCTCAGTAAGGATTATATGAGATACAGCTTTGGAAAGGGGCTTGGCAAATGATCTTGAGCTGTCTACAGTTGGTACCAATCTGAGACCACTTCTTGCTTCAACAAATAGGACTGCACATTCAAACATCCTTTAGGAACTATTGTTCCATTAATTCTATGATGTATAGTTGTTAGTTAAGTAAAAACTATGGCTAATAATACTGATAATGCCAGTAGTAGTAGTAGTACTAGTACTAGTACTAGTAGTAGTAGTAATTGAGCTATATGAATGCACCAGAAGTAATGGAAATATTGTGCCCATATGTTGTTCTCTTTGCAGCTCTATAGGGTGGATTTAATCATCCTTATTAATGACAAGGGACACAAAGCTTTGTAAGACTGGTTCATATGAGTGAACATACAGCCAAGAAAAGGTGACATGTAAAGAAATCAGGCATGGAAGACTCTAGATGCTACCTACTGTGCAACCAGGCTCTCACATAAGCACTATGCTGCTCAACTATGATTTAGCAGGTGGGGATACCATGGGACTTATTGCCGTTAGCCAAGGTTGTCTCCAGGCCCTGATGACACATAACCCAGCTATGTCAGAGGGAAGTTGCAGTACTGCAGTTTGGATGCGTCCACTTGCTAACAGGTTTATGACCTCTCACTCTTCAGAACTCTCATCTAAAGAGCCTGGCCACCCTCAGGATGAATTTTTTTTTAAATGATAGTGGGGATTGAACCCAGGGCTTTACACAGGCAAGGCATACGTTCTACTACTGAGCTACACCCCCAGCTTCTCAGGGTAAATTTTTTGGGCCTCCTCCAACAGGAGTAAATGTCACTGTATTTAATTTAGAGACAATTTCTATGGCGTCTGGCTTGCAGAAATCTTAGGAAGCATAGGACCTGCTCAAACAATCACTGTCAAAGGGAGTAGTTCAGTGCCAAGAACTCTAAATTAAAAACAGGTTCATTCAGTGCTTATGGGGGGTACTGGTGGGAGGGAGCCTTTGTGGCTAACTTATCCTGGCAGCCTCAATGAGGTCTGTTTTTCTCTTAAATGAAACTTTCTGTTGGGCCAAACCGAGGTTATCTTACAGCAGCAGTGGTTGGTCACTAACTGCTGCCAAATTTCAGGAAATTACACATATAAGGCTCCAATGTAGTGAAATAATATAAATATATTTAACTGTAGGAAGGCATCCCAGTGGGGATGCAGGGTGGGGCGAGAGCAGTGGGAAGAAAGGAAAGGCAAACCACACAGCTTGGCCTGAGTAATCCTGCTGACCTCTGACCTGGGAGGACCATAAATGGAGGAAGTGCTTTGTCCTGGCCCATGTCTGTCTGAGGTCTCTCTGAGGGCACGGGGAGCTTAACGTCTTGATTTTCAGAACAAAGCACTATATCCCAACAACCCACTGCATGCTCAGGAAGACACTCTCGATAGAATCCCCTGCACCGAAGGCTTTCTTATTTGGCTCCAGGAGTTAAGATAGCCCATTCTCCCCAGTGGTGGTATATCTCTAGCAAAGCAACCCCATGCTTTCCTTCTCAGGCATCTGCCTCCTGAGGGTCCCCCCTTGCCCTGATTGTATGGAGGGAGTAGCAAGAATGAAGAGAATATGGGGGGCACTAGGCATTGTCACAGGTTGCTTGGGCTTTCTCCTTCTGGATGCTGCTCAAAGCCTTTCCTAGCTTTTACTTTCCCTCCTACTGATACTGACACAGAACAAATGGAAAAGCAACTTACATTTCACAATATAGATAGCTTACTTCATCTCTTCCTGGTCATTCTCCTTTGTTTATGACAGTGACTTACCTTTTTTCCATTTGAGGACATCTAGAATGGTGTATTAGGATTAATTTTTTTTGTTTTTTGTTTTGGTACCGGGGATCGAACTTGGGACCTTGTGCTTGTGAGGCAGGTAGTGGAATCCCTGAGCTAAATCCTCGGACCCCAGAATGGGGTATTAGGATGTGGCTGCTCTTCTGTTTTTGTTCTTCTGTTCATAAATCCTGCAGAGAAAAGTAGTGGGTCTCCTGGCCCCCAAGATCCTCTTCATTCATTCATCTTCCTTTATACTTGGCTTTATCCTATCTCGTGGTTTTAACTACCCCTAGTCCTTACCTCAACCCTCTTCCTGTCTGTGGAGGCACCGAACCCCATGGGACTCCATATATCCCAGAGCCTGAGAACAACAAAAGGTGGAACTGGATGAAGTAGAGTCCCCAGTGAACTCTGTGCAAGTCTGTGTTTTGTTTGACCTTGTTCTTGTGTTGCAAAGGTCACTGGTGTACACTTGGCCCCTCCACCTTCTGCTTCTGTTGAGGGATGACACTGATGAAGAGGTGGATGAGTTCGTATCTGTCTGTGCCCCACAGCATCCCCAAGGATGGTTGTCACAGCCACGCTTGGCAACTCCCTTACGAGGGACACTTGGAGAGAGTCAGCTAGACAAAACTTGACTTATTTTTCCACACAAGGAATGTAAACATTATATTCTACACACTTGCTAATAAAATAAAATAATGTTTAAAAACAAAAAAAAAGAAAAAGAAAAAATATTCAGAGGCCCTGTGCATCCTTCCCCCAGTCTCTCCCAGTGGCTCCACAATGCATAACTATAGTAATTGTACTGTACAATCAGAAGCAGGAAATTGACGTTGCTGTCAAGCATGTGTACAGCTCTATTGTCTCTTTGTCACAGGCACAGACTTATCAACACCACTCCACCACCTGAAGATATAGAACTATTCACCACCACCAAGATTTTGCCTGTGTTCACCCAATCTACAGTTCTATCCATGCCCTTTCCGAATACCATCCCTTTCCCTTAATCTGTTCTCCATTGTTGGCATTTTGTTACTTCAGCAGTATATAATATGCGACACCCTTGGTATTGGCTTTTTTTTTTTTTTTATTCAGCACAATCTCCTTGAGATCGGTCCAGGTTGCTGCATGTATCAACAGGTCTTTCCTTCTTACTGTGGAGCTGTATTCCATGGTGTGGATGTACCATTTGTTTAAATGTTTACTTCTTGAAGGATGCATGGATTATTCCAGTTTGGGGCTATTACAAATAAGTCTGCTTTGAACAATTGTATACAAGGTTTTGGGTGTGTGTGTGTGTGTGTGTGTGTGTGCACACTCGTGTGTGTAAGCTTTCATTTCTCTGGGATAAATGCCCAGGACTATATTTTCTGGATTGTATGGAAGTTGCATGTTGAGCATTTTTTTTTTTTTTTTTTTAGAAATTGCCAAACTGCTTTCTGGTATAGCTGTGCACCTGACGTTTGCTCCAGCACTGACTGAGAAATATAGCTCGGCAACCTTGTCTGCATTTGATAGCTTTTCACTACTTTTTTAAAAAGCTTTTCTAGTTGTATAGTGACATCTCCTCATGCTCATAACTTTCATTTCCCTAAAGGTTAGTGATATGCAACATCTTTTCATTTGTTTATTAGCTATTTGTATCTCTTCATTGAAATGTCCATACATTTTGCCTATTTTTATTGATTTTTTTTGAGTTTTAAAAGTTTTTTTACATAGGTTAAGAGATACATCCCTTTGCTGGATACACAATTTGCAAATATTTTCTTCTGATCCTTAGCTTACTTTTTAGCCTCTTAACAGTCTTTTACAGAGAAAATGTTTAATTGATGAATTTTATTTTACCTGTCTTTTAATTTCCTAGATTCTGCGTGTTGTCATATCTAAGAACTCTTCACCAAACCTTAGTTCCTGAATGCTTTTTCCTCTATCTTCTAAGTCTCCTATTTTTCTCATTAATACATGTTTGCACTACATAATGTTTGCATTCCTTGTGTGAAGTTGGTACATGTACATAATGTACCTTAACTCCTTTTTTATCCTCTTTCTCCCTTTGTCTCCACCTCCATCTCTTGATCTCCTTCCTATTTGAAAAAGATCTCTCTATTTCCTATTATCCTTTATTTTGCTCAAATAAAAAGTTTCTTAATTCTACATTTAAATTTATGTTCTATTTAGAGTTAAATTTTGTATCAGTGTGAGGTTTAAGCAGAAGTTCTTTCTTATTTATTTATTTGCCTATCACTGTCCAGTTGTTCTTGTACCATTTGTAGAAAAGATAAAGCTTCCTGTATTGAAATGCCTTTGTGCTTTTGTTAAAAATCAGTTGTTGGCTATGCTTGTAGTGGTCCATTGCTGGTTTTCTATTCTGTTTCATTGATCTGTGTGTATAGCTCTCTGCTGATACCATTGTGCCTGGGAATGAGTCCTGAAGTCAAGAAGCTTGGTCTTACCCTGTACTGCCGCATGTTTATCTCACAGGTACGATGTTATACAACTCATTTAGTTTCCCTTCTACGTTGGTCTTTCAGATTTAAGTACTGATTTAAAGCTCACTTTCAGAAAAGGGACAGGATCTTATGTACTTATGTGCTCTAGATTTTCTCCTGGTGTTGGCTGGCTGGTATGCCTTTTTACTAGAATTTGATCTTTACATCTAGGTTTCTTTACCACAGCCCAGTAAGAGGTATCAACATCTCCATCTCACAGAGGAGGAAACTGAGGCTCGTTTGAGGCCACATATTCAGTAACTCACAAAGTAGGAATTCCCACCCAAGTCATCTCCCTCCTCCCATGACCTTAGACTGCTCCTCAGTCCTGGGTTCTCTCACCCATGACCATCTGGGCCAGAGCTCAGTGCTCTTGGAGTTCCTTTCTGCTTCTTAGATTCTCATCTCATGCTACTCAATTGTTGATTGAGATGAGACTCGGAGCAGAGCCAGTTGGGTCTCGGCTTGGCTAGGAGACCTGTTATGAAACCTGGCAGCAGCAGCTGGGTTGTCTTTGATCAATCCCCAGCTTGCTCGGTTTAGAAGACCTTGATTCCCTGGGTGTGTCTTACTATTTGTGATGGATTAAATTTCCTTGGGTGTGGGGAGTGAAACCAAGGCAGAAGTCAGGAAACACATTGTGGGGTTGAAGGATGGGTTGGTACTGTCCAGAGAGCAGCTTCTTCCTGAGCCCGTCTTCCCACCTCTTTGCCCTGGTAGATGGAAATGCTAGGGAAGCACACAGGGAGGCTGGGACACAGCCTGAGGTGTAGCCAGGAGCAGCAACCTAGGACACTCAGTCTGGTCACCACCACACCCTGCCTTCAGAAACGTGACAATCTACACCCACCTTTGAGATCTGAGCCCCGGCACAACCTAGTGCTCATGGCAAGCTTCTTGTTGTTGACCCAAGCATCAATACTACCCATTAATGTTCTGAAGACTTCTCCACCTCTTACCTCTGGGAGATGCTGCCCTGGAACATCCTAGGTCTTGGGATGATGCAGGTGTTATCAGAAGGCCAATACTGAGCCAGGGTTCATCAGCTTCTGTACCCTGGAACCCGGAATTTTAGCAGAGAGAGAACAGGTTTCCACAATGTGGGCAAGGGAAGGTATCTGGGATGTGGCCTGACTGCCCTGAGTATTACATTTCTCTGATTTGTTTCTATATTTGATCTGAAAACCAAGTGTATTTTATATTTTCCTCCACAATTATCTGTTTCCAAAATAGGTTGTCTTTCCCCCAAAATCTTGGGGTAACCTTGATCCTCCAGAAAGCTGTTCCATGTCTAACTTGTGTCTCCCAAATGTGGATTCCCAGGTGGAGTGTACCGAGCTTAGGAGACATCAGAGGCAGATCCCAAGTCAGAACTAGTTTGTCTGTTTAGTTCATCCAGCCAGCTTGTCAGGCACAGAGGAAACGGTACCAGGAGTCTAAGTGGGACAGGTGTGTAGGGTGTGGATGCCAGAAGACTTCTGGGCTGAACCCTGTGGGACACCCTGGGAGAGGAGTCAGCTAGAGTATAGTGAGGCCCCTATGGGCCTGAGCAAAAGGGCAGTGGGAGAACGGCAGCCTCCTCTTTGGCTGCCAGTGTGGGTTAAACTGATCCCTGGATGAGGTTAATTTTATCTCTTTCTTAGACTCTTTTATAAGTCACTCCCCACTTGTGCCTTGGCCTGTTTGAAAGCTTCCTGCTTGACCTCTGCTTCTCAGTGGAGTTGAGGAAAAGCGGAAGGTTGCTGTGTGCAGGTGTGGGAGCCCAGGCTCACTCACCCAGAAAACTTATACTTAGTGTCCACAGTTGCCTCCTTCACTAGGTGTTGCTTTATCTCTTTCTTAGACTCTTTTATAAGTCACTCCCCACTTGTGCCTTGGCCTGTTTGAAAGCTTCCTGCTTGACCTCTGCTTCTCAGTGGAGTTGAGGAAAAGCGGAAGGTTGCTGTGTGCAGGTGTGGGAGCCCAGGCTCACTCACCCAGAAAACTTATACTTAGTGTCCACAGTTGCCTCCTTCACTAGGTGTTGCTGTTTGTGCCTGGCTCCCAAGATTCCAAGGAACAGTTGCTTAATTTTCCTGCCTCTTGGGGTGAATACCTGTCTCTGCTTTCCCACATCTAAGCAGGTTCCAAGAACCCAGGACTTTCAACTTTAAAACTAGAAGTCTTCTTGGAAAATTAGAATGAGTTTATCATCTTAGTGCCTCCCTTACTATGACATTTATAGAAACAAACTTGCATTCTCTGACAGTGGGGCACGAAAGGCAGTGAGAAGGGCCAGGGATGTGTCCAGGAATGAAAGGGAACCCAAAGACAATGGGAGGAAGAAATAGGAGACTTCCAGAGAGCACAGTGCAGGGAACTGGGAGGCTAGAGGCTGGACTCTTGCAGAAAGGCAAGGCCCATGTGTCCTTCTTGCTTGCAGAAGTTTTGTAGAAGTTTGTAGAAGTCCTTCCCAGCCTCCTGCCTTCATTGTTGTTTTGTTGTTGTTTGTTTGTTTGTTTGGTACCAGGTATCGAACTCAGGACCTTATATTTTCGAGGCGGGCACTGGAACCACTGAGCTAAATCCCTGGCCCCCGCTTTCATTGTTGGTCACAGTTTTTAGTGCACTTTTAAACTTCTTATTGTACAGAATCTATACAAATGACAAAAAGGAGGTAGAGAAAGAGGTGCTTCCCGGTTTCTGGATTACTGAATTTCAGAATTGATTCCAACTAGCAAGCCATATACTGAAAGACGCAAGAGTCCTCTGATGTCCCTATCTCTAGTCACAGAGCTCCCAGGAGCTACAAGGCAGAGCCAGAAAATGGAATCATGAGTTTTTTTCCAACCCATTTGCAGCTTGGTCATTACTCATGTAGGAGCCTCAGGCTTCTTGGCAACCAATAGAAAGTGAACCAGGGTCCCTGGAACCAACATAGGACGTCCCATGATGGGAATCTTCACTCTAAGAGACCCTGAAAACTTGTGATGCCCTCCTGGGCTGAAAGACCAGCTCATACCTTTTCTCTCGCACTCTACCTCCCTCTGTTCTCGTGCCCCACTTCTCACTTCTTCCCGACTTTGGGATCCTTTTATAGAACGTTCCTCATAAGCCCAGAGGAGCTCATTGAGTCCAGCTTCCAGCCTGTAGTTATACAGCAGTCCTCTGGAGAAAGTACAGAAGGAATTGACTGGGACCCCTGCTCGACTATCATAGTTGTCAGAGGACCCGACAGGGACCCCTCACAGGGCGTGTGGCTTAGTGCTTGTGTGAATGTGTCTTGTAGGTCCCAGCCTGTGCTCCTGGACAGCTCCTCACATATTTCACCCTTCCCAGATTGGCAGGGCCAAGTGAGTGAAGAACCAGTCTCGTCTGTTGGTGTGGACTTGGAAAGTGAAACCGCAAGGCCTGGTGGCAGTCCAGTTCATTTCAGATTGCCTCTGCTCTCTGTCTTCCCATGCCGCTGAAATCTTCCCTCCCTCGCTCAAGCTTCCTTCAGTTCTCAGTGTCCTGAGCATTCATGGGCCCACTGAATGCATATGAAAGTTTAATGTGAAAACATAAAATTTACAAGGGCTGGGAATGGGCATTAGTCATGATTCTTTTGGTTGCCTTTCTATCACAAATATTTAGAACTCCCACCCTCCATGCCAACATATTCTTAGAAGAGCTTATGGTTTTTCTGAGATACCCTCACACAAGTGGATGTTTTCTATTAGGAACCATATTCATGGTGAAACCCAGAGGATGTAGTATAAGCACAGGTAGGTCCTTTCAAAAACACCATCTGACTGAGCTCTCTCCACGCGCTAGGAGGTACCTATTGTCCACATGTTATAACCCAAGAATTAAGAGATGGCCCGTGAGAATTACCACATTCTGCAGTATCAGACCTGCGATGGAGGCTCCCTGTCTCAAGATTTTTCCCTCGATGGCTGCTTCTTATACTTCACCATAGGACCCACACATAAACTAAGTTTTGCTACATTGTTGCTTCATCCAACAGGTGTAGCAGAGCCACCCATTTCTCTTTATTGTGTGTTTTCCAAGCCAAATTTGGTAATAGCAGTTCTCCTTCTTCTCTTGGTGCACATTCCCTCACCCAGAGTTGTGAGCCCAGACCCACATCCCAGCTCACTAGCATTTAGACCTGGTGTGGGTGGGAAACAACCAAATGGCTTAGAAGCACATGATTGTCAGGGCTGGGGATTTAGCTCAGTGGTTCAACTGCCTGCCTCGCAACCACGAGGACCCGAGTTCAATCCCCGTTACCAAAAAAAAGAAACACTTGATTTTTCAATGAAGATGGAGACTCAGTCAGCTTATGATATTTTATCATGTCATTAACCTGCTCAGAAAGTTATAATGAGAAAAGGACTTACCAGTATCATTGATTGAAAAGTCAATAAATAAATCACAGAGATGTCCATCTATGAAATTTTATTTATTTTTGTTTTTCTTTTTCGTTTTGAGACAGGGTCTCACTATATAGTTCAGGCTGGCCTTGAACTCACTATGTAATCCAGGCTGGCCTCAAACTTGAAGTGATCCTCCTGCCTCAGCCTCCTAAGTGCTGGGATTACAAGTATGTTCCGCCATGCCTGGCTCTATGAAATATTTTTTTAAGTTCTATTGAGAGTAGTTCAAACTTTGGGGAAAGTCCATTCCCTAGTGGAGGCAGGATGGATGATCACACATAGAGGTGATTTAAGTTTAAAAGTCATGCAGAGAAGACTTGAATGGGGAATACCTAAATAGGAATGGCCTTCTCTGTGTGGAAAGCCTATAATCAGCTCTGTTTTTTTGTTTTGTTTTGTTTTTTGCTTTGTGGATTTCTGTATTCTCCATTTTTCTACAATAAACATGTTCTGTATTTAGACTTAGAAAAAACTATTAATTAAGAAGCCCTAAAGTCTGTGGTGACAACAACCTCCTTTGCCAGGTATATGTAGTACAGGCTGTGCAGTATAAGTCGAAAGCGCCGTTCTCCAGGTCCCTGAGGTGGGAGCAAGGATGCAGTGGGCTTGCAGCCAGAAGGATGGGATTGTCAGGAATCACCATGTCCTGCAGTGCTGTCAGTATTCCCATTACACATTCACATCTATTCTTGCGCTTGAGTGTCATGGCTCCCAGGGGATGGAGGCAAAGACAGAGAACAATACTTGAAGTCTTGAAGAGAGGCAGGAATGTGGAACATTTTCTTTTCTGGGAAGACTGGGAGGCAGTTCTGTCCAGGAAACCCTTTCTGCTCCTCTGATGCCCACTCCTAAGGGCTGGCTCAGAGCTTAGGAATCTAGCCCTAAGGGTTGGCCAAACTTCTTAGAGAAAGGAATATATCAGATCGGCTCCTTGCCCTATAGGAAGAGTGGGCCCCAAGGTGAGGTGGTAAGGACAGATGCTGAGACAGGATTTGCTGAAGTCTAAATGAGAGTCTGGTCCTTTTCCTGGGGCTTTAGGCCTGGGAGGATGTGGAGACCCTCCCTGAATGGGCTTTCTCCAACATTGGTGAGCCCCAATAGATCATCCTCTCTTTGTAAGGCAACACTTTGTTGATAGTCTAAACAGCAGGAATTTCTGGTTTTTTGGTTTTTTTTTTTTCTTCCATACCGGGGATCAAACTCGGGTCCTTGTGCTTACAAGGCAGGTGGCAGAACCACTGAGCTAAATCCCCAGCCCCGCAGCAGGAATTTCTGAATTTAACACCCAAAGTGGTGTTGGGATGTCTGCCTGAGACTTATTTAGGCATTCATTTATTGTTATTGATCACTTTACCAACCACCAGAGATCCAATAGTAAATAAAACATGGCGGCTTATGTCCTCAAGAGTGAGATAGATAGTGGATAGGTGCACAAATAAATGTAATAGAAGCGGGGAAAGAACTGAGTTTTATGAGAGAACACAATAGAGACAGAACTGGGTCCTGCTTCATACATCTGGATCATGGGCTTACAGTTTTAACAAGTCACCTTCATGGTTCTTGTATAGAATCTTTGAATGAAGAATACGACTATGAATCAGAAAAGATCCCTAGCTTCCAAAGGCTGTTGTGGATAGATGGGAGAAAATGTACTATAAACAGCTATAGTGATTTATGGTTTCCCTCAGTGTGACAAGTCCACTTTACATGGATACATCCTACTAAAAATGCCTAGAGTTGCTGCATAAAATAGAACAGCACCAAAGGTGCTATGTATTTAAATGCATAGCTGAGTTTGCAAGAAAGAAACCAAAATCTTTCTTATGTAAAAATTAAAACACCAGTATAATGACAGCACCAGCTGATTGATCCTGCAGCATGCATAAAGAGAAACTGTGCATGATGTGATTAGTTGAGTAAAGAAACCCTAAAGATACTCCTAATGAGGACTGGGTTCGGTAATCACCCTGGGTATTGATTGGTCAACTTTCTGTTGCTGGACAAAATTCTTGACATAGGCAATTTAAAGGAGGAAATGTTTATTTGGCTTGCGGTTTCAGAGGCCCGTGGTCAGTTGGCTCCCAGGCAGAAATATCATGGCAGAGGGTGTGTCAGAAAAAAGCTGCTCAACCCACAGCAGCCAGGAAACAAGCACAAAGGAAAAGCCAGAGAGGAAGGAACCAGATACAGTCCCCAAAATCATGCCTGCATGATCTACACAGGCATATCCACAAGTGTGCTTCAAGTTCACCATCAAGATTAACCTTCACACATGGGTATGCAAGATAACATGAGGAGTTAAAACGGAGACCCATCCATAAAGCTGGGTCCTTGGTGAAATGCCCACCACTTCAGGGACAGCAAAGAGCTTTGTCTCTAATAATATCTCTGGGTGGACATATTCTTTCTAGAATTAGGAAGAGAATTTGTACTATCGCTATGATAGTATATTTTTCCATTTTTTCATACATAAAAATTAACTTGCCAGAACACGCCTGTAATCCCAGCTACTCAGGAGACTAAGGCAGAAGGATTAAAAGTTCAATGCCAGCTGGAGCAACTTAGTGAGAACTTGTCTCAAATTTTTAAAAGTTGTTAAAAGTTAAGGATGTAGTTCAACACTTCCTGGGTTAAGTCCCCAGAATGAAGGAGTGTGGATCAAAGACCTAAACATAAGACCTAAAACTATAAAACTTATAGAAGAAACCATGGAGATAAAGTTTTAAAACATTGAATTTGTCAGGGATTTCTTGGCTAGGACACCCAAAGCACAGAAACCAAAAGTTAAAATAGACAAATTACAAAAAAAAAAAAAAAAGACAAATTACAGTATATAAAAGTTAAACTTTTATACATCAATGACACAATTGACAGAGTAAAAAAATAAATATATAGATGGCAGAAAATTATTTGCAAATCATATATCTGCAGGGGGTAATATATATAGAATATATTTTAAAAATCCCCCATGACTCAACAACAAAAAGGAAACTGAAAAATTGGCAAAAGATTTATGTATACATTTTTTCCATAAATAATAGACAAGTAGCCAGCAAGTGCATGAGCTGTTCCGTAGAACTAATCATTAGTGAAATGCAAAAGCAAAACCATGATGAGATAGCCCTTCAACTCTACTGGGATGTGTACTATTAAAAAAAAAATCAAGAAACACATGTTTTGGTTTTGGTTTTGAGACAGTGGCTAACTATGTAGTTCAGACTGGCCTCAACTCACTATGTAGCCTAGGCTGTCCTCTAACTCACAACGATCCTCTGGCTTCAGCCTCCCAAGTGCTGGGATTATAGGTGTGTGACATCATGTCCGGCATATGTGTTTTCAAAGATGTGGAGAAATTGCACTGTTGGTGGAAAAGTGAAATAGTGTAGCCACAATAGAAAACAGTATGCAAGTCCCTCAAAAATTAAAGCCAGGATAATCATATGACCCACAATTCTACATCTGGATATGTATACAAAAGAATTAAAATCAAGCTCTCAAAAAAGATACTTTCATGCTCACATTCACAGAGTAGAAGCAACCCAGGTGTCCACCAATGGATAAAAGAACAAAAACAAACTAAATATGCTGTATACTTGCCATGGAATATCATTTTGTCCTAAAATGCCTAACACATGCTATAAGATTGATGCACCTTCAGCTAGAAAGGGGAGAGTAGTACCTACTTGTAATCCCAGGGCTCTAAAAGTCTGAGACAAGAAGATCACATTCAAGCCCACTCTGAGCAACTTAGTGACTTAGTGAGATTCCTATCTCTAAAGAAAAACAAAGGGCTGAAGATGTAGCTCAGTATAAAGGCCCTGGGGTTCCAAATCCTAGTACTGCCAAAAAAAAAAAAAAAAAAAAAAAAAAAAATTGAAAGACATCCTAAGTGAAATAAGCCAGTCACAAAAAGACAAATATTATATGATTTCACTTATATGAGATATATAAAATAGTCCAATTTATAAAGACAGAAAGTGGAATGGTGATTGTCAGGGGCTGTAGGGAGCAGGGAAGAGGGGAGTTCCTATTCAATAGCTACAACGTTTCTGTTTTACAAGACGAAAAGTCTTTTAGAGATGGATAGATAGGGTGATGGTTGCCCAACATGGGAAGGTACTTAATGCCACAAAACTATATATTTAAAAATGGTGGTAGATTTTATGTTATGCTCCTTTTGCTACACTTTTTTAAAAATATGGGTAATCATTGAAACAAAAGACATGGGATGCATATCTCCACCGCAGAAGTAAATAAAAGGGAAAACAAAGAAACAATAATAAAAAGAAGCAATCAAACAATAGAAGGCTGGAAAGAAGGGACAGGTAAAAATAAAGAAAAGAAAAGAAAAACAACCCTTCACTCAAACAGAAGCACAATATAATGAATAGATACAAATCTAGATTTTTCAGAAATTAGATGCAAATGAACTACTCACTATTTCAAAGGTAGTGAATCTCAAATTGGATTTGTTAAAAAACACAAAATCTAGTTACACACTCTTTGAAAGAGACCTCTAAAACAATATGACATAGAAGGTTTGAAAGTCAGAGGACAGAGGAAGATATAACAGAAGAGTGCTTGCTAAAGAAAGATGACTTATCTACTCTAATAGCAGATCCTGTTTAAGGTAAAAAGGGTGCCCAATTTTGAGATGCCAGGCAAGGACTAAAAGCAGATTGTACAAGGAACCTCTGATAATCAATAAGAAATTTTTGTTTGTTTTGGTACCAGGGATTGAACTCAGGTCCTTGCACTTGCAAGGCAGGCCACCGAACCACTGAGCTAAATCCCTGGCCCCAATCCATAAGAAATTTAACAGGAAAATGTGTGAAGGATTTAGGCAGATGGACTGGAGTAGCAGCTGGGCCCTGTCTACCCTCCGTGCTTGTCTCTGAATGTCACTGTCATTATCTTCCACTGTAAACCACTGCCTTCTCCATGGCTGATTCATGGTTGCCACCAGAGCATGCCTACTTCTGTTCATTCAGTGCCAATTTGTGTGAATCCCAGGCAGGGCCCTAACTGGCTCTGCTGGGTCATGTGCTCCTGAGGAAAGCAAGATACTCTAACTGGTGGCTTCTCCTTGAACTGTGTGGTCCAACAGAGGCCTTCTCCAAGACCAGAGAAGAGCTGTTCTAAGAACAGGGCTGAAGAGACAAGACAATCAAGGCTTCCTCTGGAAAGAAAGAGAACAGACAGAAGACACCAAAGACGAGGCATGATCCCCATTAAAAGGGAAAAATTCCTTAGGACAGTTATGTCAAGTAGAGTTTATTTGAGCAGAGAAGAACAAAACAAAAATGATTGGCAAATCAGGCAGCTCCCAGAACCAGAGCAGATTCTAGGAACTATATCCAACAAAGTGATCAGATAGCATTTTTTAATTGAGTTTATTGGTACATTTTAGGTGTACAGTACAGTTACATTCATTATTGGGATCTAACACCTTTACATGACAGGTCTTGGTTCTCATTTTTTCCCCTTGTCCCTGTGATCAGATAGCATTTAAATAAAAATGGAAGTGAGAGATAGAAAACAACTTTTTTTCTATAGGTTAGTCAATCAACCAGACACTTAGTTACAGCCTAGTTATTTGGTTGCAGAGACTGTACTCATCCAAAGCTCAGGTAGTGGGATTACTCTCTGTGGTGGTTTGATCTGTTGGGCCCAGTGCAGGTACCCAGTCCAAATCCATGGCCTTCCCCGAATTTTGCTTATTCTGATGCAGTGAAACTCTTTTCACTGCATTAAGGAAAGTGAGGTGAAGGAAAGAGATATTTGAGTCAGGCTTTGTATTAATTTCTTATTACAGCTGTAACAAATGATCCCATAAAGAATGAGAAACTAGAGTCATTCATAGGAAGATGGATGCATATTGAGGCCGTACTCTTAAATGAAATAAATAAGACACACATGTGTAAATACCCGAATAGTTTCTCTGGTGTGAAAACTAAAAGTGTGAATAAGATCCAAATGGTAAAAGTGACAATGTGAAATAGGAAGAAAAGGACTAAAGTTGTAGGGGAAGTGGGAAGGGTAGGGGAAAGGAAATAAGGGAAAAGAAAAATAATGAAGGGGGAAAAAAACCAAATGATCCCAAATGCAATGGCCTAAAACAGCAGGAATTCACCCTTCCATAATTCTGGAGGTCAGAAGTCCTTGAATTTTCAGAATTTCAGGAAGGCCATACCCCTTCTGAGGGCTTCAGTGGAGAATTTGTTGCCTTGCTTTTTCCTTAACTAATGGCTTCTTCCTCTTTTCTTAAAGGTAGCAGTTTAGCATCTTGACATCTCTCCTTCCTACCTTTTTAAAAAATGATTTTTGCCAATGTGATTACATTGTTCTTACCTAAATCAATGGTCCCCAAGATTTTTAGCACCAGGGACAGATTTTGTTAAAGACAAATTTGTTGAAGACACAAATGGGACGGTTTTCGGATTAAATTCTCATAAGGTGTGCACAACCTATACGCCCTGCGCGGGTGCTCACAGTAGGGTTCATCCTTCTAAGAGATGCAGAGATGACACAGCTGATAGGCCAGAGGTGGAGCTCAGGTGGTAATTCAAGAAATGGGGGGCATCTGTAAATACAGATGAAGCTCCACTTGCCTGCTGCTCGCCTCCAGCTATGCAGTCCATTCCCAACAGGCCACAGGCAGGACCTCTGACCTAGATGATCCTGGACAATCTCACAATTTAAAATCCTATTCCCACCAGCAGACTTTTCTTTTGCCATGTAAGGTTCTGAGGAATTTGGGAGACCATTATTTTGACCAACACAGGGTTCAATCAGACTAAAGCCAGTGGAAGATACACACACACGTACACGCACACACGCATGCACACACACAAACACACATTTATATGTACTAAGAGATTTATTCCAAAGACTTGGCTTACACAAACCTTGGAGCTGGCAAAGCAAATCCAAAATGTATAGGGTAGGCAGTCAATAAGGGATGACAACAGGTAACCTGGGACTCAAAACCATGGGCTCCAGCTGCTGCTCACAGGGGGATTTTCTCTCTCCTCTCTTCAGTCTCTGTGTGTCTCCCTTTCTCTCTCCCTTTCTCAATCTTCAGCCCTGCTTTTGAGGTCTTCTAACTGAATTGAGCCCACTCAGATTATCTAGAATGACCTCCCTATTCAAAGTCAAGTGATTATGCATTTTAATTACATCTTCAGCCTCCTTTACAGCAGCACCTAGATTAGTGGTTGAGTACATGGAGACCGTAGCCCAGTCAAGCTGACACATCAAAAATAGTCATAGAGTCAAAGGGCAGTGACATTCAGGACAGAATGTGGCAGCTGTAAGCAGAAGGCTCCAGGAGTGGTGATCACTACTGGACCATAGGGAGCAAGAGGGGCTTTACTAAAATTGCTGATGGGAAGATGACGTGTTTGGGGTGAGTTTCTGCGAGAAGGTCTGAACCTGGACATTTCGTTTTGCTCATTTCTATTTCTACAACCACTATGCCACAGCCCCTCAGACAAGTTATTAGCGCATGGACATTATCACCAATGTCCAGATGTCCCTTCTTTCTGTTGCTTGCCAGTATGTGTCCTGGGATCCACTGCTAGGTTACGGGGCTCTGGGCTGCAGGCATGAATGGACCAGTGGTGTTGGTAAGGTGGGTGAGCTCATGTCTGTAGCACCTAGGACTGCGGCTTTGTAGGCGTGAAGTATTTGTTTAGCTAATCTTTCTCCATCTAGAGATGCTTATTGATGATTTCATTTGAGAGTTTTGAAATCTGAAAGTAGAAGTCCCAGCCAAAACCAACCAGGTGCAGATGATGAAACCACATTCCCCTTCACTTGCCTTCAAGAGCGAGGTGAGGCGAAGTAGCTGGAAGTGGACCAGTCCTGGGGCAGTGCCCACTACATAACAGGATAGACAACCCTTCACTGTGTGAGGACCAGCCATGCCCAGATGGGCAGATGGCCCAGGGGAATACGGAGAAATCGAGAGGTTGGCTCCATTTTACCCCACGGAAAGACTTCAGTTTTTACCTACTCTCTTTACAGAATGGCTCTCTTTACACAGAGGCTGAGCCTTATCTCCAGGAAAGAGCTGTCAGGAAGGAAGGATTTAGTCTAGAGCTCAGGAAGACTTGTTTGACTCTAAAGCAACGATTCCCAAAGTCTGGTCCCTAGACCAGTGGTACTAGCCTCACATGGGAATTTCTTGTGAAGGCAAATTCTTGGACCCAATCCCAGGCTGGCTGAGTGAAAAACTCCAGCAGGACCCGGCGAGCACTCTGGGCAAATCTGACATACCCTGCAACTGAGGGACATCTTCTTATAGGGCACTGATTGGACATGCAGCGGTCACTGAGGTGCTGTACTATGCTTGCAGCCAAGGTATTTGTTAAAGTGATTGGCAGGAAGTAATTGGTATTCAACTCAAATGGTTGCCAGGGAGCATGAGCTTCTAATGTAGCAGCCATGAATGACAGAAGGAACTGTGTGTATGTGCTGGGGGATCTCCTAGCCTGGCCGGTGAAGGCTGTGCAGAGCTTCAAGCTGTGGCCCAGGCAAAAGACAAGGACCGTAAACCATAGGCCCAAGGCCTCCCTGCCAGGAGACCAGAGAGGAGGAAGGTGCTGAGGTGGGGCCTTCTGGGCAAGAAGGAGTGCCACAAACTGGAGTTCAGAGAATCTCCAGGGGAGCTTGGGCACACGGGCTGGCAGTGCTATGTTGAGTTCCATGTCAACTTATGTTTGCTCCCAGATAGCTGGAAAGGGCAAATGGTCCGGGAGGCTAGGGTCAGGAGTAGTGGAGCTCATGTCTATAGCTTCAGGTTTTAAATCTTGTAGGTAAGTAGAGAATTTGAACAATTGGCTTGCTTTTCCCTTTGTACTTTATTTTCCAGGCTGAGACTCAGAGAAGGCCTTGATACCCTGGATGCCACTCCCTGCAACAGTGGGGGCCCCTGTGGTCCGCTCCTTTGTTGGGGCCACAGTAGTGGGAGCTAGGAGGGAGTACCAGAGGGTGTGGATACCAGAAAGGTATATTCTGGTGGCTATCACTAAAAATGGGAAAGCCGAAAGCATGCTTTTCGCAACCTGTCTTGACCTCTGCAGGGTGTAGTTTCCTTCTCTCCCTCAGATCAGCAATCCAGTATCTCAAATCCTTGCCCTCATGATAGTGGAGCAAAATGGGGATGTGACTTAGCATCTATCAGCAGCTGCCACTTACCAACTGCAATAGGAGACAATTTTACAGATTTCCCTCAGCCTCACTCATCTCATCCATAAGCACAAGGAATCACCCATAACTCTTAGGTCTGGTGTAAAGATTAACAGCAAATATTTATCGATTATTTGTTATTTACTGGTAGTCAGCCAGAAGTAGAAGATACAGAGTGACCACACCTGACAAGAAGACAAAAATAAGCAATAACCAATAAGATGATGTGAAGAGAATAAATAAAACCCCAGAGCTTCCTGGTGGTCGCCTGCCAGCTTCTGGAGTTATGGGGTCCCTGCCTTCCTGGCTAGCTTCCTTGACATCATATCCTAAGGTCTTAAGCTGCTCCCCTTTCACCCCAACCTCCTCCTCCTCCTCTTCCTCCTTCCTGTTCTTTCTTCTCCTTCTTCTTCTTTTTGTTTTTTGAGTCAAAGTCTCCCTTTGTAGTTCAGGCTGGCCCTGAACTCACTAAATAGGTCAGGCTGGCCTTGAACTCATGGCAATCCTCCTGCCTCAGCCTCCCGAATGCTGGGATTACAGGAATGTGCCACCGTGCCCAGCAGTCCTAGGCTCTTCTAAGACTGTCCTCAGTCTTCACTTTCTCTGTCTGAAAAACTGTCTTCCCTTTCCCTGAAGACAGGAAGGGAAGGGCTTCATCTTCAAACCCTTCCAGGATGTGGGAAAAAAAAAATACTAACATCCCATCGTGTTATTAGAACAAAGAATAGGAAGGATATAAAATGGCAAGGTTTCCATATTCATATGGTATAAATGTCCTTTTCCTGCCATAAATAGATTGAAAGCAGGCTCCCTAGTGGTTTTTTATTTCAGCCTAACAAACTGCACTCAAGCTAACTTGCCCAAAAGACAATGTGCATCTATTCTTCATAAAAGACAGCTTTTCTGTCTTAAAAAATATTGAGAATGTCTGAAGGATTTGGACACCTATTTACATACATAAATACCAATGAAATTTTTGTTTCAAAGTGTTTATTCTTCCTGAGAACCCTTGAACACCATGCTTCTAGCTCATCTGGTAAATTCATCTAGTAGCGTGTGCTCCTGTTTTATCCTTTCCACAACTTTTCTTCCTTTTTTAAAATCTGTGTCTTCTGTAGCCCACACCCCAGACTCGGGCCTTCAGTCACTGTCTCGCCTTGCTCTTCCACTTCTCCTGGCCCCAAACCTACCACACCCATCTAGCTGTTTGGCTTCACCACTCAGCTTCACGTGGGGCACCACTAGGAAAAAGCCGACCAACACAAAACAACCACAATAGAAGGCATGTTAGGATCCCTAATATTATTAGGAACTAGAAAGCTTATTTGCTTTTCTTTTTATGCTCTAGCCTTCAAATAAGGATACAGCAGTGGAAATCTGCGCGTTTCAGATTGTTCTGATCTTTGTTCTTTTGAGGACTCCCAGGACCCTTGTCTTATCAAAAATCTCTTTTTAGCTCATAATGATACAAAAGAGAGAAATTTAAAAATCACAACTAAAAAAAATGTATGCAGATTGAGATTTCCATTGTCCATTCTAATTATATGTTTTATGGTGGCCCTCAAGTGACATTTTTCTCTGATTTGAATGTACTAAACTAAAAAAAAAAAAAAAAAAAAAAA
>NW_022900949.1:47413816-47470894 GCF_012274545.1 Fukomys damarensis | reverse complement strand
AAAAAAAAAAAAAAAAAAAAAAAAAAAAAAAGGTAGAAAAAAAAATCTCTGTTTACTCAGGACGTGTGTCAGAGAGATTCATTGGCCAGGGTCTCCAAGCAGTGTGAAAGGTAAAAGGAGAGTCCCCTCAGAGGACGTGGCATCTTGTGCCTGCTGTGGTCCTCTGTGGCCTCCACTGAGGCCAGACGCACCTGTCTTCCTGAAAGCTGTTCTCACAGGCCGGGCATGCGGCTTTCCTCAGTCCCATCAGGGAAGCCCTGCTGGACAGCAAGGTCCCTCTGTGGGCAGTAGAGGCTGGCAAGGGGACACTGGAAAGAAGAAGCGATACTAGGCAGAGAGGGAACATGAGAGACCTGGCTCTTCTGCTCCCTGCCACCCGCCTGTCCCGCAGGGTCCAGGCCCAGCTCCCCAACTGGCTTCTCCCCTCTGAAGAGATAAAGAGGTTGTTGTAGAAATCTACATGTTTCTTTGCCATTTTTCTGATTTTTATACTTCCAGGGGCCCATGGGAATCTGTTTTATCAAAGGTTTTTGCTAGTTCATAATAATACTGATAATATTAAAAATATTTTTATTGTTTTTTTTTTTTTATTACTGAAGATACAACTCAGGACCTTGCGCTTAACAGTCAGGTGCAGCACCACTGAACTGCATCCTTGGCTCAAGATATTTTTTATTATTGCCACTGTAAATACTACTAACTTTGACTCTAGGCTGGCTATTTTGATTCTCTGGGCTTTATCTTGTGCAGGCATTCTTCCTGCACGGGAACATATTTGATTTCCTGAATCACTCCTTGAAAGGGAAATTCCCATTGGGGCATTGGGCCGTGGTCTGGATTCAGAGGCACACCCTGCAGAAGGTACAGGAGGGTGAGCAGGCTGATTGGCTGAAGGTGACCTTCTATCAAGGACACATCGGAGTCTTTGCTTTGCTTCCTTCATCTTTTGCAAGGATAGGGAGACTCTCTCTCTCCTCCAACTCTCTGAGGGACTCTCACCTGGGTTTCAGAGCAGCCAATTCAGCCCTTCCTCTCCCCTCAGGTGTCTGGATCTCTAGCATCACTGAGAGATAACCAGAAGTCACCCTTCTGAGTTCACTTCTTTGTCCCCTTAAGCTCCTTGTCCCCTACTGGTGAGTTGCCAGTCAGGACTAAAACTGCACGGAGACTGGAGACCCTGAGAAGAGAAATGTAGAGCGGGTGGCAGATCCTACATTTCTCTGGCTGGAGACACAGTGACTGAGTCAAGTAAATGAGATATGGCTACCAGAGTCCTAGGCCAGAGGCCTGTCTCAGGGGCCTGGGGGTGGTCCCAGCAGACCAGATTCGAGCATCTACCATCGCAAGAGTACGTCCAGAGTGAGACGAGTGGTGGAGAAGCAAGAAAGGGACTTCTAAGATGTGATAAAAAATATAGTGTGTGTTAAATTTAAAAATGATTCCAGTAAAAGACATCACTATCCATCCCCCTCAGAATATTACCCCTTGCTTTGAACATGCTCTTGCCGGCATGCCTGCCACTCTCTGAAGCAGTTCTGGAAATCCTCTTTGCTGAGTGTCTTTAGTTGTGCTGTCATGACTGCCTCGATGTCCTGAATCTATTCAAAACATTTCTCTCCCACGGTCATTTCCTTAGGGAAGAGCCAGAGTTGCACGGTGCCAGATCTGATGAACAAGGTGGACAAGGACACACCATAATGTTTTTACAAGCCTTTTTGTTGGATGGCACTCAGCCGCCGCTTTCACTGAAACTTTTTATTAGTACATGTTTGCAGTGCATGCATTTTATAATCATCTTAGGGAGTGAGTCCATGTACATAATACAACTTGCTTCCTTTTTAAATTTTATTACTTTTGGTACCAGGGATCAAACTCGGGTCCTCGTACTTGCAAGGCAGACAGCAGCACCACTGAGCTAAATCCCCAGCCCATTGCCTTCTTTTTAAAAAAATCCCCTTTCCCATCCCTTCTTCTCCTCCTCCTCCTCCTCCTCTAATTTTCCATTCCTCATTTTTACTCTTATTGATATTATTAATCTTAGCTCATCTTTATGGCATATAATGTTTAAACTCACTGAGGTTATTAGGTTTCTATACAGGGCATATCTTTCTTGTACTTATTTTCCCTTCTGCTCCTCCTCAACCCTCACTCTTGGACCCCTTCCCATATGCAAGAGATCCATCCCCTTGTCTCTTTTTATCTGTCCTCTACTGATCTCTGTATGTACTTTGCCCTGCTCAGTGAGAGATATTACACTGTGTTTAAGCCTATGTGTCCAGTTAGTTTCACTCAAGATTATATTTTCCAGGTGCATCACTTTTCCTACACATGTCTCAAATTTGTCCTTCTTTATAGCCAAGTAGCATTCCATTGCATATACATACCAAGTTTTCTTTATCTAGTCATCTGTTGACTGGTAGGGCAGCTTCTAGGATTTAACTATTATGAATTGTACTGCTATAAATATTGATATGCTTATATCACTGTAGTATGATGTCTTAAGCTCTTCGGGGAAGATACCCGAAAGGGAAATAACTGATTTGTATGAAATTTCTAATTTCGCTTCTTTGAGAAATCTCCATACTGATTTCCATAGTGGTTGTACTAGTTTACATTCCTACCGACAATGTAGGAGAGTTCCTTTTTCACCACAGCTTCTCCAGCATTTGTTTTGTTTTGTTTTATTTTAATTTTTTGATGACTACCATTCTCTCTGAATTTTTAATCACTCCTTGTAAAGACACTCAAGAAAGAGGACTTCCAGAACTGCTTCAAAAAGTAGCAAGAATGGTTGGATAACTGTGTTTGAAGCAAAGGAGAGTATTTAAGAGAGATGAACAGCAAAGTGTCTTTTAGTGTGATAAATATTTAACCTAACCCTAAGTATAATAAATCTTTTAGTGTAATTTAAACATTCACCATATTTTTGAAGAAAGAGGAAGAACAAGTCCTAAGCATGGAGTACTAACAAGAGCTTCAGGATTATATAAGGAAAGGACCAAAATGGGGGACAAGAAGTATGCGTGGTCAAGCAGTCTTGCTCAAACTGTGGCTGGTTGATCATTGTCTCAGGTCTGGTTCTGTGAGGTCTTCTGGGGCCAGGAAAATCTAGAAAAATAGATTCCTTGAGGGGGCAATTCTGTTCCCATTTTGAAAGGATTGCTCATTATGGGGGTGATTTGCTTACAAGACTCACTGCTCCCGGAATCTTGACAATATCTTAGTTACCCTTATCTCGATGTCTTTAGTCTTTGAAGGAGAACAAGAGAGATTAGGTAAATGTAGGCCTATCACTTTTGTATTACCGGTTGTTAGATGAACACTCCTTAAATGATCAGTGGGAGTCTGACCCAAAGCTTAAGATAGCAAAGGAGAGGGGCTGGACTTGAGTTCAGTAGTGCCTCATCTGCCTTACCAGCACCAGGTCCTGAGTTTGATCCCTGGTACGAGAAAAAAAAAAAAAGGCAAAGGAGCTAGCTCTAGGCCCTGCTAGAGTCAGTGGTTTTAGCAAAAGCAGTTGTTAAATTCCTGTTATAATCTGATGATGATAATAATAATAACAACAGTAGTAATAATAAATGCTAATAGAACTATTTAAAGTTGGGACAAGCCCAGTACGGTGATGCATGCCTATAATCCCAGCACTTGGGAGGTGGAGGCAGGAGGATCATGGCAAGTTTAAGGCCAGTCTTGGCTGCATAGTGAGTTCAAGGCCAGCCTGAACTACATAGTAAGACCTTGTCTCAAAAAGACCAAATTAATTAATGTTAGTTAATTAAAGTTGGGAGAAGTGGGAAGAAACAGAGAGGCACATCTCACTAAGCTAACTCTTCTATAATAGCAAGCACTATAATGTGACAAGTCAAAAAATTGCATTAAAAATACTACTTTGAGGCATGTGGCTGCAATCCACAGAAAAACCAAGAACATGTTGCTCAAATCCAGCTGTGTTGTAAGGACACACAACAAATCTTCCCAAGAGAGGAAGATTTTCCTGTCCAAGAGGTACTCTTGCCTGTCTGGTGTGCATGAGCTGTGACTTAGAGAGAGGAAAAGCAGGATGGTCTCCAAGGCCAGATATTGACTTCCAGAGGTGGAAAGAGCTAAAGCAAGCAGTAGCCCCTCATTCAGGGGCCTGAAGAGTGTCCCAGCATACTCCTGAGCAATCCCTGCCTCCTTGCAGGAGTGAGAAAAAGGCTTCCCTTTGTTGTTCATGTATCTTTCTTCATTTCTTCCTTCTTTTCTGCCCTCCTTCACTCCCTTTGCAAGAGCTGTTCCATACTTGTTGACTTATAAGTCTTGTTTGGGAACATGGACAGCTACCATCTAGGGATAGAAGCACCTTGTTCCCAAAGGGAGGCCACCGGCTGTGTGTCTCAGCCCCATCTCCTGCTCCTGAAGATCTTTCCTGGGCACCTCACTCTATTCAGTCACCTTAGTGAAGTCACATCCTAGGGGTACTAAGGAATCAGTCTAGAGTATTGCCTTCCTTGGGATTTGTGAGGATGAAATTGGTGTTGGTTGACTGGAGATTCAGTCATTAACCAGGTAGTAAATCTACAAGGGGCAAGAGAAGTCACATGTCACAAATGCTGCCCAATGTCCCTATAACCACAGTGTGATGCTTCATGATCTAATGTTTGTTAGAGCATAGTTCCAATGTTTAGTTTGGAAAAGAGTCATGATCATGTAGATAAAATGAGATCTAGTCTACAGTGCCTAGATTTGGTACAAGCCTAGGCAGTACTTTGATGCTGAGCGATATGGGTTTCTCTCCTTGGCCTATAGGCGGCCCTTTATGGTTGTCTGACTTGTGCCTGGGACCCTACTTGGTCCCTTCACATGGTATCTTGTCATCTTCGCAGCCTCTCCTAGCTCTTTGGCAAAGGTAGTAAGTTTGTTCTGTATTAGAAGGAAGAACTTCATGGCCACTCCAGTTTTTCTGCTTCCCTCTTGGCAGATCTCTTTCTTGGTGTTTGTTATCACTGGAGAAAGAATGGGGCTGTGAGCATAGCTTTCATGTCTGGACATCTGAGAGCCTCCTGCCCGCCCCACCTGCAAGAACACCCTTCTCCAGCATGGGATTTACCCACCAGCTTCTGTCTACAAGTGTGCCTCAATTGGCAAGTTAATTTTAACACACATACACGTTTCTTGAGTAATCTGGTGTTCAGATTAGCACCAGTGCACACAGATCTATAGAGTTTGAACTTTTCAAAGAAGGCTCCTGTATAAACAAACTCATTCCAATGATATCACCAGTGCTCATAACAAAACAGAAAACTGTGCAGAATTCCCTTCAAAGCTTCAGGATATTATTTTGAATGCCATCATGTTTACACATCTTTTTTCAAAGGAATTTTTCTTTAGCTGACTTTATTGAGGTATAGCTTACATATAATAAGATGTACAGGGCCGGGGATTTAGCTCAGTAGTGCTGCCGCCTGCCTCGCAAGCACAAGGTCCTGAATTCTATCCTGGGTACAAAAAAAAAAAAAAAAAAAAAAAAAAGATGTACAGACTTTAAAAGCTTGGTGAGTTTTGAAAAAATGGAAATTATACCTATATAAATACTACAGCATAAAAATATAGAGTATTTGTACCAGATCAGAAAGTCCTCATATACAGAATTGCAAATCTTTAACTTTTTAGTTTGGGTTTAGAAATATCCAAAAGCAATTTAGAGTTGAGCCAAGTAAGTGGGGCCGCTAAACTGAAAAATACTGTTCTGTGCCTTGAAAATGGTGGTTCATAGAAGAAACAGCATTGAAGAAGAAGTTTATAAAGGATGGAGGACAGATCACTGAGGTCAATCTGCAATCTCAGAGTGGCTCTTCTGATGGCTGAATGTTCTGGGATGTAGAATATCAGTCACAGGACTTTAAATACACACACTGCTCACTTGTTAAGGAGTGAGCCTCAATCATGAACCAGGTATCATTTCAAGCCCAAAAAACACCCGTCATCTTTCATCCACAAAGCCTACATTCTGATGGGGATAGATGTCAGTAAATGAGAGGTTAAATGCATGATGTGGTCTTGGGAAACAGTAAGTTCCAAGCAAAAGAAAGAGATTAAGGGGATAGAAACCGATAGTGTGGAGCTGGACATGGTGGTACACGCCCATAATTTCAGCTACTCCAGTGGCAGAAGGGTTCGGCATGTCTAATGGTGGTGGTGAAGCCGGGTGTGGTGGCTCATGCCTGTAATCCCAGCACTCAGGAGGCTGAGGCAGGAGGATCGCTGTGAGTTCGAGACCAGCCTGGTCTACATAGTGAGTTCTAGAGCAGTCTCAACTACATAGTTAGACCCTGTCTCAAAAAACAAAAAATAAAAAAACAAAAAAAAAAAGGTGGTGGTGAGGCTACATAGTTAAAGTAGGACAGGAAAAGTTGGGTCAAACAAAGCAGGTCTTTCCTGAATGATATCTCGGGGCCTTTGATATGGTGATGAATTACAAATATTTATACTACAAATCATGGCTGTATTATGCAACTTTTTTCAAACTTTGTCCCCTGGAATCCTGTTGATTTGGAGCATCTCAAGCATTTCCATAGAACACTACAGGAAACTCTAGATTTCTTATGTCACAGGATAATAGAACACTAACAGAGAATTTAAATTCCTGGGGGATAGGTGGCATCTTGCTTAATTTACTGATTCTCTCCATGTGGGCCAGGCAGGGAGCCAGGTGCTGTAACTACATTTTCTGGTACAGCCCTTGCAACCCAGATGTTAGAATGAGTTCCTTTTTGCTGTTGGGGAAACTTTTGCTCAGAGTGATGAAGTCAGTGGCAGCAAGTCCTACCCTTCCTGTGCAGAGTCAGAATCTGAACCTGGGCCTCTTTGACTCCAAAACTTGAACCATCAAAACCCAGGTCACTGTGTTGCCTTCACGATGGGATGTGGGCATTGCAGCCCAACTAGCACACCTTTCCTTGCTTTTACCAAACCAGTCCATCTCCTTGAACTTTTTTGTTTTGTTTGAGACAAGGTTTCGCTATGTTACCCAAGCTGGTCTCAAACTCTTGGTGATCCTCCTCCCTCAGCCTCCATAGTGCCCCTGGGATTACAGGCTTGCACCACTATGCACTACATTCCATGTACTCTTAAACCTGTGTCCTTCTCCAGGGTTAGGTTTCCATTCTTTTGCATTGTGCTGGAGTTCCCTTGCCCCATCTCCTGCTGGCCACAAAACAGGTATTCAAAAGGTTTGAGCTGCCAGAATCATGGTCCTGTGGTTTTACCCACATAAAGCCATATGTGAGGCTACATATGACCCAGAGGGACCCTGGCCAAAAAGCTCTGTTGAACCATCAATCTACTACTTTCTCTTCTCTTGGCATTTTTCTCCAGCTCTTTGCTCTCTGAAGCCACACTATCTGCTGCATCCAAAGGGTCCTGGAGGCCCCAGATCTATACCAGCATTTCTGCCAGGGCACCCATGAGGTACCTAGGCCCTATGTGGCTGCAGTGACCAAGAGCTGGTGGTGAGGTTGGCTCTGCAAGGAATGAGGGATATACAAAGGTACCAGTTCAGTCTTGCTGGAGTCTTCCAGCTAGTGGCTCAGGGGAAGAGATGGGAAATTTCTGTATTTACTGGAAACAGCAAGGCAAATCTTTCGGGAAAAGATCTGAGGTAGATTTTTCTCTCCCACCCTTCCCATCTTCCTTTCATGAGACAGCTGAGGAAGTTGGTAATGATTAGTCATTCCATGTTAATTTCTTACTAATTTGGATGGAGAGAGATTGGTCTTTTCTGAGTTTAATCAGAAACTGAAGTGCTCCAAAACTGAACTCACTGTCCTTTCCTCTTGATGGACACTTCTGCTCCTGGACCCTGTTGCACATGCCTCTGTGCAGAAGTCAGCAACAGGGAACTAGAGTTTTAGAAGCATCTATGAACTAGACACACAACTGAGCTTCTGAAGAGGAGGGCAGTAATCCACGCTATAAAGGGAAAGATGATTCTGTGCAGATTGTGAGCAAAAACACGGACAAAGTGTGTGTACTTTAGGGACCTTGGAGAGTGCAACCTTGATGGTGTTTGAAGGGCAAGGTACATAGTTGCAAGTCTTGCAGCTCTCCAATGCTCAATGCCAAAGCAACCCAAAATGTAGTGTTTCAAACCATGGCAGCCTTTGGTTTTCTAGTCAGCCTGCAATCTGGGCTCAGTGGGGGAGAGCTCACTTCTGCTCCACGTGGCATCAAATGCTGGGACAGAAAACTTCTGAGGACTCATTCAGTAACATGCCTGATAGATGTTTCTGCCCAAAGGCTGAAACCTTATCTGGACTTGTTAGCTGAACAACAACATATAGCCTTCCCATGTGTAGAGACAGCTGGGCTTCCTTGTAATGTGATGTTTGAGTTCTAAGGATGCTAAGGGAATAAGAGCCAGGCAGGTTCTCTACCCGTAATGAGGACCGAGCCTCAGAGGTCACATGGCATTCTGTTTCATTCTCATTAAAAGCAAGTACTCAAGACTGGATAATATTCAAAGGATGAGAGCATATTCTCTGCCTCCTGAAGGAGTGTCGCAGTCATGCTGCATGAAGGGCATGTAGTTGGGGGATATTAATATGGCCATCTTTGTAAAATGTGACTTGTTTCATCAGGGTATGCAGTCAAGTGGCAGGCAGGCAGGGTGTAGATCTGTAGCATCAAGGATATCACACCAAGGGTGTTGGATTTTGTCTTGTAGTAACTAGGAGCTGGGATGAAACATTGATTTGGGAACTATCTGTTCATATAAGCCTTTGAGATTCTCTCTCTCTCTCTCTCTCTCTCTCTCTCGCTCGCTCTCTGTCTCTCTCTCTCTCATGACTTGGTGGAACATTTGGAGCAGGCAGATAAGAGACCCATGAGAGATAATCACATATGTCTCCAGGGGAGACATGGTAAGAACCTGAGTCAAGGCATATACTTGGAGATGAGAACAGAGCTCAAATATGAGAGAAACCAGAAAGAAATTATAGGATCTGGCAATAGAGTAAAAATGAGGGTTGGGAGAGGGAGGGCATCTAGGAGAATTCCTGGTTTCTAACTTGGAAACTAAGAGAAGGTGACAGGGAATGAAGTCCGAAGATCAGGGGTCTATGAGGGAAGACAGTGAGTCCCATTCAAGAAGTGATTAACCTGAGGGGTCTGAGAATACTCAGGAGGACCTGGCCAGCAGACTGTGGGGTGGTCCTGAGCAGGGAGCTCCAGGGAATGTTCTGGAAGTGGAACTGAGATTGGGTACAATGCATTATCTTATGGGCAAATGAGATTGTTCGTGAGCATGTCCAGAGAAGGGGACTATAGAGTCTTGTGGGAATTAGCCTTTAAGGGTGGTCAAAGGAAGAAAATTGTCAAGGCATTTGAGATTAAACTGCCTCCCTGACTCTGGCCAGACTCAGAAACTAATCTGGACTTGAGTGTGCTTCAGTGCCCTGAAAATCAATGAGACATTAACAAACCCCAGAACCTTGGCCATCACCTTCACCATCGCAACCGCCATCGCCACCATTTTCACCACTACACCACCATCACCATCACCACCACCATCAGCATCACCTTCATCTTCCTCACTGTTCCCATCCCTTCGCCATCATCACTTTCATCATCATCATCACATGCTGCTTTCCAAAAACCCTGTTCCAAGGCTCTTGTCCTCCCTTCTGCCCATAATGGAAGCTCCTCTAATTTAGAGGAGTTCTCTGTTTGTTTTGCTTTTCCTTTCTAATGTCCCATGTATTACCCTCTGCACATAGATACTCGGGGCCAGAATGTGTCCTCTACTCCAGCAATTGTTACCCATTCTGCCCACCAGATTCTGCTTGAGGAACTTTTATTAATGACTTTACCCTCACCAGTTTTGATTCAGCTGGTCTTGGATTGGGCCTAGACTACTTCAAAGATACCTCTGGCTCCTCCATTCAGGCAATTTTGACTCAAAACTAAGTTAACATCCATTGATTTAAACCAGTTACCTCACCACTGGGGAAATCAAGGGCCCTGGAGAGGGGAGCTGGCCCCAAGCATCTCAAGTGACTGACAGTTAAGCTCTAAAAATGCCCGTTATAATGCTAGGCACTCAGGTTCCCCTTTTCTGGACCTCAGTTTCCCTTTCTGTGAAGAAAAAGTGAGACAAGATGATTTCGACAATACCTTTATCACAAAATATTAAGACAAATGTAATGTATGAAGTGAATTGCAGTGGTGCCGCCTCTGCTCCCAGGCAGGCAGGCTTCCTCCTGCCGCTGGTGAAGGGTGAGATGTCTGCAGGCCTCAGAGGTAGGTGGCAGCCTGGAGAGGCATCTAGTTTCCTGGGTGTAATGACCCTTCAGATTTGGAGGCTGCGAGTATGGATGCATGGACAGGCAGTGAATCCTGGACTCTGTCAGAAATCCCAGGGTGGCTGAGCCCTCACAGGTAGGAAACTGCACAGCCTGGAGCAAGGGCCTGTACAAAGAGGTACGTTCAACTTTGGAAGGAAATAGAATCAAAAGTAGAGCCCCTGCTGTTCTTCTGAGTTGCAAGCTTTCAATTAAGGGAAGAACTGTGGCAACTATGAAATGTAACAGCATCCCACCCTTCCCTGGAGGAAAAGTGATCCAGAAGGGTACCCGCCAGGGGCTGCTTGGGGATGTGGGACTCCTGGATTAGGCCTTGATCAGGCCTGGTCCAACAGCTCAGAACAAGAGGGTACAGGGCTCAGCCTGGTGCTCACCAAGGATGCCATCAAATCCCTCCCCTCCCCTGCTAGACATGTGTCTGTCCTGTCAGATGAGGAACTCACATCGACTCAGGGCTCACAGGACTGGTCCTAGGGGACAGTGTGGGATACAGTGAGTCCCTTCCCCAAGGCGTTGACCATGCCTCCAGAGGAGAACGAATCCAATCACAGCTGCCCCTGATGAGAAGCAGATATCCTTGATAAGAAGTGGTTATAAGCTCGGTGCGGATGTGAAAGGAGACACTCATTCAAACCAGGTGGTCTGGGGCTAGCACTGCCTTGTCTTACTGAAGGAGTAAGAGTTGGGTCTTGGAGGTCAAGAGAAGTGGAGCAACGTGACCTAGGACTTGTTTGTGCTGCTGGGAGGGGTACGAATTGGATGGGGAGTAGCCTTGAACCTCTAAAGGCAGAGGAGGAAGGCAGACCAGCAGTCCACAGTGGCACTGGGGCGCTGCTGGAGAGGCATCCAAGCTGGAACGTGCCACAGATGCTTGGCTGGTGTCAGGCCTGTCCCCTGGGAAAGTCTTTTCCTGTAGTTTTACTGGGCTGTTTATAATAACTGTGATAAGATGCAATAAAGATAGGAGTGGCTAACATTTCCACCTCTAGCAGGGGGAACAATGGTGTAGTAGCAATGGCATTTCACCCTCCGACCACTTTATAAAGTAAATGTTCCTATGTGACAGATGGGGAAACAAAGGCACCAGGATAGAAGGCTTGGTGGGGCCAGCACTTGCTGTACGCAGGCCTCACAGCACGTTCTCTGTTTCCTCAGATATTTGTGCTCTGCCACGGCCTCCTGCAGCTCTGCCAGCTCCTATACAGTGCCTACTTCAAAAGCACCCTCACCACCATTGAGAAGCGCTTTGGGCTCTCCAGTTCTTCCTCAGGCCTCATTTCCAGCTTGAACGAGGTGAGAGCATGTACTGGGCCACTGTCCCCACTTATGCAGGACACTGACCACAGGGCTGAGAGGAGCAGAATAGGGATTGGGTGTGCATCTAAGGCACAGGCTGCTCTCTGCATCGGGACACACAATGTACTCTCTTAACGCTGGCTTTTGACTTTGCTAATGCCCTGGCTCATGTCCTCATTTATGACAGACACAAGGAAACAAATCTCTGACTTGTGTCACCATAGTCCAGTCCCATGGCCTGACATGCATTGCTAGCCATTCATCACTTCCTAGGAGTCCTCTCTCCTACTGAGTCCAGACACAGCCCCCTAATCCTTCCCATCCCGCTGTTCCAGGCCCCTCTACCAATGAAGATCAGAGCTGGCACCTAAGGTATCCTCTCTTCCAGCTCAGCCCTGATGATAGTCAAAGCCGTGACTTCTCGTGGTTAAATTTTCATCCATATTGTACCGTGCTCAGAACGAAAGTGTGAGCCAAGGAATAGCTGAATGCTTTCCAGGGGCAAGGAGTAGGCAGCTGGGATGTGTGCAGGTCCATTTGAGACAGAAACTTGATTAGGCAAATAAGAGCCGTGATACTTCCTCACAGCTATGGTTCAACCAAATTGAAAGTAACCATTAAATCTCTTTCCCAAGCTCAGATACATTTTCAAGAATCTCATCTTTTCAAGATCATGCCTGTGGGCACAATTTAAGGCGAATACCATCATAGAGTTCATTTCTCTGACCCAACAGTCACGTGCGTGTGTGTGTGTGTGTGTGTGTGTGTGTGTGACTATGGTGTCTGGGTATTTATGTATAACTATGTATCTAACCATGTATGTGTGTGTGTGAATGTACGTCTCTGTGTATGGGATTGTGTGTGTGTGTACCTGTCTCGATTTTTGTGACTGTGTCTGTGTGTATGTGTGGCTATGTGTGTGTGTGTGTCTTTGTCTGTATGTCTGTCTTTCTGCCTTTATGTAAATGTGTGTCGGCATGACATGTGTTCATCTATATCTGTATTTGAGTGTGTCGATGTGTGTCTGTGTGTGTTTGTCTGTGTCTATGTATGTCTATGTGTGTGTGTCTGAGTATTTGTGTATGACTATGAGTGTGTGCATAACCCCACATCTGTGGGTGTCTGAGGGTTTGTGTGTGACCATGTGTCTGCCTGCATGTATATTTGTGTGTCTCTGTGTATATATGAGTGTTTAAGTATTTGTGTGTGATGATGTGTGTGACTTCGTGTGTGTATGTGTATGTGTGCATGTGTGCATGTGTGTATACCTTGAGGCTGTGAGAAGATTGCAGCCTGCTGCAGAGGATGGTAGGCCCTCCAGGCCATGGAGCCTACAGTGAGTTTGAGTGACACACCGGCCAGTCAGTCTGAGAAATCAGATCACTCTCAGAAAGCCTTCTGGGGCCCGCAGGTGTGGTATGGGTGCAGGCTGGGTATGAAATTCACAAGCAGGAGGAACAGTTTGGTGAACAAGTGAGGTCAGGAACTCTTGGCCCTGGGAACTGACAGCTCCTGTTGTCTACCCTGACAGCCAGGGCAGAGCAAACAAGGTAAGTAGGAGCCCAGGAGGTTTGGCTCTTAATGCCGGCCACTGGTGTTCTGGGGATGGAGACTCTGTAGGGCAGGGTGTGTTACTAATGGGCTTGTGGTGGCTTTCAGATGGCCTCCCATCAAGCCCAGAGAGCCTTTTCGAAAGGCTCTCCAGGCTGAGGGGAGAGCACTGTGCCCTTGTTCTCCTGGCTAGAACAGCTGCCGTTTGGGGGTATGTTTGCTATTATGGAATTTAAAATTTCAAAGGGATTCTGCTGGTGAATAAACATTTGAGGTGATCGGTCCCAATACCAGGGAGTGCCAGCTTCTCACAGAGGAGCACACCCAGGCCCCAGAAGAGCCAGAAGGCCTTTGCAGATAGGTGAAGAACAGGCTGCAGCCCTTCCTCCTGGTCCATCACTTCGTGGAAAATGAGAGAGGAGCAAGAAGGAAAGAAGTGAAATCTAAACCCAAGAGTAAAGCTCTTTCCAGGCACAAGTTTCAGAATGTCCAGGAACCACCTCTGCCAGAGGCTGGAGCAGAAGTTACTGGCACTCGAGGCTGATTCATCACATGCTTCTCTGGGTTCCACAGCCACACTGCAGGGGTTCCCGGACAGCTGTGTCCTCTCCTGAAAAGTCTGCTTGTGTTGTTCATTCCTTCACTGACTTGACACATATTAAAGAACTGTACCATGTGCTGGGGAGACAGTGTGAAAAAGTAGTCAAAAGTCTAAGGATAAATGTAATATTTATTTATAAAGATCAAGGAAGCTTCTAGTAGGTCAGACTATGATAAGTGCTATGAAGAAAAGTAAAGTTGCAGAGGGAAAGGGCTAAAGAGGTAGGGCCAGAGAGCTCACCTGCCAGGGAGCCCCAGAAACATAGAATAACCAATGTTTCCAGCCAGGGCAGAACTTGGGAGCACTGTGGTCTTCGTCCCTCATGTTACACAAGTGAAAACAGGCCCAGGGAAGGGCAGAGACTGGTTAGAAGCAGAGCTGCTAAGGCAGAAACCCACTTCTCCAAGAGGCAGCAGACCACTGTCATGAAGTCAGGGCACTTCAAAGTCGGACGACCCTAGTTTAAGATACCTCCTGACCTCATGAGTGTGGACGTGTTACTTAATATTTGTCATCTGTGAAGTGAGGATTGTTGCATGGCGAAATGAGATAATGTGTGTTGCTTGGTTGTTATTCTGCCTGCCAATTCAGAGCCCTTGGGTCCTTTCATTAAGATATTTGACCTAGGGTTTTACTAGGGAACATGTACTATTCCTAGGAGCCAGCCAGAATTGGAGACTTCCTTGAATTTTCCCCCAAAAGATCTGAGGGAAAATGGGTGGTTTTTAACCCAAGTCCTTCATACCTCCAGATACGTACTTACTTCCCTTGGGCTGGTCTGGAAGGTGGTGACAGGTTTCTGATGACAGAGGGAAAGCTGAGACTACTAGTATATGGCTGACGCTGAGGCCCCTGGGACAAGGCGAGGGTGGCTCTGTTAGTGCCCGCTACCATCAGGAAGCATCCTCCCACTGTAGTCTTCCTGAGAAGGTCTGCTCAGGTCTCCTCTGGGGTCACACTCCACCCTTCTTCTCTCTCTGCAGATCAGCAATGCCATCCTCATCATCTTTGTTAGCTACTTTGGCAGCCGGGTAAACCGACCGAGACTGATTGGCATTGGGGGTCTCCTGCTGGCTGCAGGTGCCTTCGTCCTCACCCTGCCACACTTCCTCTCAGAGCCCTACCAGTACACCTCAGCCAGCATTGGTGAGTGGCCTTCAACCTCTGCCTCAAGGGAATGGGGAGTGGGTGAGCGTCTCACGGACTTCATAAAGATGTTTGTGGGGTGGTGCATGCCACTCTGGGCAGTTCTGCCCTCTCCGATCAGAAGTTTCCTTGGCTTTCATTGCTTGGCTTCTCCCCAGAGCACATCAGAAGCTCAAAACATAGTGGAATACATAGAACTGTGGAGCAGCAACCCAAGCCCTGGGCTGCAGCTGGTGGCTTGCCTCCTCCTAGAATTGTGCAATGTTTGTCCTTTTATGTCTGTGGCTTCCTTCATGTAGCATTATGTTTTCAAGATTTATCAATGCAGTAACCTGTCTTAGGACTTATTCCTTATGGAATTGCTTAATGGAATTGATGTATATATTACATTTTGCTTACCTATTCTTGTGTCGATGGACACTTGGATTGTCTCATACAGCTTTTTTAAAAAAAGTAAGACATTGCCTCCCCCTAAGCCTCTCACTTCTACCCTAGAGGGAGCCACTAGCCTCTGGCCTCAAGTCATTGCTCATTTGGATACTTGCTGTTCCTCCTTCTGATGTCCTATTTCCTTGGTCTTGTTTTTTTTCTTCCTACTGCTTTGGAAGTAGCACATTATGTTATGTTACCTTTCAAATGTTTAAAAATGTGTCATGCAGTAACATGTTGTTAGGGATAATGTAGAGTTCTATATATGTTAACACTTTTATAGATTCATGTAATCACCACCACAATCAGCACAGAGAACAGTTTCATCACTTCCAAAATTCAATGTTGCTATTCCTTCATAGTCATGCTCTCTCCCAGCTCTATAACTGTTGTTCTGCTTCTATCACTTTAGTTGTTAGGGAATTGATCATGTTAGAGTATGCTGTGACGCCGCCAGCACAGGCTGCATTTTCCTGGTACTTCTTGGCTCTTAGAATGACTTCATGCTCTTATCTTTAGTTTCCCTCCCACCAAGGCCACAGCGAGACAGAGAAGTTGAAAACTGTTTCTGCAGAGCTGAATCCATAAAAGGCAACCTGCCCTGTGATAGGTTAGAAGTATCCCACTCCTCATGAATAAGCAATAGCCCAGCCCAAAACCAATAAAAGGACCTTCCTTTCTTTGTTCTCTTCTTCTCTTCCTCTCTCTCTCTCTTTCTCTCTCTCTCCTCCCGCCCGTTGAATAAAATCTCCAGTCGGACCTATCGTTGTGTGTGTGGCCTCGTTGTTGAGCGTCACTATTGCCTTTCATTAGTTTTGTGATTTTGAGAATATCATGTAAATGGGAACAAAGAGCATGTAACCTTCTGAGACTGGTATAAACCTTTGAAATCTCTCCTTTTTATGTCCAAGTAGGATTCCATTGCGTGACTGTGTTACAGATCATTTACACACTGACCTTTTGAGAGATACTTGGATTGTTTCCACTTTGTAACCATTATTAATAGAGCTGCTGCTGCAATCCACACAACTAGGATCTGGAGCCAGGGAGCGCGGTGGGAGATGGAGAAAAAAATGAAGAATCAAAGACTATCCTTGAAAGCTGGGACCAGGCGGAACCATGGCTTGTCAGGAGCTTATGGCTGCCTGGAGTCCCACACACTCATTATTCATAATGGAAGGCAAACGGGGAGAGAGACGGGGCAAAAAGTGCTATGTGACCTAGGCAGAACCTAGCGTGATTGTTTCAGGATGGGGCCTAGGCGGGAAGGCAATGGAGAAGGCTACATAGTGTAACTGTCTCCTGGGGCTGTGCCTTCCAGGGTCTACAGTCTAATCTGTGGAGGAGAAAGGGAGCAGGGAAGATAAGGAGAGTAGGGAGGAGGCGAAGGACCATCTTCAGGCTCAGCCCTTGGCAAGCTGCTACAAATATTTGTGTTCAAGTTTTTGTATGAGAAGATTCTGATGTGAAACATTCCTTCGTGTGCTCACCGGTCATCCAAGTGTCCTTTGGAGTGAATTGTTTGTTCAAGTAGTTTGCCCATTTTTAAATTGAGTTATTCACTTTCTTGGTGTTGAGTTTGAGTTGATTACATGTTCTGAATACAAATTGTGTACTGGGTATGAAATCTGCAATTATTTTCTCCCAGTCTTTAGCTTGTCTTGTATATTCTTTTAACAACGCCATTTGCAGAGCAAAAGTGTTAAATTTTATTGAAGTCTAATCTGTCTTTTTTTTTTTTAACTGCCTTTAGTACCACATTTAATTGCAAGTCTTTTTTTTTTTTTTGGTACCGGGGATCGAACTCGGGTCCTTGAGCTTGCAAGGCAGGCCACCGAACCGCTGAGCTAAATCCCCGGCAGTGCCACATGTAAGAACTCCTTGCCTAACCCTAGAACAGGAAGATTTCCCTCTCTCTATATATAGTATATATATTTTTAAGGTGTTACAGTTTTGCATTTACATTTACATCTATGAACCATTTTGAGGTTTTTTTTTTAACAAGGTTGTTTTTCCCTTGTTGCATAGATGTCAAATTATTTCAGTATCATTCATTGAAAAGATTATCAGCCGGGCGTGGTGGCACACGCCTGTAATCCCAGCACTCGGGAGGCTGAGGCAGGAGGATCTCTATGAGTACGAGACCAGACTGGGCTACATAGTGAGTTCCAGGTCAATCTCAACCACATAGTGAGACCCTGTCTCAAAAAAACAAACAAAAAAAAATTATCTTTTTCCATAAAATTAGTTTGTACCTTTATCAGAAATAATCAACTTGGGCGAAGGACATAGCTTAGTGGTACAGTGATTGTCTAGCATGCATAAGGCCCTGGGTTCCTTCCCTGGTGCTGAAAAGGAACTGGCCATAGTTGTATTTGTGTGAGTGAATTTTGGAACTTTTTTTTTCCATTCCATTGGTCTATTGTTCCTTCGCCAATATCATATGGTCTTGCTTGCTAATGCTTTATACGAAGTCTTAAAAGTCGTATCACTCTTCCAACTTTATTATTTTTCAGAATTGTTTTATCTTTTCTAACTTATTTGCCTGTCCATTTAAGGTTTAAAATCAGCTTATCTCTATTTACAAGAAAAATCCTTCTGAAATTGTGATTGAGAGTGCATTCAATGCATGGATCAGTTTGAGGACAGTTATATGTTGGGTAGCTAACTTGCAGACACAGTATGTCTTGCCTTTACCCTGCATTCAACATTGACCTGTGTTATAACAAACTCCAAAGTTGAAGAATATCCCAAGAGAACAAAACAAGGATCCCAGGATATTTTAATGCAAACCGTCCTCACCCATCTTCCATTTTCCTTGATCACTATTCTACTTCTACCTGTTTTTAATCATCACCTTAGTGGTCATTGTAAATTTGCATTATTTTGCTACTTATAGATAAGTCAGCACTTGTTTTTATTTATCCACAAATTTGCTGGTTTCTTTGTTCAGCATTGCTTTTTGCATTTCACCCACCCTGCTGATACAATGTCTTTTTTCCTGAAGTACACCCTTAGTGTTACTTAGTGTAACTTAGCTTTACTTACTGTACAACTTTAATGTTACTTTCAGATGCGCCCTTGAGTGAGAAAACTGTCGTAAAATACCTCAGTTTTACTCTTTCTCTTGAATTATAGCTTAGCCAAAAAATGTATTAACTACATTAAGTTATTTTAAATTAATAGTTATGTCTTCTCAGTACTTCAAAGGTAACACACCTCTGTCCTTCAGCATTTCTTGATGGTGCCTGGATTTATTCATTAGTTTAATTTTCATCTCATTTTAAGTGTACTATTTTTCTTTCTGTCTAGCTATGCTTAATTTTTTTAATTTTTTCTTGGTTGTTCTGCATGTCTATCATAAGTTTTCTGAGAATGGGTTAATTTTTATTTAATGTCTGAAAGCTCCTTGTGGGATTTGTTTTGTGATTTGTTGGGGTTTTTTCTTTAACATTAAAATAGAAAATTAAGGTTTCTCTTTAGTTCTGAAAAATTCTCAGCCAAAAATGCTCTTCAGATTGTACAGCCCTGTTTTCTCCATCCTTTCCCTTGAAACATGTTTTACATATGCATGCACACATGTACATACGTGAACATGTGTCTGTCTATATATCTGTATGTCATCTTCATTCCTACCTCCTTGTCTCTTAACCTCTCTTTCATAGTTTTTAATACTTTATTCATTTGTGCTGCTTCCTAGTGATTTCCTTAAAGTATATCTTTGCCAGCAAGTGTCGGACCTGCAATTACAATTTCATTTGTGCTGCTTCCTAGTGATTTCCTTAAAGTATATCTTTGCCAGCAAGTGTCGGACCTGCTCCTTACATTGTAAATTTTAATGGCTTTATATAGTTTGCTAATTTGAAGACTATCTCATGCTTGCATTTCATGTCTCTCTGCCCTAATTTCGTGATTTCTTGGGGTTTTGTTACGATTTTTATCGTTTTAATGTCTTGTACTGTTTTAAATATATTTATTTTGTAGTCTTTTACAAGTGGTTCCATTGGCTCCAGTTTGGGGAATGTTAATCGTCTTGCGGTTTCATGTCTGCTTGCTCCTAGTATGTTAATCATCTCTCTGTATGTTCTACCGTGTTTGACCCTGAAGCTATGTGAGGTAGGGTCTCCTCTGTAGAAACTGTGCATAGTCAGGGTTGGGAAATAGCTCTGCAGAGAACCTTAGCATTTGCTTTAACTCAGCACCCTGGGAACATCACCCACCACTTTGGCACTTAACTGTGTTCATTTGTTGGCCTGGGAGAGCCTTGCCCTTGTTTTTAAAGGATGTAGGAAGTGGTGGTGGTTTTATGGTGAGCAGTGGTGAAAGGCACATTCTGAAGATGCTCATCTTTATCCCACAAAAGGACGAAACGATGAATGAACCATCCAGGGATGTGCTGAGGAAATAATTGGTTCCGGTTTGCTAGAATACCAGGCTTGTCTAAAAATTAGGTGTGTAGATAAATTCCAAAGAATGTTCTTGAATGACAGAGGGGATTCCTTTATAGGTTGTGAGACCTGCACTGGAGAGAGAAAGAAGTGGCTAGAATGAAAAAAGGAATCAAGACAGACAGTGATATAATGGCAAAATGTCTGCTAGGTTCTGATCCTGGAAGCCGTTTTTTCCAACTTTCTGTTAATCATCAGTATAAGTCGTTTCTCCTAAGTGCATAGTGATCTTGGATCTATTTGGTCTCTTTAAGGGCTGAGCCCTGCCTCAAGTAAGCAAAGGATGAAGCCAGACCTGAGCCCGGGGTTCCTGTGCTGCACTCTCCCCCTTGTTTTTGACCAGGAGCTTGAGGCCAGCTCTGGAGGAGTGACAGGAACTGATCTTCCCTGATACAAGACGACTGAGCTAATGCAATCATCAAGGGAGCCTGGGGCACTGAGGCCAGGCAGGGAGGAGGGCACCTTGCCAGGCGCCACACACTATGGCTGCTCAGTCTGGTGGGTTGGCTCCCCATGGCCTGGGCCTACATCCCAGTGGCATTTGCTTTGTACAGAGCAGCCATGGGAGGGTGGTTAGAGATGGACTTCACTCTGTTCCTCATTAGCAATGGTCAGTCAAACTGGATTCAGCTCTCACAGTCCCCCAACATCTGAGGGAAACACTCTGTCAGTACAGAGTTACCCCTAGCACTTTTAGCTAAAAATCATCTGAGACAGGACCACAGCCTGCCTCCCAGAGCCTCAGGGGCATCCATAGGCCAGAAGAGTGGGCTATTTGGTCATTGTTGCTCATTTTGGTTTGTGCAAATTCTAATTGCAATAGGGCATGACAGTCTCACTCACACTGGCTAGGATCAGAGCAACAGCTGGAAGTGTTCAAGGTTGGGCTGCCTTCGGGGCATCTTCCTGGTGCCAGTAGGTGAGATGAGGAGGACTTTGGCTCAGGAGCCACATCTGTGGGATGCAGCTGGGGCTGTGTACCGAGTGCCAGTGCGACGTGGGAGTGTGTGCTAATATGTGCAAATAAAAATATCCTTCAAGTCTCATTTCATGGGAAAATTCTCACATGTGACTCTATTTCAAATGTATTCCTATGGGATTTTTTTTTGTTAGTACATGTTTACAGTGCATAATGATTAGTGATTATATTTCTCGAGGTACTTGTCCATAAAGTATCATAATTCTTTTTTTCATCCTCTTCCTCCCATCTCTCCTCCATCTATTGGTCCCCTCCCATTTGCAAAAGATCTATCATCCTATTTCCTAACATCTTCCTTTTTGCTATTTATTTATCCTTTGGGCTTCTCATATAAGAGACATTATGCAATATTTAAGCTTGTATGTTTGAGGTGCTTCGCTTAACATTATGATCTCAAATTGCATCCATTTTCCTACAAATGACTCAAGTTTGTCCTATGATATCTTGTTTTGAATTATTTGTGGTCTTCGGAAACAAACACATTTTATTAAATGCAACACTTTGAATGGTGATGTAACTATGAACCATCTTCTAGGGATAGGCAGTCCTTGGAATGAAGCTGGCCTTTGGTTATGTTTGTTTGTTTGAAGTTTACTTTGTTGTTGCTGTTGTTTGGGTTGTATTTTGTTATACTGACCAGGCTGGCCTTGAAATTGCAATGCTCTCACCTCAGCACCCAGCTGTAGTGGAGTTTTGAGATTCCCTAATGGTATGGCCTTGGGCCCTTCTTCCGTACTGGGAATCTTGGTTCCTCTCTGTCCCTACAACAACAGACCCTTCCTCCTAGGGCTGTGAGAGCTATGAAGATGCAAGTCCTTAAATTTAGCCCAGTGGCTGGCATATGCAGTACTCTGAAGCGGTGGCTCTTGTACCCAATGGATGTGACACTAAGTAAACTAGTAGCACCTCAGAACCCCAAATGAGGAAGCACCCTGCTTCCTGTGAAAAGCTGAGTCTGATAGCTCTCGCCATGAAATGGGTGGCCTAGGGGCGTCTAAACTTGGTTTCTCTCTGGTTCTCACCCTGGGTGCTCCAGGGCCCATCCCTCAACATGGTCCCTGCTAGATCCCTTATATGTGAGGCGTGGATTTCTCTGGGTGGAAGCATAGGTTGCATTTCTTCACAATTCCCTAAACCTCTCATTGGTGCAAGACTGATGATGTTAGCATGATAGGTAGAGCAGGGACTTTGGCATTCAAATCCCAGCTGAGCCATTCCCTTGCCAAGTTTCAGTAGGCAAACTACTCCACCTTCTGAACCTCTGTCTCCTGACTTCTTTTGCGGGGTTGGGGTAGGGGGCTGAGGGACTAAACTCTGGTCCTCGCACTTGCGAGGCAGGCAGTGGCAGCACTGAGCTAAATCCCCGGCCCTTTGAATCTCTGTCGCCTTAGCTATAAAAATGGGAACAATAATGTCATCAGTGTGTTCTGAAAGAGAAAAGTAAAACAGTATAGGTGAAGTGCCTGGCTCACATTAGCTGTTTGGCAAATTTCTGTTTGCCTGCCCTTGTTATGGTATTTGAAATCTGTTGCTCATAAAGAATGGACCCCAGACCTATTAGCATATGTTGATTGCTGATTTCTTCTCCCTTGGAACAAGGCTGCCCCAGAAATGAGCGTGGGAAATGAATAACTGTGAGTTTTAGTGGGAAACAAATGAAGAAGGACTGAACATTGTGGAAATCATAGAGACCTTTAACAACTAATTGCTAATTTTAAAAAGGCCACGCAGACATTTATGGATGTTTAGATATTCTAAATGTCAGTAGGGTCCATAAATGTGTCCTGGCACATTTTAAAGAAAAGACTAGCTACCCAGCCAAAGTATTTAAGTCCATTTCTAGAAGGCACGGGGAGGTTTTTACAGATGGGAAACTGGCCAACGTGAAACCAAGTCTCCCAAGAGATAAGAGAAGGGTCTTTGGAAGCCAATCTGGGAGAACTAGGTGTAACCCTGAAAGATCCTGTGGCCAAGTTTGAAGGGAAGTTGGCCCCCACAGACAATGGAGGCAGGAAGCTTCCTGGAGGTTATGCAGGAAGGGAGAGATTGTATTTTTGGACCAGTCAAGAAAAGAAAAGGAAGAGTCACTTTCTAGTCCTTTAGTCATGAAGCTGCCCGTCCCTTTCCAGTGCTCAGTCACCCCAAGGGTGTCCTTGGGAAAGAGGGTAGTGGGAAGGCTCAGGTGGGGAGTGTTGGGATCCTGAGACAGGCTGTCCTTCCTCAGTGAAGAACACACAGCTCCTGACCTGCAGAGCAGAATCCATTCCCTTGAGGGAACTGCTCCTGAGCATGAGCTCCGGGTGTCCTGTGATGTAAAATGGATGTGGCAGGACGCCCTGGAGGAAAGCGCAGGGCACACCCAGTGTGGGGCTCATGGTGGGAGTGTCTGAGATGTACAGGTTGTGCAGGAGTGGGGTGTTTCCAACTTGGAGAGTCGGTGTGGTAAGTGTAGGGGTGTGGAGAGGAGACAGGTGTACGGGATGGGTATGTGAAGGATGGGTATGGGGAGGTGTGTGCAGGGAAAGTGTGTGGGGGTGGAAGGTAGGAGAGGTGTGGAGGTGGGACCGGGGTAGTGTGAAAGAAGGAGTGGGGTGTGTGTAAGGGGAGCAGGGGTGAGGGGAGCGGGGAGGCACCTGTGAGGAGGAGGGGAAATGTGCGTGCTGGGGGCAAGTGGGTGGGCAGTCAGGGTAGGAGTCGCACAATCTGGCCAGCTGTAGCTATTCAACCTGAAAGGAAAAGAAAGCAAATACAAGGGAAAATCATAAAACACAAGGGTGTTATTAATTCAACTGAAAGAAAAATAGTCCTGAGCAGAGGAGCAGAACAAAACCTAATGAGATTTGATGTGAAACAAGTTTTAAATGTGCAGTGTGGGAAAGGACAGAATGATAGAAAACACAGGGTGAGCCAGGGAAAGAGCAAGACCCTGAGGGTGGTAGCCCCTGTGAAGGCCTGAGCAGTTGATCTAAAGCTGGCTGACTCTGCATCCAGCTCTTCACCTCTGTTTTGTGGACCAGGCACCACCCCTATCTGAGGGCCTAAAAACATGACCCTGATCCTCCTGGGCTTCTAGCACAGGCCCAGTGGAGACCCAATGTGGCTCCCTCCCTTTCTGGGCCCTCAGGCGCAGTTAGTCATTTTCCTTGCGCAAGAATGAGGCAGGGGTGGCTTCCTGCTTCTGCTCAGGGGCCTTAGAGGCAAGTGTCCTGCTCTCCAGCAAGAGTTGCTTCTCTGGGGTAGCTGTAAAACCATGTGCCTCGAGCCCACCCAGGGCAGAGAGAGGGTCTCTTTAGGAGTTAGCATTCAGGGTAAAAAGGGAAGGCTGCTTGATACCCTGGTGACTTTGAGCATCCTAGGAACTAACCCCTGCACTGCTGGGGAGTGAGGTTTGAAGAAAACAGTGGTCCTTCCAGCAAGAGACCTTGAGCTCAAGGATCTCACAGGAGACAGGGATCAACTTTCCACTCCTCTTGCTGCGCTGATATAGCTGAGGATGCTGGCTGGGTTCAGATACCTCTGTGGTCCAAAGACTTGGCCTAGGGACCACTAAGCACACCTGGTAGCAAGCCCTCCATGAGGTGGGAAGCCATCAGGATCAGCTTCTTTCACTCAGGAACCAGAGAACTTTCAGGATTCAGAACTTGGACTGGTCAAGTTAAGAGGCACAGCCATCTAAAGCTGGGGAAACAGCAAACATAGTTCAGCACAGCAGAGGACTGACCCACAGCCAGGACCTCAGCAGTCAGCCATGGACTGGATGATGCTCTAAAATGGTCCCTCCTGGCCTCTTCCAGGCCTGGAGCTGAGTGAGGACAGATCCGGTCTGAACAGGGTAGAGCTCTGCACCCACCTGTCTGCTTCATGTATGGTGTGGCTCCAGAAGCTTTGTTTGCAGAGAGATTTGGTGGCTGAAGTGTTCGAATACCACTGGATTAGACCAGGGGTCAGCATTTTCCTTAAAGCACCAGGCAGTAAATATTTCAGGCTTATTGAGCATAAGGTCTCTACGAAACTACTCAGCAGTGCTTTAGTGGCATGGAAGTGTCCCCCACCCCATGATAAAGAAGCAAATGGATCTGGCTAGCTATGTGTGTGGATAACCATGGATCATGTGAGAAAGTCCCTTCTTTACCATATGACTCTTTTTCTTGAATTCTGTCTCCAAATACTGTCTCTGTGGGTCACAGGTCTGCATCCCAGAATCACCCAGAACAATCCCATCAGTCCAGAGCTGCAGGAACAGCCATCACATGGACTAGAAGCTTTGCTATCTGAGGTCCAAGACCTTCGCTCAATTCTCCTGATATAAGGCCCTTTCAGGAGACCTGAGCCCACAGGCTGGTGTCTAGGAAGAAGACAGAGGGTATCTCCCTTCCTGATGTGAGGAGCCTACTAAAATTGTGAAGGAGTGATCAAAACACCTGGGACTTTCCCCTACAAATTCAAGCCAGGTCTCATCCTTCCATTTAATGAAAGGCTGAATTCTTTGGAGTTAAAGTAAAGCTTTTGTACTTCACCACCGTAAGATTCCTTCTCCTTGGCTGGAACCCTTCCTTACATATCTTTTGATGTCATCTGAGCTTCTACACTTTGGAATGTCCCACTGGCCACTCTTTCCAGCTTCACATATGGTGCCACTCGTGAGTTTGGGAGTGGTTGCTATTCTCTTTCACCCGTTCCCTGACAACAGGGCACAGAGTGGCACACACTGAGGCCACCCCAGTCCCTGAGGACTCTCCTGCCACGTGTCCCCATTGTGTCAAGCAGGATATCATGACAGACTTTGTCAGCAGGCTTCCTCTAGTCAAGTAACACCACGCTACAGCTTCCCACTGCTTTGGAACCCCACTGGCAAAGGAAATGAGGGGGTTTGGTATGAATGGCTGTTGATGAAGTCTTGTTGGCTCAGCTCACCACTTTGTTTTTTTTCTGCAAAGATCTCCTCCTCAGCCTATTGAATAAATCTGTGAACCATAAATTCTGCTTCATGCCTAATGGGAAAAGGTAGTTAAGTGCAGATGTCTTTGAATATTAAAATTAAATGGCTCCGAGCTGCCATTCTGCCCACTCTGGTGTATCTATCTGCTATCCTATTACTAAAGAAGTGTCCTTGTTGATAGGAGCCAAAGCAGGTGCAACTCAGGGTGTGGGCTCATGTGCACTGGCAAGGGAGGATGAGGAGGTAAGGGAGGGAGGCCTTGCCCAGCAGCGTGTCACCCAGCCTCGATGGGCTGTGCACAGCAGGCCAGCTCTCCCACACACAGCTCACACATCACCCAGCCTCCTTAAGGTAAGTAGGTATATCCCAGGGACCCTTCTCACTGCTAGGTGGTCAGTGTAGGCAGGGCCAGTATCAGCCCCACTGCTGGTCTTGGACACCCAGGCTGGAGGGCAGAGCAGAGCCATTCCCTCTTTGCATGGCCTAAACTCACTTCTGCCTCTCCAGGTGTATACCCTCTAAGCATATCTACTTGCCCTGTGATTCCTTTATTATAATCCATCTACTCCTGAAGAACAGCACTGATCTTACTTGTTTCTCATTTTTGGACTTATGCCCCAAGTTCTTAAAAGCTGAGCAGCATTTCTTGTCCCTAGGATTCTGCCATCTCATTTACCCAGTTGAGTTTCTCAAAGCTACTCATCTCTTTGAATGGAAAGTGGTATTATCGTAGGATCACTATATCCCATCGTTTAACACACTCATTAGTTTTATAAAATATATTTTTATTTTTAATTGCCACATAGCACTTGTACATATTTATGGGATACTGTATTGCCACCAGATAGGGCCTAAGGAGATCCCCCCAGAAGGACATGAGATACCTCAACTTGCCCCTACCCACTGAGTAGGTTCACAGTCTTACATCATAGAGGACTTGTCAGTGAGAGGCACAGACAGATTTATTAAGCAGAGTTAAAGATACACAGACTCGGAGAAAACAGAGTCAAGGTGCTAGAGAGAGGGATGCATTATGATCTGGGGTTGGAAGAATTTGTGTGTTCTTGGGGGTGCCCTCAAGGTGATGGTCTAGGTTATAGGAGACCCCCTCCTATGCCCATGATCACCTTGCAGCACTCAGCCTGGCCATTGGAGGGATGGAAAGGAGCTTGGAACAACAGAGTGGTCAGACTTCTGTCTACTCCAGATCTGGTGTCTGGCAGGCTACCTGTTAGAATGCAAATCATTTGCCTGTGTTTGAAGTTTAGGGATAAAGTACCCAGTTAATAGTGCTAGGTCCTTAGGGGTGGAAGTTTGTAGGATTTGTGAATCTGTAGTATGGAGGAAAAGTAAACCAGGGGCCTAATTTATAGGTTTATTGAATCTTTCAAGACTCGGGAATTTCTGGAGTTTCCTACAAGGGGGGAAAAAAATAGGAATTGTAATCTTGAGTAACTTTGTGTCCCAAAGATGTAGGTTTTTTAAAAGTATAATTTTAAAAAATTTTAAAGTATAATTTAAAAATTACAATTTTCTTATATTTTATCTCTCTTCTATCCTCCCTCAGTATGACATCGCAATACATGTATACAATCAGCTTAACTGGCATACCTGTCATCTCAGACATTTATCGTTTCTTTACACTGGGAACATTCTTTCTCCTAGCTATTTTGAAATACTCAATTAACTGTTGTCAATCATAGTTATTATATTACTTTACTCATCATTTTTAATCATCGTAAGAAGATTACAAAAAGGTATATCTATCATGGAGTTGAAGATACTGAGGTTCAGAGAGGCCCCTGACTAATAAGCAGTAGAACCAAAATTTGAAGCTGGTCTGTCTGGTTTCAAAATAAATTTATTCCACAGCTCCACAACATCCTCCTCAAGGCTGGCAACCCTGACTCTGTTTTTTCTGCTGGGGCAGAAGATTGTGTTCTCCTGATTTCCCAGGATGAAATTCAAAATGCATTTGCTTATAGGAAACATTTTATAGTGGAATAGAGCACATATGGGGCACTATGGACTAACAAGACCGTGGGCCCCGCTGTGAACCGATGAATTCTAATCTGCAAACAACCCAGTTTACAAATAACTCTGAGATCTTGTGTTCCGGACAGCCTGTTCTAAGCCTGCCAGTGGGTGTTGCCAGAGTTTCGGGAAGAACTGTGGAAGAGCTGGGTGTAGGAGGATGAGGAAATAGGTCCTTCAGAGTGGAGCATTCTGAAAGGAGTTCCAGGAGCTATGCTGTAGCCCGAGGGCTTGGCACCTTAGCCTTGCTTCTGGAAGCACCTCTGCCTGTCTCCATTGTCTTATGGCTGCTTCTGGTTTTTAAGATTGCTAACCTCCTCCTCCTTACTCTACTCTCCCACAACCTCCCAGTTACTAGTCACACCCCTTCCTGAGTGCCAGGAATGGTGGCTCTCAAGGACCAAGATGGGAGGCAGGACTCACTGCTGCTGTCCTGTCCCCTGGCAGAATTCTCTTTTCTCTGCAGATGGATAGAATGACTAGTCAGAGGAAGCACTATTTGATATAGCCTTCTTGTGTTGAGCCTCCTAGGGTCCTCTCCACCCCAGCTCTAGGCTTTTGCTCAGAGACCCCCTCCTATGCCCATGATCACCTTGCAGCGTTCTCAGCCTGGCCATTGGAGGGATGGAAAGGAGCCTGAAAGAATAGAGTGGTCAGATTTCTGTCTACTCCAGATCTCCCCCATCCCTGTGGGCCCCACTCTAGGGAAAGAGACCTTTCAGACACAGAATTTCCTGTATTTCCAACCTACTGAGAGATGCAGAAATGAGAAGGGAAATTTTGCATATGTAAATTTTTTAATGAGTCAAGAGTTGCTGCTGGGGTGGGGTTGGGGTAGCAGGAGGAGGAGTGAGGGCTCTGCCTGTTTTGAGTTAGCATTTCACAGTCCTGTGAAAACTGTCCTTTGGGAGAAAGAATGTGCTCTGATTAACTGGAGTCTTTCAGAAGTCTGCCTCACGGAAGATGAGAAACAGACCAACATCTGCTAACACACACCCCACTCCATCCCCAGAACGTGGTGGCTGAAACAGGCAGGCATCGCTCTGGTCTTTCCATGCAGGGATTTGATGTGGCGGGAAGGTTGGAGCAAGCAGCCCTGGAGGAGCTGCAGAGAGGGTCACCAGGTATAAGACCTGTGAGATAGTGGGTTGCTGGTTTTCCCTTCCATGGGCTTGAGCCCTTGACAAAAACTGAGAACTCTGCTCCAGGGAGGAGGCTGTAGGGGAATGGAGCCCAGAAAGCCAAGGCCCCCAGTTCTGTCTGCAGCGCTCATCCACACTCAGTGTCCCTAAATGAAAGCCTGTCTGCGGGATGATCCTTCTGAAAAGCCTATTTCCCTTTGTCCTGCCTTTCACACTCACCTATCCCTGTCCTCTTATTTTTAAAAGTGCCTAATGGTCCAAGTTTAAGAAGTCCTGTGAGCAGGCCAGAGCCACTCCTTTGGGCCATCCCAGGTTTGAGCTCTTCCCTGCTCACATTATAGCTGACTGATTCTGATGTAAACACCTGTTCCCATACAAGGCCAGGCAGCAGGTCCTGACCCCAGGCCTCAAAACCTCCAGCCTCTGGCCTGCCAGCTGCTGCTCCATTGAGGGCAGTGCCCATGGGGGAAGAAGTGTCGGTGCCTTGAACTGCTCTTTCTTTTTACAGGTGTGAGAGCTTGATGTGGGACAGGTTTAGACCCCAGTCAGGTTGGCATAAGGAAAAGAGAGTTATTGGGAGATTGTGACTCAACATGGAATGCGGAATTGGCCAAGAGGCAGTCAGTAGACTTGGATGTAATTGGGGCCAACTGATGATTTTTTTAAAATGCGCATTTTTTAATAAAAGCAGTTTCTGACATGTAATCTGACATTTTAAAAGTTAATGACAATTAAGTGATCCCCAGAGAACTCTGCTGGCCATATACTGACTGCATTAGGTGAAAGTCCATGAGGATTTTCGTGGCATTGGCGGACGATTCAATGTGCCATGTGAAGGCTTAATAAGGCAGTAAACATTTTTATGATCTTTGCTGACCATTAAATATCCCACAAAAATGCTTTTGCTAGCCAAATCAGCAACGAAATTCTAATGATTGTGAATTTAATAAAATGACAAGAATCAGCAAATCAAGAACTGGCACTCTTAAAAGAAACCCTTATTCTCTGGACTTTTGATTCCCTACAACAGCTTCTCCTGCAACAGCCTGGCCTTGTACATCTTACACATTCACATTCACACAGCTCTGCCACGAGGTCCACACACCTCAACTTCCTGAGACAAAAACTCAGTGTATCCAAAATCAACTGTTTCCCCATCGGCCTCACTTCTCCCACCTCCTACACCTCTGACAGGGTAACTCTCCCCTTCACACCTGGGCCTTGAAACCCAGCCTTAATCCCGCCCCGGCCTTCACTTCACTGCCCCCTCAAGGTCTTCACCCTTCTGCATTTCCTTAGAATGCGGGTCAGGGCTCGCCAGCCACACAGAACTTCACTTTTCCTCACAGAGCACGGCCTCCCCACCTCAGTGCTGCTCCATTCGCTGCTCCTCTGCAGCCCTATCTTCTGTCCAGGCCTGTGGGAACTCGGCTCAGGAGGCCTCTTTCTTCAGCAGCCTCCTCCCCACAACTCTGGGTTTTCTACCACTTCCGTTTCTCTAGTGCCGTCCCAATATCTGCAAGGCAGCTTTTTGAAATATACATAAAAATTTCCATTTAGCCATTTTAAGTGTATCATTCAGTGGCATTGAGTACATTTTCACTGTTATGCAACCAGCACCATCATCATCATCATCATCATCATCATCATCCATCTCCAGAGCATTTTCCTCTTCCCATTGTGAACCTCTGTATCCATTTAACTCTACTTCATTCCCTTCTTTCTCTTCCTGATGCCCACCATTCCCCACTGTTTCTATGACTTTGACGACTGTAGATGCCACCTATCAATGGAATCATACAGTGTTTGTCTTTTTGTGTCTGGCTTATTTCAGTTAGCACAATCTCCGCAAGCCCATCCACACTACAACATATGTCAGAACTCTCTTCCTTTTCAGGCTGAATAATGTCCCATTGTATATCCATATTTTATTTATCCATTCATCCCTCAACAGACTGTTGGGTTGTCTCTCCCTTTTGTTTATTATAAATACTGGTGTTGTGAATGTAGGATACAGATATTTGTACAGGTCTCTGCTTCCAATTCTTTTAGTAATGTATCCAGAAGTGAACTGCTGGGCCACATGATAATTCTATTTTTAATTTCTTTACAACCTTGCCCACAGTTGTTGTTTTCTGGTTTTTTGGTAATAACTGACCTGGTGGGTATAGTGTCTCACAGTGGTTTTGATTTGGTCTCACAATATCATGGCTGCCTTTTCCATGATCTGCACACCACAGTAGACTTAAGAGTTTGTAAGGGCATTGCCTATGCCTTTCCGTCTCCTCCATATCTCCACCTAAGCACAGGTACCACTCATTCACTACTGACAAAGTAATTGAGTGAACAAAGCTGGGGTGAATCGTGGTCCTGGTGTCTCTTCAGAACTTGGTGATGTGCATTCCTCTGTACAGCAAGCATCACCTACACTATTTTTGAGAGGGTGCTACTTGGACCTACATAGGGTCCAAGTATTTGCACCTCTTTCCTTTATTTTTCTTTACCTTCAGATGACCTTTAAGCCATTCTTGAATATAACATAGATAACGTAATGGCTGTGTCACCCCATTGCTTCTGAAACAACACACTACAGAGAGCCGCTGTCACATGAAGGAGAATGGCTTAGCCCAGCATACTTACAAGTGACAAGTTCCAGGGAACTCAGACTTTATTCATTTCTTCACATAAAATGAACCTGAAAATGTTTTGAATCTTTGGAAAGAAATACCTATTTGGAAACTTGGCAGCAGCCCTTTTATTTAGGGACCCTAGGTATATGTTGGCCTTTTCGAAATGCATCTGTTTGGTCCAAGTTGGCCCAGGGGAGTGCATGCTGAGCAGAGAGCAGAGGAGGGGGCATGCTGGTTTGTTTGAGTGATGGTTTGCTGAGTCAGGCAGGTTTGTGTATGCACCTGACTCCTTCCTGGGCCAGGCAACCACTGCACACCTCAGTCCAAACTTGCACATTTGCTCTTGAGAAGGCCATGGGGACCATGGTACTTCCTCATGATTCAGCCTCAGGACTAGCACTGCCTGGTGTCCTGTGAGGCTGCTGCAACAAGGGCAGTGGATGCGTAGTGAGCCCACTCTGCCCACCTGGCCCACCATGGCCTCCCACCCTCTGCTGTGCTTGGCCTCTTGCTAGAACCCATGGTCTTTTAAAGTCAAGGACCCTGGCCAAGAGAATCACAGATGTAATAGAACCTAGGTCCCAGGTTTTCAGCCCAGCCCTTCTAAAATCTATTGGTCTTGCAGTCCCTTGGCCACCAGGACTCCCCCTGGAGATCTGCATGCGTCTGCCAGCACCACACCATATCTGGGTGTGGGACAGGGTTAGTGCTAATGGAAGGATTCCTAAGTGGGGCAGGGAATAAGTCAGCCTACTCCTGGGTCTCTCAGCCATGTTTTACTATTGTATTCTTCCAGAATAAAGTTCTGTCCTGAGAAGGGGAGCCCTGCAGCACTACTGAGCCACACCAACCTTCCTTCGAGAGGGCTGGTACAGCCACCAGTCCTGCTGACTTGGTAGTGTCCAGCTTCACATGCTAGGACTTTCTAGAACCACAGCCTTCTAATTCCCCGTGGCTCCTATGGAATCCCCATATCCACCTACCTTACAGTCTCTGTTTCAAGGGAATTGGGCTCAGAGAGGGTTAGAAATTTTCTCAACATCACACAGCTACATAGGGTTAAAATTAATTATTTAACTTCGTATATTAAGTGTTTATCATCTTTTGGGTGGCCCTTTCCTCCAGGCTGGAGATACTGATCCCTCATGTTTAGCTCTCCACAGCATCTATGGAGGATAAAGGATGGACACCATGAGAAGACGCTTCCTTCCCACCTGGGAAGGGCTGCTCCTGCGGTGGCCCACAATCAGTTCCCTCTCACCTTGGTCTTCAGAATCCTCCTGCCAGCTAAGCAGGAGGAGTGATGCTCAGGGACCCTTTCCCAGAGGTCTGAGGAAAAGGCCAGGATTGGAGGTCCGCCGGCAGGTGGCGACCATTGGGCACTCTCGTTGCAGGGAACCTCAGCCGTGTCCAAGCAGAGCTTTGCCAGAGGCGTTGGCATAACCTACCCCCTAGTAAGTGCTCAAACGCTGTGCAGGATGTGCGGAAGGAGACCGGCAGTATGTGGGGCCTGATGGTGATTGCGCAGCTGCTGGCCGGCATCGGGACTGTGCCCATTCAGCCGTTTGGGATCTCCTATGTGGACGACTATGCAGAACCCAACAACTCACCCCTGTACATCTGTAAGTCACTGGCTTGAAGCCGGCTGGGGGAGGGTCCAGGACATAGCATTTGCTCAGGCCCTGGAGGCTAAAAGGCAGTCCGACACTCTCTGCCCACAACACAGTGAGTGCAGAGCTCTGGGTCTGGATCAGGCACACCTGGTGCATTTGCCAGCTCTTACTCCCAGCTGTGTGGTACCTGCAGGATGGAGTTAAGATTATCAGTGGGATTACATGTGCCAATGTGCCCACGCTGGGCACAGTGTAGGTCCTAAATCAGTACCATATTTCCCCAAAAAGAAGACCAGGTCTTGTATTAATTTTTGCTCCAAAAGATGCAGTATGGATTATTTTCAGTGGATCTTTTTTTTTCATGTATAACAATCTACATTTATTCGTGTAAAAAAAACTACATTTATTCAAATATAGTCATGGTATCTTCTTCTGGAACATTGTCATAACTCTCCAAAATCCAAATTCTGGCCTGAGTTTCTTGTGACTCATTTCCTGTGGAAACATCGGCCCCAATCTCTTATGTCCAGCAATAGAGCTCTCCTTAAATGAGCAGTTCTTGTCTATGTAGCCTGCTCGTAGTAGTGTACATTGCTTCAACACAATTATTGAATCATGAAGATTCATATAAGATACAGGACCTGGGATTTAGGTCAATGGCACTGCGACTGCCTTGCAAGTGTAAAGTTCTGAGTTTGATCCCCAGCACTGGGAAAAAAAGATACAATCAGTCATGTCTGTTCATTATCAAGTGGGCACATTATCTGTGCATGTGTCTCTACTCTGATTGGTCACTTGGCAATAAGTCTCGAGCTCATCTGTTTACAAAGATGTTTACCTCTTGTACAAAGGTGCCTGCTTGAGCCTTTACAAGTACTTAATTATAATTTATATTATCATTTATTATGTATTAATGTCAACATTTTTATTTATGTTAATATTATCTTATAATTCAATTCATCTATCATGTATTGCAATGGGTGTACTAAATGTGTCCATCCTGCTGATGGTCATTACTGGGGCTTATTTTGGGGGTAGGGCTTATATTATGGGCATCCTAAAAAATCATGCTAGGGCTTATTTTGTCAGGCCCATGTCCCACACCAGACAGACCACACCCACAGGCTCTGTGACCCCAGAAACTTCTGTCAGGGTCACCAGCATTGTACCAGTGAGAAAATTCACTCATCAACACACCTTGGGCTGGCATTTAAAAATGCTGTGGGGGCTGTTTCCTTTCTATCCAGCAGGTCTCTCTGACAGGTGGCAGGAGGGAAAACAGACTTGGTGCTGTAAATCATGGCATCTTGGGTAGCAATGGCCTTCTCCACGGAAGATGCCATAGGTATGGGCTTGTTAGAGTCAGGAACAGATGAGTGGGATGTCAGGAATCCCCCTCAGTTTAGAAGCCTGGGGTTGCCCAACCTTCTCAGTTCTCTTCAGGTTCTTTTCCCTTGTTTCAATTTCTAGCCATCCTATTTGCCATTGCTGTATTTGGACCGGCTTTTGGGTACTTACTGAGCTCTGTCATACTGCAGATCTTTGTGGACTACGGCAGGGTTGACATAGGTAAGTGTGTGCAATTCCATAAAACATCCCCACACTACTTCCCATCCAATCAGGGTAGAGAATGAGGCTTCAACTATAGGTGCTCATTGCCCCCTCCCTCCCTCCCTCCTTCAGACAGCCAGAAGCAGATGGTCTCTGCCTCCCCTCACCAGGGCTCATGGTGGATCCTGTGGGGCACAAGCTACTGGGGCAAATACACTTCTTACCCTCAAGAAGTTTGCAGTGGGAACCTTAAGACCTAGGGCAGGCCTGCAGCTGCCCATCTTGATGGTGGGATTAAAAGTACTTCTCTGGTTCTTCAAGATGCTGCTGATTATTTAAAAGCAAAAGACTTAATAAGAACTCTTGAAGGGAAAAAAAAGGAAACACCACATAAGCTATACCTATGGATTGTGACTCATCCAGAAGTGTGGCATGGTGCCTTTACCCTGCGTGGGCACCAGAATTGTGTCTAATCTTTTTCTTTCTTACCTTTTACTAGCTGAGGGGTCTTAGCAACTTCACCTTTCTGAATTTGTTTCTTCATCACTAAATGCTAGTAAAAAAATACAGCAGTTGTAAAGATTATAGTAAGTTTAATATATGCTAGGAGGTTAACAGATGTGAGCTCATATTCCTCAAAAATGGTATGGACTAAATCACTGAGCATCTTAGAATGAGGCATAAGTGCTGAATTAACCTTTAGAGAACTGAAACACTAAGCTACCTCTCCAGGCCCTCTCACCAGTTTTTGTTTGTTTGTTTGTTTGTTTGTTGAGACACCACAGTTTCACCAACTTGTCCCAATTGACTTTGAACTTGCAAACCTCCTGCCTCGGCTGTCCATGTAGCTAGTATTACAGGTGTGTGCCACTGTACCCAGCTCAGCAAAGGCTTCTTGCTTCTGTAGGCATGTCTTTTGTATTCCCTCAGCCTCCCATAAGACAAAAACAGTCTGCAGTGTAGTAGAGGGAATGGCAAAGTGCTTTGGAAGTTTTTCTGTGGTTGGTTGTCTGGATTGAATTTTGTTTGTTGTTTTGTTTATTGTGATGGGGCTTGAACCTAGGACCTTAGCACTGAACTATATCTCCAGACATTTATTTGCTATTTTCAGAGAGGTCTCTCCACGTCATTAAGTTGCCCACACTGGGCTCAAACTTATGATCTTCCCACCTCAACCTCCCAGAATGTTGGGATTACAGGCATGCCTGTCCATTTTGGAAGCTTAAAAGCAGGAGAGAGCACTTCTGCGTGAGGCAGTCATGGAGGACTTCCTGAGGGTGTGATGTCTGTGTGGAACTATGAAAGATGGGTGGGCTCTCCATCAGCAGTGAAGGCAGGGAGGAAGCCATTTGAACACAGCCAAGAGGATGAGGAGCATGGGGAACGTGTGGGTGCTGTCTGAAGTTGCCACTTTCCTGAGGATGCACAGGAAAGCAGGACTGAGCCAGACCCTCAGGAAGATCAGCCCCACCAGTACCTGGCACTCAGGCAGGGCTTGCCTATCTCACAAAGAGTCTGGCAGGCAATAATTCTGACCTGCTGCTAGAGCCTAGACAATTCTCCTTAGGGGCTGTCAGACCACAGTGTCAACTGCCTGTACTTCAGGCAGAAGTGGCAAGCCAGAGAAAGTTTTATGCTTCAGGATCAAGCTATCTTTGCCCTTTTGTTGGAACTTCCTAAATTGGTTCCTGATTCCTGGCTGCCCAAAGAGACCAGGAACTGAACTTCCAGACCACCTGGGACAGTGCCAAAGGATACCTGTCACTGTGTGGCTGTGAACTGTTCTGCCATCTTCTCTTCCACCTGTGCCCACAATTTGTTTGCACAGACAAAGGCAATGGCAGACTTCAGATGCAGGGAGAGTGGCCAGGAGAAGGGTTCTCCCTTGATGGCCAAGGCGGCCCACACCGTTGGGTGGTTGCTTCCTCAAGCCCCTTTCTCAGGAAGAATCAATAAAGCTGAGATGTAGTGGAATTCAATGGTTAACAGTATAAGTTTGGGCGCCCAGAAGACATAGGATTGAAACTGATCAATGAAATGGCACTTACTATTCTTCACCTTGGACTAGGGACTTAACCTCTCAGATCTTCAATTCCTGATCATCTACAGGTGAATAGATGTTACCCCTACCTCAGCAACTCCTCAGCTTGCCCAGTGGGATAACAGATATAAAGCATTTAGGGTCTAGACCATGGGAAGCCCTCTGAAGAATCAGCTCTTGCCACTATTACTCTTGCCAAGAGCTTGGAACAAAACCAGTGATGGGACTATACTGTCCCTTCAGCCTGAGGCTTTGTTGATGCTCACCTCTGTGTACACTGGCCTCGATTCTCTGAGAAAACCAAAATGCCTGAAGAAGGAATGTGGTCCTGATCAAGATTCTAGCTCCTGGCTTTCTTTGTTTTCACTGGGGGAAGAAGTCAATAGAACACCCCCTGAATAGAAATTCTTTCTAGTAATGTGAGAACATGCATTCATTCAACAAACATGTGTATCCTTTTGCTTCTCTTTAGCTAAAGTTAACATGAGCCCAGGTGACCCTCGATGGATTGGAGCCTGGTGGCTGGGCCTGCTCATTTCTTCAGCCTGTTTGGTTCTCACCTCTTTCCCTTTTTTCTTCTTTCCTCGAACGATGCCCAGAGGAGTAGAGGTAAGTTTCTAAGAGACCATGACTCTACCTGTACAAGTTTAAAAAAGAAAGGCAGGCATAGAAAATAAATAGAACTGAAAAGCTACAGCAAGGTAAGGAAATTCGGGGTGATGCTGAAACAAGGTCTTGTTGGAGGACTTCTCAGGAACATAGTGGGAAGGAACATAGCGTGGAAAAGGTTGAGTTCATTTAAATTGGGATGCAGAGGTAAGAGTCCATAAAAGCTGCGCAGGTAGGACTAAGAAGCGGGGCTCTGAGCACTGCGCTATGTGAGAGTGGGTGGAAAGTGGAGAATATTTCGAGGTGGGTGACAATTTATGGACCTTCTGGTCCCTCTGGGAAAGGAATCAGGGAAGAATGACAATGGAGAGCAGGAATGAGAAGACTGGGTGGCCCTCGGTGTGAGACTGAAGTGTCTGCATCCTGTGCTTTATGCACGAAGTGTCCCATGAGGTCCTGGGCGCTGTAATGACTGGGTGATAACCTGGTGGCAACAGGGAAGCTGTGTTGAGGTTGGAAGTGAGGAAGATCTGAAGAAGTTCAGGTGAGAGAGAGCACACAGTTGAGGACCAGGACAGCGGGGAGACAGCTGGGACAAGAGCAAGGCCAGATGTTCCTGGAGGGCTGCTATGAGGGACCCAGCTGTGAGCCAGACTGTAGAAAGAGTTTGAGTAAAAAATAGAGCTCAGTGTTTGGCAATGAGGTGGATGAAAGGGGGTCCAGCTGTGGGGTTGAAGACCTTTTGTTGTCTTAGGGGAGAATTTTAGAGACTGGAAGCAAGACCTGATGGTTTGGGGGTGGATCACACAACCTGGGTTTGAATGTGTACCTGTGTTATTTATAAACTAGCTGAGTGATCTTAGGCAAGGTGCTTTATTCTAGAGCTTCCTCTTTAAAATACTCAAGATCATTAGTAGCTATCTTAGAAGGAAGCTGTGAGATGTGAGACAATGTGTGTGGAGCATGCCCAGCGCTCAGTGTGGAGTAGGAACTCAGTGCATGGTGCACCTGCTCCTGGCACTGAGCCCCCAGGACCATCCTAATAGTGGCAGAACTCAGGGACCTGGCATCTGTATGGTGCTCCAGAGCTGGGCCCTGGGGCTGGGGCTGTTGCTCTCAGAAGAAGGAGGCAGGTTCACAAAGTAATGTACCCAGAAGGTGCCAGGGAATGGCTAGAACAGAACCTTGAGCAGGACTCACTCTGGGCCCAAGAGGAAACAGGGACATCAGAGAGAAAACAAATAGAAAGAGCTAAAACAGCTGGAGATTTAGCTCAGTGGTTCTGCTGCCTGCCTTTCAAGTGCAAGGTCCCAAGTTCAATCCCTGGTAACAAAAAAAAAAAGAGCTAAAACAGTGTTTAATAAGCCAGAAGTCCTGGAACCTGAGGGCAGGAGAGAAGTGTAGCCATGACATATAGACAAGGAGGATCCAGGAAGACACCTTGGGCATCAGTCATGTGAAAGTTACGTATGAAACAATATGCCCACAAGAATCACAGAAGGTACTGGCACACATGCATTCTGGTCTGCAAACAAGGTATCAGACTCACCAAATACAGGTGATACTTGCTTCAAGAGTGTGTTCTCTGGATGCGCTGCTGTACGCACCTGCCAGCCCTGAGCCTGAGACCAGAAGGTTACAGGTCCAGGGAAGGACTGTTAACACTCATCTCTTCTGCCTTCAGAGTTCTCCTGCCACAGAGGATGGAGCAAGAAAGATGGAGGAGGTCGGGTCAAGAGGCTCCCTGATGGATTTCATTAAAAGTAACTGACCAGATCCAGCAGCCTTGGGGAGAGGGTTTGGATGTGTGGCAAGGGGCAGTCAGAGCAGAAAGGCTAGTGGCCCACAGTTGTAGGTCCACCTCCAAGGTTACCTGCACTCAGGGGGGCTTCTGTAAGGACCCTGGTGGCTAGTTCTTCACAGCTACCAGCAGAACCAAATTCAGGCAGGTGTTCTCTATCCCCACTTCCTCCCCTCTTCATGGGGGAAACAATGTTAGTCCTATTTCTATCTGTCTACTAGGTATCTCTTCATCCTAGCCCATGGGCTTATTGAGTGGACAGCCCAGTGTCTGTGTGCTCCAGGACTGGCCACTGCACATTTTGGTGCCTCTGATTCTGCCGCCAAGGAAGAGAGGAGAGTTATTTGGAGGGAGGAGGCAGGGAAGTGGCCAGTCTAGAAGTAGCCAGGATGCCCCTCGTCCAGCCCCTGATGGTAGTCTGCTTGTAGGGTTCCCCCGCATCTTCCTGAGGCTGCTCATGAATCCACTCTTTGTGCTGGTGGTCCTGGCCCAGTGCACCTTCTCCTCTGTCATCGCTGGCCTCTCCACATTCCTCAACAAGTTTCTAGAGAAGCAGTATGGCACCTCTGCAGCCTATGCCAACTTTCTCATCGGTGAGTCCAGAGGGTGCAGCAGGAGCTGGGTGGAGCCAACTGAGGGAGGGCCTGGGCACTCTGCCGTCTGCCCAGGGTCGCCCAAAGGTTGAACCGGACACAGCTAGGAGACAGAGGCCTTGCCCAGGAGAAGGAATTTTAAGGATATTTTTCCTGGTTGCCAATTTTGAATGTTCTTGGCAGATTTCTGGGACTCTTATTATTCCATTCAGGAGTGGGTGGAGGCTGGGGGCTGCCTTCCTCCCAGCCAAGGAGCTGGATGTCTGACCCAGCTGATATCACTGGGGTCAAGAGAGGAGAGAGATGAGTGGAACTTGGAGAAAAAAACAAAAGCTTCCTGAGTTTCTTCCCTTCTCATTCAAGAAAGTGAACACATTCGCTTCGGTAAGAGTGGTCCTAACCCGTGCTCCTCTGGAGAGCTGTATACAGCTCAGATGCTCAGCCCTGCCCAAGTCAATGGAACCAGAATGGAGGTGGAACCAGAATCAGCAGTTTCTGCAGCTGAGGATGTGGTTTCACTAGGCGTCCAAGTGAATTACTGGGTCCAACCCACATTATTGGGTGAATTTTACCCTATGGATTTGGCAGGATGGTCAATGCATGAGATTTTAGGATGACTCCCCTGTCCTCTTGACTTCTTTATGGCCCTTGGCTATAACACCCCCCTCTGGCCTTCAGTCTCTGACTGGCAGATCAGGAGTCATGTCCCTTGCCTTACAAAGCCCATATGATCTCAGCCAAGTTGCAAGTGAGGGCCAGATGATAAAAGGTGCTTAATAAATCCACATTCAGCCAACATTTCTTGGGTGGCAAGGGCTCTGCTTCTTTTCTTCTGTACCCTGACCGGCTCTTTCTCTCCATCCTTAGGTGCTATCAATCTCCCTGCTGCAGCATTAGGGATGCTGTTTGGAGGAATCCTCATGAAGCGTTTTGTTTTCCCCCTGCAAACCATGCCCCGTGTGGCTGCCACCATCATCACCATCTCTATGATCCTCTGTGTCCCTCTGTTCTTCATGGGATGCTCCACCCCGGCTGTGGCCGAGGTCTACTCTCCCAGGTAACGGGAATAAGAAGTGTGGCGATACCCTTTGCTACAGAGCCTAGACTGGCTGCCACATGCATTCCTTTCTACCTCCTCTTTTCTCCTCGCTCCTGTTCACTTTTCATCTGATCTCTCATGTAGCATCTTAGAAAATCAGGTCTTAAATAGTGTACTCCATTATGAGATGACCAAAAGGTACTAGCAGAGTTAGGTTCTGTTTTTTTAAGTAGTGCCCAAAACCAATTAGTTTGGTTTCCGCATAAACCTGAGCCCCAGAAACCAGGAAATAGGATATGTTTAGCATCAGCTCTGAGCCGGCTAGAATTACCAAATCTCATTCAGCTGCTGAAAAATGATGAGGTGAAATCTGAAAAGATATACAAAAGAACAATGAAAGTGATGGCAGACTTAAAAAAGCAGAACAGGGAGGAGTGGCAGGTGAAGTCTACCTGTTAGTTTGCATAAACCAATAGAGGTCAGAAGTTTCAAGTCTGGCTTCGTGTTCAGAAAGGGCTTTAGAACCCTGTGAGGGGAAGGATGCTGAGCAAGGAGCATGTTCATTTTCCCCTGGGCGCCATCTTGCCGCGGCCTTTCCTTTTGAACTCTGCCTCATGAGGTCACACGATTTGGAAACGCTGTACCTTTCAGCCTTGATGTTTTCTCTTTCTCTTTGAAATAACCTTCTCTGTCTTTGGCGAGTGAAGGAGAGAAAAGGTATGGGGAAAGGAGGGTTACTCTGGTCAGGGAACACACTGCTTCTCTGTAGGTTGGTTATGGATTGCGAGAAGCAGAGAAGCTTCAGGCTTTTTGGTGGCTTTCAAGGGGAGGTTAGCTCAGGGGGTTGTCATCAAACTGGCCTGAGTTCTAGTTCAGATGCTCTTTATTTATTAGTTGGGGGAAGTTATTTATTTAACTTATCTAAATTTCAGTTTTCTCATTCACAAAAGGCGAATAATTAACTGTAGACTTATCACAATGACTGTGCATGAAAAGCCCCAGGGCTTTGTGCTTGGCACATAGAGATGCTCCTTAAATCGTAACTATCATTAGTAGTATTTTAGCAAACCTCTGGACTATAGTTTGTCAACCTCTAGTGCAACCTTCCCCAAAGATCTTGAATATCAGGTATGGGAACACTCAGAGAAGCCAGTGAAATCCCCTGGGTTGAAGTTCAGAAGGATGTGGTGACCTGGACAATGTCTGCATGGCCCAGAATACAGGTGGCCAATGACAGCCCCAACTGCCTCAAGTGGGCCCAGCTGCTAGCCACAGCCTGAGCCTATCTGGAAGAGAAGGGAAGGCAAACACAGCCTGTGACTCTCCTGTTGCATCTGCCATTTCTCTCATCAGAATGAATCGTGCTTGGTTGGTTACTTTGACTCCTACTATGCCAGGGAGTTTGCTGACCAAGCCTTTCCAACTGAGTAATTAGTGGGTTTAAGCTGCAAATGTCAGAAGAAATGGAGAGGCACCCTAACCCCAAACAGAAGCAGAGTAGTCATGGTTGGCTCTTACACGCATAATTCTAATCCCGAGGTGGCACTGGCCCAAGACAAACAGAGACACACAGGCCCATTAGCCAGGCCAGGAACTCACGCTGGGCTGAAGTGTAGAATTATTTCTTTGGTCTTGCTTTGTTTGATTCCTTGTTTCCTGTTTTGCTGGCAGCACATCAAGTTCTATACATCCGCAGCCTCCTGCCTGCCGCAAGGACTGCTCGTGTCCAGATTCCATCTTCCACCCTGTCTGCGGAGACAATGGAGTCGAGTACCTTTCTCCTTGCCATGCCGGCTGCAGCAGCATCGACAAGAGCTCTGCAGACTCCAAGAAATTGGTGAGGGCAGCTGGGGTCCTGGCGTCAGGAGGCGCCCCAGGCAGTCTTAGAGCTCACTGTGTATCCTTGAAGACTACTTCTGACTCAGAGACTCTTTACCAGCATCCTGGCCTCCTCTGAGCCCCATCCACCCTTTCTGCACCTCCCTTGCCTTAGGGTCATGTCCAGATGCCTCCAGCACAAACCCAGTTAAAAAGTGGCCCTTGTCCAATGAGCTCATTCTCTAGACCTGACAGTGCTCACAGCAGAAGCGAGTCAGAGCACTGGCCCTCCTCCACAGAGGCCTTCAAGCCTTGTCTTGAAAGGTCCTGAGGGGGCGCCACGGAGCCCTGCATTCTTTCCCTGCTCCAAAATCTCACTGAGTGGCCTAGGTAAACTTAGAGCAGAGGGCCTAAGTGACATTGACTGGAAGTTCAGGGCTGGGAGGAATGGTCGAGGACACTTGCTTCCAACACTCCGCTCCCAGCTGTGCCTCACAACTGGCCTGAAGTCATGCGGCTATGTGACTAGGAGCCAGAGGCTTGGCTGCCATGGAGCATCTGTGCTCAAGGCCGTGTATCTCTTGGCCGCCAAACTTCCACCTGGGCAGCCACATTCATGTGTTCACTCAGGGAGGCCCTGTCCCTCCTTCTCTGAGCAGTGTGGGTCCTGGGCTTCTAGGATCAGTCAGCTGCAAACTGACTTGTCATTTGTTTAGTTAACAGATAGTGAGTGCTGGGCACAGCCGTAGACAAGGAGCATAGAGTGGGGGTCTTTCCAACAGGGGCCCTGCTCTCACAGAGTTTGCCAGTAAATGCACAAGATACTGTTAGAGTAACCCATGCCAGGGAGAGACTGCATGTGACAGAAAGTGCCTCGAGCCTCCTGAGGAGGAGACATTAGAACTGACAAGCAGCAGAAGAAAACATAGGAAGATCTGGGAGAAAAGTGTTGCAGATAATGGGGAGAGTATGAGGAAGGGCCGGGGCATGCTGTAGTGGGGAAGATAAAAGGCCGATGGGCCCTGCTGGGCCAGAAGCAGGCTCAGGCCAGCCTTAGGAGTTAAGTGTTCTTTCTCCTAAGAGCAGTGGGGAGTCCATGAGTTCCCATCAGTTCCCCGAAGGACAGGAACATACCTGTTCCCTGCGGCCTGGTGCAGAAGGCATGGCTCAGCAAGCCCCACTTACCTAACAGCCTGCTCTGAGGGGCAGACCAAGACTGCTTCCCCAGCTACCTCTGTGCAGAGCAGTGTGGCTCTCAGACAGAGAGAGGATGAGGAGCTTGGACAAGATGCTCCCTTTGTTGCCTTAAAGTTGGAGGAATCTGTGGTGGTTTCTGTGGTTTTCTTATCTTTATTTACTCACCTCTGACACATCCTCTCCCAGAAATAATCTTGACAAGTTTCCAATAACAGCACAAGTACATCAAGATTAAAAATCCATTAGCACAATATAAAGGGGAAAAAAACCTATATGTTAAAATTCTAAACTGTGAAAGATGACAACAATATGGAATATAACATGCTTCTGTGCTTCCTAGGAGCCAAGGTAAAGAGGGTGCATAGTTCTCACTGACTGGCAGAAGGAGAGTAGCAGCTCATTCCAACATTGGCCTGACTGCCATGGCACTCCCGAGGTCACAGGCTGGGCCATCAGACACCACAGGGAAAAAAGCGAAGACAACTAGCAAGCAGTGGCCCCCAAAGAGAGATGAATAACAGTATTGAGCTGTCTAGATTGGCAACTTGAGACAGGGGCCTCCTCGGGGGCCCTTCCTAGACAGGAGTTCCTTTCAAGCAGGAAGCTCCTTCGGAGGCCTGAAAGTCCCAAGTTCAGGTGATTCCATCAGCTTCCCTATTTACATCTTCCTCTGCCACCAGTGCACAGTTGGCACAAACAGCAGTGCTCATGGCCACCACGGCTGGGCACAGTAGAGCTCCCTTCCAACCTCTGGCAGCAAGCTAAGGGGGCCTTGCCCAGTGGTAGGATCTTGGGCATCAGGTGTGGGTATAAGTCCAGGAGCCTGACCCATGCTGCTGGAGCCCAGAACATGCAGGACCCTGGTTCTCGTGAACACAATTTCTGTTGTCCAAACACTGAGGGCGGTGGGACCCCTAGGGCACCTTCAAATGCTCACTTGATCTCTCCGCTTCCAAATCCAGGTTCACCTTCCTTCTCTGGGGACCCGGAAGGCAGAGGGGTTAACCCAGAGCGACTCAGGCAAGAGCTGGTAGAGATGTTTGGAAGTGTCTGGCAGTAAAGCAAGACAAATTCCCCCATTTTCCCTCCCTTTCCTCTTCAAGATCTATTTGAACTGCAGCTGCGTGACCGGGGGATCTACTTCAGCGAAGACCGGATCATGCCCCATCCCCTGTGCGCACTTCCTGCTCCCGACCATCTTCCTCATCTCCTTCGCAGCCCTCATAGCCTGCATCTCCCACAACCCCCTCTACATGATGGTTCTGCGGTGAGTGAACCTGGGCCCCAGCCTCGGCTTGCACTTTCCCACACCTCCCTTTGTGCTTGGACGCTACTGGTCACATCTCATCCCATCTCCCTTCTCTGGCTCTCAGCCCTACGAATGACAACACGCAATGCTCTTTTGGTAAAACGGCCAAATAATACTAATGGCAGCTGTGTCGGGCTCTGTACTGAGCACTGTGTTGTGTGGCCTGGTTCAATCTGACAGCACCCGTGTGACACAGGCCCTGCTGGCACCTCTCCTCTACAATAGTGGGAAGACAGAGCCGGTGCCCAGCTGAGCCACATCTTAAAGCTAGGCTGTCTGGCTCCCCACTGTGGCGGTACTAGTAGATTTACTTATTTTATTTTTTGCACCGGGGATCAAACTCAGGACCTTGAGCTTGCGAGACAGGTGGTGGCACCACTGAGCTAAATCCCCCGGGCCTGATTTACTTATTTTAAATCCTAAAAGAACTGAGAGGAAGGAAGAGAACTCAGTTGGATGCACAAAGTCAGGGCAGGAAAATAAGGCAAGTTCCAGAGACAGAGTGAGAACTAGAGGAAAGGCCCAAAAGGAGATAATCTCAGTATGCTAGGAGCCTCGGCCAAGTCCTCAGGAGAGAAGGGACAGGCTGCCCAGGGTGGGAGACAGAGGTGTCCCGGTACAGGTGGTGCTTCTGAGGCTTCCACAAAACATGTCCCCTCCCTTTACCTCACTCTGCAAAGGAGAAAAGAGCATTTCACCCAGGTTCACCTACACCACCCTCCTGCCACCTCACCACACTCCATGCTAGCATCATTCACGTCAAAAGCAGAGAGGCAAGAGCACGGGCCTTAGAGCCCAGGTGCCAGGGTCGAAGTCTCTGTTCCAACACATAACTGTCTGAGTGTCCTTGGGTCTTGCCTAACCTCACTGAGACTCGGGGTCCTCATTCATGCAGTTCAGGAGAGATATTGACCTCAAAGTGTTAGTGTCAGGATTATGCAATCGATTGCTGTGTAAATCTGTGCACTACATATTGGGTAACTATTACTATTAAGCAAATCATCACAATAATTAACAGCTAGCTAGATGCCCCGGACCTGTTTTCCTCAGGTGAGAAGATGAGGAAGAAGTAGAAGCAACCACTTGTCAAGATCTCAGGGTTGTTTTTTTTTTTCTATTCACAAATCAGCTGTCAAGTTCACCTGAAAGATGCCAAGCTCTTCTTTGTATTGCTGTTTTGAGAATGCTGGCAAAAGACAGGAAACCTGGAGTCAAAGACAAAGGACTCGATTACAGCACATGTCATATTATATCCATGCCCCCTAAACCCTACAGGGGTGAGATGGAGAGGTCTATGTGCGTGCTCTGCATGCAGCCCAGCCGAGGACCCTGTGCTCAGGACGGCCACGACTTACACTGTCCTCTTCCTGCCCCCGTCCTGTGCATTCCACATTCTGGCACTGTCACCCAAGGCACTTCAGTGGGGTTCCCTTCTTGCACCCCAGGGACCATAGTAGATCCTCTGACTCTGAGACAGTCCGCATGAGGCCTTGAGAAGGAGAGGAGATAGGGTAAGGAAATCTCACGGGAAGTTCCTAGGCAGCGGAGGGTGAGGGCAGTCCCTACCGAATGTCATGGAAAACAGAGGATCATCAGAGTCAAACCGGGCAGACACCAGGAGGGGCTGAGATCTCTCTACCCAAGTTTCACTCAGTTAAGCATCTGCAAGTGAGTATGCTCAGGTTAAAGACCAAGACAAGGACAAGGGAGGCACTTATTATGGACTGGGTCTTTGGGGTGAGGGAATCTTCAGGCACAAAGACAGCAATAATTGTGCCCCAGCATTAATAGGGATCCCAGCTGGGGCCTCCTCTCCTCCCCTGCCTACACTCCAGTGATTATCCTTTTATTGGCCCATCCCTCAGTGGATCTGGAAGAAATCCCCTTTCCAATTTGCTAGCAGAACTTTGGTAGTGGGGGTGAGACAAACTATGTGCACAGCTCTGGGAAGCTACCTTTCTCACTGTCCCCTCAACCCCAATGCTTTCTCCTGACAAGCACCCACCCTGAGGTGTGTGTGCTCGGAGCACGAAATCCAGAGCCGAGTCACTCAGCAGGTGCCTTTGCTGGCCAGGTCAGGGATCATCACTTCGTATGAGGGATTGCCCTCTGCTCCACTCCCCAGCTAGGATGGCAGGGCCATTCACCCTCTTCCTGAACCTCCTTCCTCAGCCAAACATACTTCCTACTGTAGAAGGAAGAAGAGTAGGGGCAGCAACAGCTACCTAATTTGCAAGACCTTATACAAATAAAAAATGTAAAGTTCCTGGCTCAAAAATGATTAAGAATTTCAAGATAGGCACGAGACTTCGGATGGAGTCCCGTGCAGCTGCAGGCCATGCACCCACACAGCTGGCCCAGGGCAAAGAATTCTTGTAGTCATTCATATACAGAAGCTGACAGCTCAGGGCCCTAATTACACAAGGGATGTCTTTTCCTGGTACAAGACGCTCTAAGGGAGTTGTTCAGACCTGCCGCTGTAAACACTCCACTATCATCTTTCTCTCAGTTCTCTGCCTCTCCTGTCCTCTTTCTTTTCAAGTGGACTCTGGGTAGCCTGAAAATCATGTAGACCAGTGATCCTCAAACTTGACCTTGCATCGGAATCTCCTGGAGGGCTTGTGAAAGCACAGATTTCTAGGCCTCACCCCCAGAGTTTCTGCCTCTCCTTGGTATGTCCATGTACTAGATGCAGGGCTTGAGAATCTGCATTCCTAAAAAGTGCCTAGGAAGTGCCGTTGATCCTTGCATCATACCTTGGGAACCACTAACATAACAGGAGTGTTCAGGCCAGGTGAATCCAATCAGTCAAAGGCTTACCACACCACATGAGGGCAGGTTCTGACTTCCTCTGAGGCTGGCTACCCCCTTGTCCAGGAAAGAGTGTAGCCCAGAATCTTCCCACTGCTGATTTCCTGTTTTCCTCTTCAGTGTGGTGAACCACGAGGAAAAGTCCTTTGCCATTGGGGTACAGTTCTTGCTGATGCGCTTGCTGGGTAAGTATCTCAGAGCCCTGCCACCACAGGAGTGGCCCAGGCTGCAGGCATGTGGGGAGCAGAGTAGGGCTGGGGGAATCCCCATCCTGTCTCCACTATGCATAATCAACAGCAGATGCCAAACTCTGCATGGACTACTTCCCTGATTGCTTGAGGTTAAGAAAGATTCCATCTATGGCATCAATTCCAAACTACATTTTGTAAGAAAAATGGAAAGTAGACACAGCCAGGAATAGCTAATACAGAGTTAAAAAGCAAGTTCTTTAAATCTTTCTTAAGAATTCACCAGAGGAACAAAACCTTGCATTCCCACCTCAGACAGAACAGCAGCGGAGCCCAACCCTGGCCTCCTTCCCATTTTACAGAATTCACTCCTCCTTTCTTTGTATGGCACCCTCTGCCTGCGAACCCTGTCTGTGCTCGAGCAGTCCAGAGCCCACTGGCAGAACAGAGCTGTGCACATGCGATCAGCCATGGCCCTTAGAGGGAGAGCATCCCAGGGCACCAGGAAGCCCCGGCTCTCCTCGGGCAACAAACTGCAGGCCCTTTCCCTGACTGCTTACACAGAGCTATCCATTCTTGACACAAGCTCCAGTACAGGGACCCCTGCAATGACAGAAGTAAAGGGACTGAATTCACCAGAGGGTATATTTGTTAAGACTTCATGGGTGTGAAGTGCAGTGGGGAATATGGAGATTCCAACAAGAGAGACTTCAGTTGCTGTCAACACACATTTTCCAAGCTGAAATCTCTCTGCATGGTTACCCAGCAGGCTAGTTCCATAGTTCACCCTGCAACAGTGAGCCATGGCCCTCCTGGGCTGGCTGAGTAAGAGACTTTGCAGGGCCCAATCTGACGCCATGGGCTGATAAGAAATGAACTAGCTTTTTTACTGGGATTTCTTGGCTTCAGGATACTTGCTCCTCTTTTCCTGGTTGAGTCCCTTGGAGCCTTTTCAGACCCTGCCCCTCTGGCTTATATTATATACATGGAAGATTCAAGCAGAAGGTTCTGTCCTATCCTCCTGCCACAGGCTGTGGTGTCATCTAAAACTCCTCTGGTGTTCTCATTTATAACATCACCTGTAACTCATTTATAACCTGCTCTAAAGGCCCTGATGGGAAGAAGACCTTGCATTTCTCCCAGTCCAGACACCAGGTTCAAAGAGCCCTGCTTCTTCCAGTGACCCTGAAAATGACCACTTGCTCCAACCGCCCAAAGCTCTAGATACTTCTGTCTTTCCATGGGGCCCAGATAGCTCAATGTAGGATCGTGTTAGGAAATCCAAGCCTTGGAGAGATTCTTATCACTGAAGAATTAGAGGCTGATGAAATTACTTCCTCTTCATAAACTCTAGCACATTCACAATTTTTGTCTGGACTTTATTTCTACTTACAGATAGAGGTCTGTCCTTACAGCCAGCTCTTATTCTTGTTCACCTGGAGGTGGAAGTAAGCAGGGTCTGAGTAGAGAGGCCACTTCTAGAAGCCACCAGCTCAGGGCTAGGGCTATAAGTGCGATGCATTGTAACTTTCTTTCCTCCAGAAGAAGCAACTCACTGGACCCTAAATAGTCTGGGAAGCTGTTCTCAGAACTGTGGTTTCAGAATGAGAAGGCCCACGTTCAGTGTGAACCCTAGACTGGCACAGCCTTGGCCTGGTGACTGCCTAAAACTTAGCTAGTGACGCAGAGTAGGGGCTCCCGGTACGTCACCACCAGTGTGGCACAGAGCCTGCTAGACCAGGTTATGACGTTCAGCTGCTGGGACATTCAGGGGGCCGAGAGCAGAGACTCTGATAGCCAGGGTGGGGGATATCTTCAGAGGGTGTTGTTTAACCCAGCAGGGCAGTGTGAGGTGGTGGACAGATAAGCGATTCGAACTTCCACAAGCCAGGGTGCAGAGTGCAGCCTTGACCCTGTGGCCAAGCTCATTGTTCCCTTGTTGTGGTGACAGACCTGTCCTCAGGGTCCTGTGAGGACAGGAATTGGTGCCTTCATTGGGGCCAGCCTCAGCATGAGAACTGCTGTGTGTCTGAGCTGGCCTCAAGGTGACCCTGTGACTCATCCTGCCCTGAAAAGATCGCCAAGGTCCCTTTTATCTCCTAAGCCTTCTGGTAAAAGAAAAATTCGGGTTTCACTGGCAACTATTCTGCTTTCTCAAGTCAGCGTGATTCCGAGGGCAGGGCAGAGCCATCCCCCTGTGTGGGAACAGGGCAGGGTGCTGAGTGTCTCTGCCTGCAGTTCCCCATGATCCGGGCTCTCAAGCACTTTCTTCCCTGCTATTGCCAGCCTGGCTGCCATCTCCAGCACTCTACGGCCTCACCATTGACTACTCCTGCATCCGGTGGAACTCGCAGTGCTCAGGGAGGCAAGGAGCCTGTGTCTACTATGATAATGATGCTCTCCGAGACAGGTAAGGGCCCCGGGCCCTGAGCCCAGGCAGATAATGGTCATATGCCAGTGGCTGTGGTGGGGGCTGCTGACAGGAAAGCACCTGAGGGCCCATCTCTGCAGGCCTACCATGGATAGCAGCCACTATGACAAGCATGTCAGGGCCCACAGGGAGTCACCCAGGTGCGGAGTTGGTTCCCTCCTGTACTAGCCCTACAGACCCTGGGGAGGGGCAGCAGCAGAAAGAAGTAGTGAAGGGGAAAGGAGTGGCTGCTGGAGTCTGAGGGACACTGGATGTGGATGTGGAGAAAAGCTAGGCCAGTTTCCTATTACTCAAACAGTGGGACCCCACCGCGGCTCCTACAGGGGCCCAGGATAGGGGAAACCCAACCTGCCTCAGTGAGCTAAGGCCAGCTGCAGCCCACTGAGTCTTGCTCACCCCCCAACACACACACACACACGCGCACGCGTGCACACACTCTGTCACCTTACCTACTTCTATCATCGCACAAACCAGAAACTGCAAGGAAGGTCGGTTTGAGAGGGCTGGGTGAGGCTGGAAACCCTGTAGGACTGGCCAAACAGCCACAAGCCAGACTGAGTAATAGGGAACAAAAAGATGTTCCTTCCTCCTCCTCTACTGGGGGAACAGGCCCCTCCAAGGCTGGCTCGAGTGTCTAAGTCCCCTCTCATGCTCTGGGTAGGCCACTGGAGGGCTGAGGAGCCCTGCAGTCCCATGCTTGCTCCTTGCCCACTTCTTCGGAGGTTTATATCCTTCCAAGTCAAAAGAGTGAAGAAAGTGATCCCCACCTGGGTAGTGACAGATTCTTACCTAAGTGATGACAGATACAGTCCCTGGGCCACTGTGAGAATGATGTTCCTCTTGCTGGTAACCTGATCCTGGGAAGAAGGCTCCAGAGACCCTATCCCTCACCACACCTGTCTCTTCTGCTCCACAGGTACCTGGGCCTGCAGATGGGCTACAAGGCACTGGGCATACTGCTGCTTGTCTTCATCAGTTGGAAGGTGAAGAAGAACAGAGAATACAATGTGCAAGAGAAGGCTATGGACCTCATCTGACCCTTACCTAGGCTATCACCTTGCTCCAAAGTGGACCGTGCCTCCTCCTCACTTGCCTGTATCCACTAATGTTAACATGTCTCTTTTTGTTTTTTAAATAAGAAAGAAAATCCCAATCACCATTTGCTTTTCCTGCCTCTTCTTGCAAAGTCTCCCTATGACTCCTGAGGGCTGCTGCCTGCCTGAACAAAGTGGGCTCACAGCTGGAGGACCTAGTCTTCCTCGGCTTCTCAGAAGGGGCCCTCATATTCCCAAGGTCTCCTTATGACCGGGGCCTCCAACACGGATGCTCATGAAGGGAGCCCTTGATCCTAACAAACCCTCAGGGTGGGTGCTAAATGAAGTAAGAAAAAATGGATGTGCCCTGCTTGCCAGACAGCCAGGCTCCCCTGTCTGCACACATCCTGCAAAGAACAGAGTAAGAGGAGGAAGGGAGTGGCTGAATCATTAATAGCCCAAGCTGGGCTCCAGGAAGAAGCTAGCCATAGTCCCTACTGCATCTGGATTCACATAGCATGGGATTCAGGAGGAACTGGCTCCCTTTGCCCTCAGATCCTCCTTCCTGTCCCCCAGAAGCCTCTTGGAAGCTGCAGAATGAGAAGTACAGCCCCTTTTCTTTTACCCAGACTCTGGCACTAGAGCAGGAACTGAAAAAACCCTGAGATGGGTCATCCAAATGCTCACCCCGTGAACCATTTTGTCCTTAAACCTGTATTTATGTACCTTCCTCTTCCTGGAGCTACATGTCATGTTGAAAAAGCCACATGTAGTGAAGGCCTGCGAAGACCTTTGAAATGTCATGATGCCCAACCTCTCACCCTCACAGTGGACATCAGAGCCATGGGAAGGCCCTCTCTACATTTCCCTCAGAGCAGAGGAAATGACTTCACACAGCCTCCCCGTCTACTCCAGCCTGAATCCAGAGGACTGAAGAGAGTTGGTCTGAGACGCCTCCAGAAAGGTGGGCACCCTCTGTGGGTCGGTGCTGGGAGACACTGCTGTTATGTGATAATGATCCAGAGATAGAAGCCAACAAGTCACCTTTCATCAGCAATTCCACTTATGGGAGACCACCCTTGTGCTCAGCATACCAGTATGTGGTTCTCCAGAGAGTTTCCCTCATATCTGTCCTTACCTCCCTCCACTGACTTGAGGGCTCCCAGAGTGTGCTTGGTAGGCAGGATGGACAGTGAAGGGCAGGGGACGACACTTACTCTTCAAGCACAGCACCCAAAGACTAGCAGAAAAGAACCTGACCTATCTGTGGTCCTACCAGACTGACTAGCTCACCGTGTCCGCTGCAGCATCTGGGCTTGGTCACTGCAATGCACAATCCTTGAGTGCCGCTCCTCTTGGAAGAATAACCCTGGTCTTTCTTAATGCAATTTAGCCAGAAGGCACTGACTTCCACTGAGCTCATGAATAAAGAATGCCGACTTCCGAGTTCTGCAAACTTGGTTGCCCTCCCAAACCTTTATTCTATTACCTTGCTATTAATAGATTATAATTTTGCTACTGATATAACTTAGTCACGAATCTATGCTGTTAAATACATCTACCAAAGAATAGATAGAACCTTCTAGACAGAGGAGATACCCATGCCACAGTCCTCTGAGGCCTTAAATCACCACAAAGGGATACAAGGTGATGTGACTCAGCCTGTCAACCTGGTGCTAGACAGGCACCAGGCGCATCTTGTTCCTTCAGTGAAATTCATGAGGTTACTGTCAAAGACCCATGGGGCTGGGCTCTCAGGATATATCTAGAAGAAGAATTGGACTTGAACAACTGTGTCCATGATGCAAAGCTGAATTAATATCATAATCATAACTGATGTCTTACTACCCCCCAGGAAATCTTTTCTCTGATACCAGCAGGAGATGTATAATGGTGTCACTCTTATTTATCTTTTAGAAAAAAAGATCTTCCTTGAGTATAGGATGCTCACAGAGGTTGCTGCTACAACTTAGCTTCTGTACATTAAGGCCAAGAATCCATTTCTGTAATTGGGAAGGAGACCCAGAGATGGCACTTTAACTGGCCCTCACATGAGGCTGTGAGTGATCCTCAAACCCCATGTAGTGAGTCAACAGTGCAGCAGAAGCCTGGGGCAAGTGCAGCTTGGCTCAGCTACTTAGGAGAAGTGCACCGACTGACAAGCCTTGGGAAAATCCAACTGTGAGTGAAGGATGACAGGGTGAAGGGATGTCTGTCCGAGAGTATGATTTCCTGGGTGATGGCAGCCAGGAGGGCAAAGGCATGAAAAACAAGCCAAGAGCTCACAGTTCCACTAGGCTCTTATCAGCACCGAGAGAGAAATGCTCATTCCACAAGCTTGGATGTGCAGGAAATGTCACAGTTGTCTCTCTCAGTCAGTCGACGCTGGTGTCAAGCCCCCATCCTGCTGAGTGGTTGGAAATTCAACATTGTCTCTGCCTAGGGTTGGCTCCCAGAGCCATCCCAAGGTCCTTGGATGCCTATACTTTAAAGAAGGTCACTGAGAGTATTTGATCCCTTCCCAGTCTGAGCCCCCCTAGTGGCCCGGCTTCTCTACTGAGCCTGGAAACCCAGCAGAGGTTAAATTTATCTCCTCAGGCACACCCACAGCGCTCCTCTCTTCCCACTCTGATCACCCGGATGCAGCCCTAGGAAGCCCACTCCTCTGCAACACGCTATCTCTCCGCACAGTCCAGACACAGTCCAGGTGAGCAAAAGAGCCAGGAAAGGGAGGGTCTGCAGAGATTCTTCTACTCTGTCCTTCTTTGACCCTTCTTGGAATATGAGAGAGAAAATACAGTGAGAATCAAATATCATATCGCCATCAATTACCCTTTGGCCCAAAGCCCTTTAGAAGGAGCCTCACTACAGCCCCGTGACAATGGCCAGATTGGTCTTAGGGTGTTTAAAAAAATTAGGAATCTGAAATCAAGAAAGAAATCATTGCGGCCAACTTCACACAAACAATAACTTGCCGAGCCTGTACTCAGAACAGGCTGCCCAGCTCTCTCTGCCTGATCCAACCCCATGTTCCCTACTGAGTCATTCTGAAGTTAGTGGGGTAGTGGGTATCCCCTCTTCTCCCACTGAAGTTCACTGGCCTGTGGGAGAGAGCTGAAAAATCTCCTTGGGGCAATGTAGGATGGGCAACAGAGATGGAGAAAACCAAGTTATACTGCAGTTACCCGCCTTCTATTCAAGCAGCACAGAGTATTACAACTATTCATTGCAGGCCCGTTTAGCCCTAAAGCACTATGAATTACAGAGTCATGGAGAAAATGGACAAAGAGGAAACAATTTTGAGAAGAAAAAGCCCTAAGAACTCTACACACAGACAGACCTTTGAGGTAACACCCCCATCTGGTGACTGGTTAGCAGAGCCCTGCTTTAAGAAACAAAACCAAAACCATATACTGTGATTTTTCTTCAACTGTTTTCAAACATGGAAAGATATAATTCAGCTGGCACCTGAATTCAGTTAGTATCAAAGTGAGATTAAAATATTATATTACAGATTCGCAGAGAGATTGACAGTGGCTGTGTGTGTGTGTTTGAGGGCGGGGGAGGGAGGGAGCGAGGGAGGATCTAGAAAAAAATCCTGTCTTTCCCAATCCTAGAGGAATTAAATACCTAGGAGAAATGTCCGTCTGCCAATAGTGGTACATTCATTATATCCTGTCCTCAAAGATTAAGTTTGTAAACAGGACCTGGGCAAGCCCTTGGTAAATCATAAATGACAGAAAGCCTTTCCGCCACGGCATACCCTGCCCATTCATCCCCTTTTCACCCCCATTCCCAGTCCCGCCACGCAACCACACTACACAGAGTTCTACACCTTCTTGGAGTCCCTGCCACCTAGGCACCTGCTCCACCTTGATGACATTAATAATAAAATGTGCACAGGTCTTTACAGTTTACTAGCTCCCAGTTCATTTAAAAAAAAAACAGATTTAATCAGTAAATCATCACCCCTTCCCTCTGATGAGCCCAGGGATTTGGCACACACCAGGCACAGAGCTACATCCCCACCTCACCTGCACCTTTTCCTCTCACAAAGTCCATGGCAGGTCTGGGTGACTCTCCAGAATCAAGGCTCACCAGGGTGGTCACGCAGTCTGCTTGGATCCTGAGGCACCTCTACCTCAGCAGGTCACAGTGACTGATGAGACAGGAGGAGAAAGTCCAGGGAAGTTTCACCCTGCAAGCGCACACCTTGGCCCACAAGGAGCATACTGCACTCTGGTTCCAACCCATCAGTTGGGACTAGTCACATGCTCTAACTGCCTTGGAGTTGGTTTTGTTTTTTTTGAGACAGGGTCTCACTATGTAGTTGAGACTGCCCTGGAACTCACTATGTAGCCCAGGCTGGTCTCGAATTCACAGCGATCCTCCTGCCTCAGCCGCCCGAGTGCTGGGATTACAGGCATGCGCCACCACACCCGGCAGAGTTGGGAAGGATAGGCCTGTGTTTTCAAAAGAGAGAAAAGAGCAGCTGTGGATAAGCACTAAAATCATCTACCATTGAGCCAACCACATGGACACATGTTTGTCAGGCTGGTGGGGAAGGTGGAAAGTGTCTCAGTGGAGAAGAATCTATAGTGGGTCCAAAAAACTGAGGAGATGATACCCAGGCAAGGTCCAGGCCATCTGCAGAGGGAAGGGGTGTGTGTGAGAAGATTGGCCCCCCCAGTAGGCAGAGATGGAGAGTGGCTCAGACAGAAGCAGGCCGGGAAAGGGTTCTCTTCAGGGGACACAGGTTCACTGGGCCAAAGCATGAGAAGCTAAGGGGCCCAAGGGAGGGCAGCAGACTAAGCGAAGTCCCTGACAGGGAACAGGCAATGAGCTGATCCCCAGGGGAAGACTCACACCAGGAGCTTCCCCGCCCCTGTGAGGCCCGTGTGTCTGTCCCCGCTGGAATGGAGAGGATGAGGCCCCCTCCAACTCTCACTCGTGCTTCCCCTTTCTTCGTTTAGCTCCCATGTGTGCAAGGATGAAATGACAAGAGAGTGTCCCTGACCTTGCAGGGTATATACTTTAAGAATAAGAATTTAACACAGGGCAAAGTACAGGTGCTGTGAGCTCATTCACTTCAGAGATCAGAGAAGAGATTTGGGCTGGGTTTCAAGAGAGTCAGAGGTACAGGAGAAGACTTTCCAGGAAGAGGGGATAGCCAGAGGTATGGATGAAGGTAAGCAGGCAGGGACACCTGTGCACATTCTGAGAGTTCATGGCCCAGGACACACGAAGGACAGCAGCAATAAGGCCAGGAGAGGGCTCAGGTCCAGGCTTAAAGCAGTGGCCATGATAGGAACCAGGCCACACAGCAGAAAGCAGCAGCAAGTGAAAGTTTATCTGTATTTATAGCCATGCCCTATGACTCAAATCGCTAGACTGTGGGCTCCATTGAATTATTCCCGCACTACCACAACCACATCTGTAGAAAAATTGTTTTCCACAAAATTGGTCCCTGGTGCCAAAATAGTTCTACCCTCTCCCTTCCTTCTGGTC
>NW_022900949.1:47411688-47413465 GCF_012274545.1 Fukomys damarensis | reverse complement strand
AATCAAACAAACAAAAATGTCTTTAGAGGTCCCAGTTGGGACAAAGTTATTGAAACTTTCCTTCTCCCCCCCCCCACTTCCTCCTCCCCCCTCTCCTCCCCTCCCCCTCACACGTCACAACCACTAGCTGACAAGAGCTGGGGTTCTGGATGAGGCAGGAGCTCTCCCCCGAGTTCATGCTGCGAGAGCACAGAGGCAGTTTTCACAGGTTCCTCTTTGACCCGGCCACTTCTCCAGATACAAGAAAATTCAGGAACACTCCGGAAGCCGAGTGTGGTGGAAGATCGGAATGGGGCATCCTAAGCTTTTTGCCTACATTTGCTCCTTGAATCTTCATGACAGAGCGATGATGACATGCTATTAGTTCGCCGTTCCGCAGAGCAGGGTCAGGCTGGTCTCGAATTCACAGCGATCCTCCTGCCTCAGCCGCCCGAGTGCTGGGATTACAGGCATGCGCCACCACACCCGGCAGAGTTGGGAAGGATAGGCCTGTGTTTTCAAAAGAGAGAAAAGAGCAGCTGTGGATAAGCACTAAAATCATCTACCATTGAGCCAACCACATGGACACATGTTTGTCAGGCTGGTGGGGAAGGTGGAAAGTGTCTCAGTGGAGAAGAATCTATAGTGGGTCCAAAAAACTGAGGAGATGATACCCAGGCAAGGTCCAGGCCATCTGCAGAGGGAAGGGGTGTGTGTGAGAAGATTGGCCCCCCCAGTAGGCAGAGATGGAGAGTGGCTCAGACAGAAGCAGGCCGGGAAAGGGTTCTCTTCAGGGGACACAGGTTCACTGGGCCAAAGCATGAGAAGCTAAGGGGCCCAAGGGAGGGCAGCAGACTAAGCGAAGTCCCTGACAGGGAACAGGCAATGAGCTGATCCCCAGGGGAAGACTCACACCAGGAGCTTCCCCGCCCCTGTGAGGCCCGTGTGTCTGTCCCCGCTGGAATGGAGAGGATGAGGCCCCCTCCAACTCTCACTCGTGCTTCCCCTTTCTTCGTTTAGCTCCCATGTGTGCAAGGATGAAATGACAAGAGAGTGTCCCTGACCTTGCAGGGTATATACTTTAAGAATAAGAATTTAACACAGGGCAAAGTACAGGTGCTGTGAGCTCATTCACTTCAGAGATCAGAGAAGAGATTTGGGCTGGGTTTCAAGAGAGTCAGAGGTACAGGAGAAGACTTTCCAGGAAGAGGGGATAGCCAGAGGTATGGATGAAGGTAAGCAGGCAGGGACACCTGTGCACATTCTGAGAGTTCATGGCCCAGGACACACGAAGGACAGCAGCAATAAGGCCAGGAGAGGGCTCAGGTCCAGGCTTAAAGCAGTGGCCATGATAGGAACCAGGCCACACAGCAGAAAGCAGCAGCAAGTGAAAGTTTATCTGTATTTATAGCCATGCCCTATGACTCAAATCGCTAGACTGTGGGCTCCATTGAATTATTCCCGCACTACCACAACCACATCTGTAGAAAAATTGTTTTCCACAAAATTGGTCCCTGGTGCCAAAATAGTTCTACCCTCTCCCTTCCTTCTGGTCCCATCCACCACTTCAGCTGGATGCTAGAATCCCAGGCCTAGAGTCAGAAAGGCTTAGTTTCAGGGCAGAGTGAGGCAACTAACTCAGATTTCCCTTCAGGTCCCCATGGTTACTAATTCCCCTTCTCTTTGCTCATTGGGTCAAGGCTCAGGGTATCCTTTAAATCCATCAACTCTCCAAGTCCATAAAAATGGCAAGGCCATGAGTTCAAACCTTGATACAAAAAAAAAAAAAAATCAAACA
>NW_022900949.1:47367314-47411138 GCF_012274545.1 Fukomys damarensis | reverse complement strand
GGGTTCTGGAATCGCGGCAGCCACCAGGGGGCGCAGCCAGGCAGTGCGATCTGCGGAGACTCCATGGCCCGCCAGCCAAAGGGATCAGGGCAACCAGACAGCTGAGGACCTGGCCTCCCCCGGTATACCCCGTGTCCACAGCCCCATACTTTGGCCACCCTCGAGGGATTGGACCCTACTGGTGCCTGCTCACTGGACGTGGCCTCCTTGGCCAGCAATAAAGTACTACTTAGTTTGCTTCTCTATAGACTCAGCACAGAAGTGCAATGTGCACGTTAAAGAACAAGGAATGAAATGAGCCGGGCATGATGGCACATATTGGTAATCCTAGCATTCAAGGAAGCTGAGACAGGAAAATTGCAAATTCAAGCTTAGCCTGGGCAACTTTGAGACTTAGACTCTGTCAATCAATCAGTCAGTAAATAGCCTGGCCAACTGACTGAGTGAAAAGGCCCTCGGTTCAATCCCTAGTACCAGAAAAAGAATAAAAATATAGCGAATAAGGAGTCGCTAGCCCGAGAGGGCCTGCAGACACACCAGGCTTCCCCAGCGTCCTAGCCTATGATGGGCACAGGCAGTCTCCGCTCAGTATTGGTCTGGACTACTCAGCGGCTTTACCTCCTTCGTGCTCCAGTTCTCCAAAGGTTTTCCCAGAGTGCCTGCTGGGTCGGAGCACACCTCTGCCCCCTGTCACACCCTGGGGTGCTGAGGAGGGAAAGTGCACCGTCACTTTAGTGCACAAGATGATCAGAGCTCCTTCCTCCTTGGGAAGGAAGATGGATGTGAGGAAGAGCAAAGAGTACACAGACTGTGCCATTGCAAATGGGGGTCAATTCCAGGGAAAGGGGCTTGACGGGGAAGTGCAGGCTGGACCCTGCAAGGAGTGCAGGGTAGAGCTTGGCCTCCCACCTTCCTTTCCTAGCCTCCTTTCCTTGACTTCCAGCTCAGTTAACAGCAATCCAGTATTAGCTGATGTGACCAACCCTTGGCGTTTATGTCCAATTATTGTTCAATGAGTTTTAATAAATGTACGACCATGCCACTACATTTCAGTTAAGAAATAGAACATTTGTATGACCCTCAGAGAATGCCTTGAAACTCCTGTGCAAGACAACGCTGAGTCCACCTCCCCACCCTGTCCTTCCTCCTTCTGCAGGCAACCACTGGACTATTTCACTGTAGACTAACAACTTGTTGTATAATTTCCATGTAAATAGCATCATACAATGTATTCGTAGTAGGAAACAAGGAAATAGATCAGACTGTTTGCAAATGGAAAGGGTCCAAGAGATAGAGGGAATGAGAGGGAAGGGAAAGAAAGGGATAAAAAAAGAATTAAGATGTGTTAGGTACATGTACCAACTACCAAGGATGAATGTAATCACTGTGTAATGCAAACGTGTACTAAAAAATAAAAAATAGAAAAAGAAAAAAACTAACGCATTCTCTTACGCATCTGGCACCTTTTGTTTAGCATGTTTCTGAGATTCGTTTGTGTGGATATGTGGCTAAGTAATTCATTCCTTCTATTGTTAGGTAATATTGCATTAGATTAAATATCCTATAACTATTTATCCATTCCTAGGATCATAGGTTGTTTGTAATTTATTATTATGAACAAACTGTTATGAAAATTTGTGCACAAGTCTTTTTTATGGACCTGTGTTTACCTCTAGGGAAATACTTAGAAGTAAAAATTGCTAGAACATAGGGTAAATAGACGTATAATTTTGTAAGAAACTGTCTGTTCCAAAGGTGTGCCATTTTGACATTTCTAACGAGCAATGTAAAAGTCACTCTTTCTCCTAAAAATTTGCAATTCTAAAAAAATCAACCATATTAGAGTTTAATTTATATAGGCAGTAATTACACATTTTCAGTGTTCAGTTTGTCTGATACATGTATGTACATCTACATGGCTACCTTACGCCCACTGAGACGTACTACATCTCCATCTCCCTCCTACATTCTTTCCTGTCCTTGCCTTGCTTGTCACCATGTCCCGTGCTCCTAGACAACCACTGATGTAATGTCTCACTACGGATTAATTTTTCCTGCTACAAAGCTTGATATGAGTAGAATCTTAAGTATGCCCTGTCACCACAGTGCTTTTGAGATTCATCCATATTGTTTCATGAACCAGGAGTTCATTCCTGTTTTTCCTCCTGCAAAATGGACTTTAACATCATACAAAAGTGTTAAGATCTTTACATTGTGCGTGAGTTATTTCAAATCACTTAAGCCCATCAATTCGTCCCAATCTGTTTTATTACTCCTTATTTAACAAAATATGCGGTTTTAAAAGTCACAAAGCTGTCAAGTGAGCCTCATCTAGACTTGTACTTAAAGGCCACCTGTTGAATATTCCATTGTTCCAAACACCGCTGGGCAGACTCTTAAGTGGGATGAGCTTACAGCAATCAGAGCATCTTGGTTTCTATGAAGGCATCAATTTAGAGTCTGCTTCACTGATTCCCACATGGAAATCCTCATGTGACCGTGCACAGGAAAACACTGTCTCGACCAGCTCGCTATTCTCATTCAATTGCCCCCAATATATTTTAATTAAAAATTCTGGGGGGCTGGGGATGTAGCTCAGTGGTGCCATGCCTGCCTCGCAAGTGCAAGGTCCTGAGTTCAATCCCTGGCACCACAAAACAAAACAAAACAAAACAAAACAAAAAATTGTATTGCAATGACTGTAAATACACAGGCAGTTATGAGAAATAATGCAGGGATTGTCTGTACACTTTGCCTGGTTTCCACTGATTGTAACACTTTATAAAACAGTAGAATAATATCATAACCATAATATCTGCATTGATACACTCCACCTATTTTATTCTGGTTTCCCCAGCTTTATTTACTCTCATCTATATACATGAACGTGTGTGAGTGTACATAGTTAGCACTATACAATTCTATCACCTGTGCAGGTTTATCACCACGGTGGTGATAATGAGCAGTTCCCTCACCTCAAAAATCTGTCCTGTGGCCCTTTTCTAAACACAACTGCTTCTCTTTCTTCTGCCCCTTCCCAAGCTATCCCTCTCCTGGCAGCCACATTAATCTCGCCTGTATTTCTAAACTGTCACCATTTCAACAATGGTAAATATATGTGGAAACAAACACATATGTAATCCGTCACTCAACATAATTTGCTGGAGAGTCAGACAAGCTCCTACATGTATCAGTAGCTTGGTTGCTTGCTTGCTTTCTTTCTTTCTTTCTTTCTTTCTTTCTTTCTTTCTTTCTTTCTCTACTGGGATCAAACCCAAGGGTGCTTTACCATCACCCCTCAGCCCTTTCAATTTCTTTCTTTTTATTTTGGGATACAGTCTCACTAAGTTGCCCAGCCTGGCTTCCAACTTCCAATCCAGTTTGACCACAATGTTCCTTGGTGTAATTATATTTATATTTAGCTTTCTTGGTATTCACTGAACTATTTTGTGTCGTATTTGAGAAAATCTCTGCCATTATATCTTAAAATGTTTTTTCTACTCCATTTTTAGTCTCATCTCCTTCTGGAACTCAGTGTCAAGCCCCGATCCTGGAAAAGGCAAGGAAAAAAAAAAGGAGTGGCAGCAATATTTTTTTGTAGCTTTCTGCCTCCTGGAAGTAATGATCTCTTATATAGAGGACAAGCAGCATCAAATATTAAAAAGACTGATAAATTAAACTGTATGAAAAAGAATCCTTTCATCAAAACCATAATTTAAAAAGTGAAAATAGCACTAGATTTAAAAAAAGATATTTACACACACACACACACACACACACACAAAACATAAGGGCTGGGAATGCAGCTCAGTGGTACTGCATCTGCATGACAAGCACAGGGTCCTGAGTTTGATTTCCAGTGCCAAAAAAAAAAAAAAAGAAAGAAAAATATATTTCCAGCTTATATAACAGATGTGTATCCAGAATCTGTACATTAAATTTCACAAGTATATAAGAAAAAGATACAATAATAGAGAAACAGGCAAAAGACTTACAACAGATACTTCACAAAAGAAGATTTCCAAATGACCAACAAATACTTATATTTAAAGCCATGTAAGCTCAATTATCAAGGAAATGAAATTTAAAACTACACCATGATGCTATGATACCCCACCAAAACGGCTAATGTTAAAAACTTGATGCTACTAACTGTGGGCAAGAATATGGAACAACAAGAACTCTCATACATCGCTGGTGGAAGCATAAGTTTGTATAACCATTTTGAAAACATTTTGGCATTTTCTACTAAAGTTGAATATGTGGATATCATCTGACCTAGTAATTCCACACCTAAGCACAAAAAAAACATAAGTGCATTGCCCAGGAGGGGACATGTATAATATGTGTCTTGTGAACATTATTATTTGTAACAGTCCCACACTGGAAATATCACATACACACACAGACACACAGACACAGACACACACACACACACACACACACTCCATATATGGCAATAATTATAAATTACCTATCAACCACATCACAGATGAGTCTTAACAAATACTTCACTGAGTGAAAAACTAAAACACAAAAGAACACATACCCAGTGATTCCAAAAACAAGAAAAACCAAACTGTTGCACTATAAGTCAAACAAGGAGATTAAATCTAGAAAAGAGGGAAAGTTTGGTAAGTGGGGGTGGGGTGAGGGGGACTTCTGTGATTGTGATAATGTCCTATTTCTTGGACTTGTGGTGTATACATGGCTTTGTCTTAATTTACTGAGTAGTAATTTATGCCTTTTACCCCTCTGCATACTATACTTCTCAGTAGAAAATATTACTGTGCCTTGCACATACCTCAGTTGAACACTATTATAACTGTACTGTTAGCCCACAGAATAATCATAGAATCATCCTTAAAGTAAAGCACATACCTAATATTTCCTACCTGTTTATTTAAGTACAAGTTTTGAATAAATTTTAGATTCAAATCAACACATATTGTTTTATTGTACAGTAACATACTACTTTTTATTAATAAATGGTTTTTGTGTTTAAATGTGCTCAGATGGAAAGCATTTTCAATTGTATGAGTTTAGTTAATTTGTCTTTACATTTATGAAGCTGTTTGAATGAGGACCATTCCCATACTGCAAAGCAACACATGCCCTGCAATTTGTTTTATCCAGAAGTCGCTTCAAACCTTGACTGTCAATAATCTATCTTTGGTTTGTAGCTGTGTTTTCAGAATTTAAACTATACCTTGATTGCTTCCTGTTCCATGGAGTCTAACAATATCCTTTATCCGGAGGTTGGGTGACTTAGCAAAGCTGTAGGATCCTATAGAAAACATTTACTCATGTCCTGGGTCCTTGTTGATCTTGGAGGACAAAAAATTGGTTGTCCTCTCAGCCCAGTTAGCTTTTTAGCTTTGGTCTCTAAACCTCTGTTGTTGAACACGCAGGAGAGCAGTTATCTTCTCTAGACATCAAGTAACTCAGTGGTTCTGCCGCCTGCCTCACCAGCGCAAGGACCTAATACCTATCCCTGGTACCAAACAAATAAACAAATAAAATAACTTTTAGCCAATTATCTTTATCTAGTTATAAATGACATTTATTTTAAATGACATACAGAAACTTTTATCTAATTTGTTATCTATTAACCACTTTTTGTTGCCAGAGTGATATTTAAGTAGAATGTACTTCATAGATTATTAATGTCTAATCCTGAATCATTGTAGTGACACTGTCTGGATGGTATTAGGTATAGGCACATCAAACTATCATAACACAATTATTTAACAATAACATAAATATAAACCTGAAAAAGTCCAACATGAACAACTGTAGTTTAGAGTTCATCAGTATGACAAGATGTCTTTCTCCAGTCTTGCACCTTAAAAGACCTATACACTTGGAAAACAAAAATGTATTTAATATATTCTGAAGTTAGCCATACTTAGCATTACTGCTACATAGAAATCTTAGAACCTTATTGCTTTAGACAGATTAACCTTTTAAGTGTAACAACTTAAGTATATTATAACAATTTAATTAATCATTATTTGGGTGTGGCACCATAGAACCCAGGAAAACTGGACAAACCACCCATCAGTGGAAAAACTGGACAAATTCTGATCCAGGCAACTGTTTTTCTTTGTTTGGTTGGTTGGTTTTTTAACCACTAAGGAGTTTTGTCCAACAGTTTTTCCAGTCTAAGAAGTCCCCACTTAGTTACCTTAACAATTGCCTTAAATGACTCATCATAATAACTAACATTTTAAACTATTATAAGTATTATCTTTGACCAAAGAAAAACTCTTATGTTATTGTACTCAGACAATGTAAAATAAAACAACAATAAACATTGCATTTGCATCTAGGTTTAGACATTATCTTGATTATCTAGGTTGCCTAACAACCTGGCTGGAAGTATGTCACCAATCTTTAAAATATCTTTTTTATCAACTGATTTAAATTAGTCTACTGTTAAGTTATGTGCACCATATAGGAACATAACACAGTTTAAATCGTATATAATCTTTATGTTTTCAAATTCTAAAGCTTTTATTTGTAAGTCTCATGTGTATTTGAAGTCTCTGAATCCTCATCTTGTAAACTTTTATGTGGCCTTTCCTATTTCTAAAAACCTAGACAACTGTTTTTTGTTGTTGTTGTTGTTGTTCTTTTATTGAGTTTATTGGTACATTTTAGGGATACAGTACAGTTACATTCATTATTGGGATCTTGTACCTTTACATGACAGGTCTTGGTTCTCATTTTTTCCCCTTGTCCCTGCCCTCCCTTCACCTGCTCCTCCACTTTATTTCCATTTTGTCATATTTTTTCTTTTCCCCTACCCTTCCCACTTTCCCTAAACCTTTAGCAGTTTTCTTCCTATTTCACATGATCAATTATCTATTTAGGATCTTATGTACTATTATAGATTTTCACACCAGGGATACTATTCAGTATTTACATATGTGTGACTTATTTATTTCACTTAGGAGTATATCCTCAATATGTATCCATTTTCCTATGAATAAATCTAATTTCTAATTCTTTATGGCTGAGTAGTATTCCATTTTATAGAAAAACCACATCTTCTTTATCCAGTTTCCAATTGATGGCCAAATGGGCTGTTTTCAAGTTTTACAACAACTGGTTTTTATATGTAAGACCAAAAGAGACAGAGGGGAAAAAAGAAAAAGAAAAATTAAATTTATATGCTCTCAAAAAGCTTAAACAAAGCATCTTAAGGTAAACAAACAAAAATATAGACACACAAACAATTACTTTTAGATCAGAGTCCACTTTCAAATATTAGTTAAATTGAGCTATGCCCATAATAATCTGTTATAGGTTTATCATAAATTAACTAATCAGAACATTTCTTGCAATAAACTAATACCAGTGAGGAGGTAAGACAGGAAAACCTCTTACTATAGACTTGTAATCAGAAAGAGTTGGGAGAGTGAGGAAAGAGCTTCGAAGTTTTGTCTTCTTATTCTCCAATTCACCTTTGGAGGAAAAAAAAATCAACTTTTAATTTAACTATACATCATATGTCAAGGAAAGAAGAGGCTACAAGTTTCCCCTCCCCTCTCGCACATGGTAGGAGGCATTAGGTCCCATTACCCTCTAGCTCTCTACCTTTTTGGTAACCAACAGAAAAGATTAAAAGGGTCTGAGTTGTCACCTTTTTCTATTTAGCCAAGCTTTCAATTTAATTTTTTTGTAATTTTGGTTATGTTTTTTTCCTTTGGGTGTTAAAGACTGAGTCAAATGAAGAGGAGAGCTGAGACTTGGAAAAGACTGATTAATGACCTGAGAGTTGGGGTCGAAGACCCCCCAGTTTTTTTTGTTTTTTTTTTTAGCAACAAGGACCCTTCAGAAGGAGCATCCTAAGCTCCATCAAACCAACAAACAAACATACATATTCCTTTCTGCAAACTGCATCCTCTACAAGCTTTTCCTAGACACAATTTAGCTTTCCAGTATCATCACTATCTCTCTATCTTCTAGCAAGGCAAAACCTTTATCATAAAATTCTCTGATATCAAATATATATCTCTTGTAGCCTTTATATTTTTTCTCTGTCCTACTTTTATACACTTTTTATAACAAACTTGGCTGTGGCCACTTGGATTTTAAAATATTCTTTTCTCTCTTTTTTTTTTTCTTTCCTTCTCCTCTGGTCTCAGATTGCTACATTTTAAAATTTGACTCACTGCCCATAGGCTTTCAAGTAACCTTGAATAGGTACTCTTATCTTAAACCAGCAGAGAACAGAGAAAAGAGCAAATTAACCCAGTAATTGTAGTTTAAGAATTTATAATCCATAGGAAGTATTTTAAACCAAGCTTTTTTGTGTGTTTTTCATCCATGGTTTGTCTTCCTAAGTCCTTAACATCAGTCCAAGGGGATTACTGGAGGCATTTTATTCCCTAAGCCCCTTAATTTCCTAACCTGTCCTAACTGGGGAGAGGGGGGCATATTTATTTCTCATTTTGTTTTTCTCAAAGCCCAAGACTCAATCTCTGCCATGTGCCGAAATATCTTGCTGTTGGTTACTTTTTATTTCACCCAAAAAACATCCCAACCATACCCAAGGTCATTAGTGTCACCTGAGACCATCCCTATCTCACCAAAGATTGTCTGGATTTCAGCCATAGTTGACCTGGGACAGGGACGGTTTAATCCAACCACCAAACCAATACTCAGTCACCCCCATGACTTTTCCTGGTTAATGCATGAAGTTGCCTGGTCACCATAGTCTCTTTGACTCTCTTTGGCCCCTTTTTGCGTCACTGAGAAGTCTTTATTGGGTGCTCAGCCCATGGATGCAAGCCCTCACTCTAGAGGCCACTAGCAATGAGGCCATGGGACACATCTCCTCCAAAGAGATCTCATGTCCTGAGGGGCCAGTTGGGGACCACATTGTTGGAAATAAGCCCTCAGATTAAAATTGGCAGTGCCAAGAAGAAGTCACTCAGACACAGGCAAGAGGTATTGACAAAACAAGTTTTTACTCCCGCAGGAAGGCACAAGCATGAGGTCACACACCCACAGGACAAAGGAGGGTTGGCCCTTTTATCTATAACAGAGGAGAAGCAGCTGACCTTTTCCTCACTGGCTAGGTTGAAGGTTCACAACCTTTTCCAATTGCTTAGTTTAAAGGCACAAAGTGTATAGGTGGTGGTGGTGTTCTGAAGGGTTGCTGAGGGGAAGGAAGACTAAGAGAGGATGTGGGGAACAGAATCCTTGATTGTCAATAAGCTATCTTTGGTTTGCAGCTGTGTTCTCAGAATTTAAACTGAGCAGACATTTCTCATAACTTAGTGTGTTTGGGAGGCACTGCCTAGCGTAGAGTAGAGTCCAAGATGGAGACTCTCTCTTCTTTATAATTTTGATAAAAAAGAACTTGCTCCTTACAAATTCTCCTCTCTCAATCTTTGTGTTCTTTTTGGAGCTTAAAAAATAACAGTTTCACTCATCTTTCTATGAGATTGCAAAAAACAGTGGAGGCAGCCTCTCCTCCCCAATCTGACCCAGGCTTCAGGGACACATGAAGAGAAGGGGCATGAACACAGTGGGCGTCAGCTTCTGTGGTCAGGGCAGAGTCCGGAATCTACCAAACACTTGTTGCGTAAACCTGGGGATCTTACTCCAGGTCTTTGGACTGATGACTTCAGATTCCATGATTTATATTCCTTGAGTCAGGGGGAACTGGTGGGGCTGGGCTCTCTGCTCCCCGCTGCCTCCCAGGCTCGGGGGTCCTCATGGAGCCTCATTCAGACTGCACACCCACTGCAGAGTGCATGTCTGCTGCCAGGAAGTAATGCATGGGAAGGGGGGAAGCTTTGGGGATGGAGAGCAGGAGGTGCACAACTGAGGGGGCTATGCATCTTTGACACATAGCAAGCACCCACTTTCTGTTCTGGCTTGTGGATTGTGGGCCCTCTTTAGGTATGAATGATGTTCCATGTGCACATACTATGTTCAGTTATAAGAGGGAAGAGATGCTTTGGCTAGACCTCCTCCTGTTGAAGCTGGGAAGACTAATACACAGAAACCCAGACATGTGTTTGTGGATCAACACTCTCTTCAGCCCTCTTTTCCTTACCAGGGTCCAAAAGAGCAAATACACTCAGACTGTTACAGGGTAGTTTCTTATAAAAAGCTTGCCGAAAAGTTTATTTTGAAAAGTGTGGGTTAAAGAGGTATGGAAAAAACAATCTCTGCCGAGCAAATGTGGGCCAAACAAAACAGAAAAAGAGGGTGAAAGCAAAAGTAAAAGCACACACTGCATCCTGGTGCAAGTTGTCATGGAAACCTACCATAGTGGTTTTCCATAATGGCTGCTCTTCTTTGATGTCATCCACATCTCATGGGAACTCCGGAGAAGTTCTACATAAGGTCTTGACATTGCCCTGGGAACTTGCAATTGACGGGTCCCACTCATTTCCCCCAGCCATCTTTGTCATGTCCTATCTCCTACGTCAAGATCAGCTAGTGCAGGCATGCACAGGCTGAACAAATATATAGTGTATATTTAAATATTTTTTTTAATTTATTACACTAAAAGATATATTGTCAATAATCCTCAACATATTGCCTCTCACTCCAAACACGTTTATGCCATTGTCTTGCCACTTTCTGAGGCAGTTCTGGAAGCCCTCTTTCATAAAAGAGGTGTGGTTAAAAATGTATGTGTGTGTGTGTGTGTGTGTGTGTGTGTGTGTGTGTGTGCAGTGAATACTTCTGCCTAGGTTCTCCAAGGGAAAGGCAGGCTCATGAAAGTATTTGAACTTTATTCACTGGATCTGGCACATGCAACTCCTGGCTCTCCCCTAAAGTCAAAATGACCATGAAAGGTAAACAGAATTGATTCAGGACTTGGAGGTAGCCATGGCATGCAACTGAAGATACTTAAGGAGGAGGACTTCCAGAACTGCTTCAGAAGGGAACAGAACTATGGCACAGCAGGAGATGAGTGGCAGAACAGCTGGGCAAGTGGGCATGGCCTGTTAACCATGGAGATCCAAGACATGCACAGTTTCTAAGCCCTGCGCCTAGTACCAACCAGAGAATGTTATCTTCACATCTTCTGACACACAGTCAAGGATTTTGTAGGACAGCCTAGATCTCAGGGCGAGTATACAAGACAGCAGCCATTGGCCTTGTGGCCACTACCTTCTTTCTTTCTCAGTGGCCAGTGCTTCACAGAGCAAATTTCTTTTCCTACTTTAATTGGCCCACACTCACTCTGCAGAGCACTTCCTCCAAAGCACCTTTTCTCCTTTCTTTTCTTACCTTTAATACCTTCAATAAATGTAAAACCTCACTACATCATTTCTTCTCTGTTGCTTTGTTCAGAACAACCAGAAGCTGGGAAGAATTTTTAGAAGGAGGCCCTTCCGTCCCAGTACCCCATTAACAGTGGTATAATTATAGTCAAAGCTAGGGGGAGTATTTTAAGGAGGACTAATGGCAATGTCACTTCTACTTTAATATATTTTTTAATTTAAAGATTCACCATATATTATAGTCACATCATTGTATTGTCTAATTGAAGCCTTATCCTCTAGCCATAGAGCTGGTCAGGAAAGGAGACTGGGACAGCCCTAAGGAGAGCCGGACACCTCCACCATGGTCTGGAGGCGGTAATGAAAATGTCCTATGTATGGGCCTCATAGCTCAAGTAACATTCATTTGCATCTTTCCAATTGAAGTCTTGATTTAGATGACACAACACAGCCATCTCTGGAGGAGATAGAAATGGTTCTAGCATTTTTCTTAATCATTTGGGTTTACTCTCCACAGTGGTAAGCTAACTCATGATTCCTAAAGATATACCTATTTCCTATTCCCAAGAACTTTTGCTGACAGAATTAAATTTATGCTTGTAAATGAGAAGATTGTCCTGGACTATCCAGGTAGGCCCTATATAGGGAGGTTAAATATGCACACCCTGAGGAGTAGGGGATGTGTCGATGAAGGCAGGGATTGGAAGAGTGCAATCACAGACAAGAAAACACTGCAGCCCCCAGAATTGGGAAGGGCCTTGGGACAGATTCCTCCCCATTGGGGCCTCCACAAGGAAGAGGGCCTGCTGTCACCATCTCAGCCCAGTGATGCTAATGTCAGCCTTCTGACCTCCAGAGCAGTGAGAGGTTAAACTCTGTCTAAAGTTTGAAGCCACCAGGTTTGTCACAGCTACCACAGGAAATTAACACACCACCTTTGTACTAGAAAACTTCCTTAGCGTCAGGGTTCCCTGGGTCACAACCTAGCAGGCCTGAAGGGGAGCTGTCCTTTCCACACATGACTTAGTGATTACCAAGCAAAATCAGCTCCTTGTTAGCTCTCAGCTGGTGGCAGTTTGCCAGGCTCCCTGCATGCCATGTTTCCCTAGCTGTCATAAAATAGAGACTTTTGTGTTTTGCTTAAGGATGGATCTACCACAAATTCTTATAAAAATCTAGCTTTCCATTATATGTTTATTCTCCAAAGACTACTTAGTTTATAAATTCTCAGATTAATCAGAACAAGACGGGAGGGGACATAGCCAGGGATTGCTTGTTCAAGGGGTTGTGGAACAAATCTAATTTCCAGCCACAAACACAGTTTGTAACTCCAGGTCAGCGATGGTGCCCCTTTTAGACCTTTCAGTGATACAATGGCTGTGGTACCACAGGTTCACCACCTCAGCTCTAGGGGAACAATCACAATTCCTATAGCAAGCATTTTAATAACTGCACTTTTCTCTAACAAATAATAAAATAAAATAAAATAAGCACTACAGTTTTCATGGTCCAGAGATTAAGGGCGTCATTCCTTTCAGAGTTAGCAATAAAACCTAGAGTTAAACTGGAGAAGGTTATCAGGACATTTCTCAAAAATACTTACTCGAACTTATGACGACAAGAATTAAATAAACAGAATTAGTCCGCTCAGTTTTCTCTTATGTAAAGAAAAATCAGTGTGGGATTTGTACAAAGAATGCATGATCATTATAAATTATTCAAGCACTGCTTAGAGGTTAAAATAATTCAAATGCCACCACTCATAAATAATTAGCACTTATATTAGCAGAGCATCAATATACATATCTTTTTGTGTGTGTTTCAAAAGGGCTAAAAGACATGTTGAAATATTTTTGTATGTTTTATATATGTTTATTATAATAATTTTTATATTTAATTTCATTTATATTTAAAATTTGAAAATGAAGCTAAAGAAAAACTAAAAGAATTACAAAATTTCAAATAAATTTTTATTTACTTCAGGATAGCTTCTTTTTAAAAATCTTCTATAATTACAAAATTAATTTGAAGAAAAAATACTAAGAGTAATAATTTTCACATTCTCCTATAGTATAGATCTGGAATGTACCTAAAGGTCCCTATGTTAAAGGCTTTGTCCATAGGGTCATGTTATTTCATAGTTAAATATTTCTAAGAGCTATTACTAAATATTTCATCACAATTCTCTACACTTGAAATATTTATTTTTATTTATAAAAATTTTAATTTCAAATAATACCTATACTAAACCCAGATAACAACAATCATTTTTAATGTTTTTATTCCCCAAAGTACTTACTTTTAACAATATTTTATCTTTAAATATTCATTGTAAATTATGATATTTTTGATACTATTTTACCAAAGCTTAGAGAAACTAAGATATTTTATTCAATATTATACAGCTAATCTGTAAAGTCAGGATACAAATACAGGTCTAATTTCAGAGCTCATACTCCTATCATTTACCCATTATTCATCCCACCATTCACATGTACACTTGCTCATTTTCTATCAATCCTACCTATCTAGCTGTGTCTGTTATACCAATATGTACATCAAAAACCCACCTACCCACTTAGTCATTACTCCACTCACATATCAAATATTCCACCTGTCCCATCATCAATCTACCTATAATTTTTCTGTTCACCCACCTCTCCATTTATCTATACTTATTTATGGCAACACCCATCCATATCTCCGTTCATACCTATATACTACAAGCATTCACTCATCCAGACATCCACCCATACATCAACCACTCACTAAGCCACCCATTCACAAATCATTCCATTCCATCTCCTATCATGTATCCTTTTTACTAATTCATATATTCTTCCAACTAGTTCATCCATTTATCTGACAGCCATGAAATCTAGCTCCTCACTCTCCAGAAGAGAAAAGCTCTGCCCACTTGGAGGGTATTATTATTTGGATGACTGTACCTAAAAGGTTCAAGAGTTAAAGGCTAGGTTCCCAGGGTGGTAGTGTTGGGAGCTGGTTGGACCTAAGAGGTAGAGCCTTGAAGGATGGCCTTAGGTCATAGGGTATGTGCACTTGAAGGGACTGTGAGACCCTAGTCTCTCAGTTTCTGCTTCCTGGATCATGGTATGAGCAGCTTGCTTCACCATCAGTCCCCTATCATTGCCATCTAGAAACCTCACAAAAGGCCCATGGCAATGGGGCTACACAGTGTTGGACTAGAATCTCTAGAACCTGAGCTAAATAAATGTTTTCTATTTGTAGGTTGCTTCAAATATGAGTCATATAGAGCTGACTAATAATGTGCACAGCTTAGAAGCAGTGATACTCTAGTGAAAACACCTACAGTCCAGATTGCAACATGTTAAAATAAGGCAGTATACTTGCAGTGAAATTTATAGCAATAAATGCATGTATCAGAAAAGAAACTTTCAAATCAATAAACCAAGCTTCAGTTTAATAAAACAGATAAAGGAGAGCTTATGGCACTCAGAACAAAGAGACTAAAGAAAAGAAAAAATATAAACAAAAATCAATAAAAGAAAACAATAAAGAAAAATCAAAGCTGATCCAAGATAATCAATAAAATCAACCAACTTGTAGACAAAATGCTGAGAAAAAAGAATAAATATGCAATATGAAGAATGAGAAAAGTGATATAACTAGAGGTTATATAAATAGTAAAAGATTAATAATGAAATATAAAGAATAGCTTTATATCAATAGATCTTGCATCTTAAATTAAATAGAAAAAATATTTTCAAGACACAAACTATCAAGTTTTCCTAAAAAACACATACATAATATACAGAGCCTCATGACTATCAAAGAAATTGAATTTATACTTAAAATCCTACCAAAAAATAAAGAACCAAAAGGCTTCACTGACTAATTCTATAAAAATTTTTGAGGCAAGATCTCTCTACCTGAAGATTAGATAAACATCAAAACAATTATAGTCAGGGACTTAAATTATCTGCAATCACAAATAGATCAACTAATCAAAAAAATCAACAAAGAAATATTAGAGTTGATCCAAACCTTCCAAAAAATGGACTTAATAGATATCTATAGTCTCAACCAAGAACAACAGAATACACATTCTTCTCAGCAGTACATGGCACTTTCTCCAAAATAAACCACATTCTTCCCCGTAAAACAAGTTTAAGAAAATTCAAAAGAATTGAAACTGTACCTTGTATCAGATTACAGAACAGTGAAACTAGAAATCAATGGAAATGCACACCATAGAAATAATGCAATTGCATGGAATTTAAAACATATTCTCTTGAATAATCAGCAGATCACAGAAGAAATCAAGGAAAAAATTAGATACTTCCTAGAATCAAACAAAATGGCAGTATAACAAACCAGAACCTATGGGACACAATAAAAGCAGCCCTAAGAGGGAAGCTGTTAATGCTCACATTAGAAAAACAGACTGAGACAAAATAAACTAATGATGTACATTAAGGTCCTAAAAAAGAGAACAATAAAAATCCAATTGTAGTACAAGAAACAAAATTATAAAAAATCAGTGCAGAAACAATACAAAGATCAATGAAGATCTGGTTCTTTGAAAGAATAAACAAAACAGACAAATCCTTAGCCAATCCTACACAAAAAAAAGGAAAGACCCAAATCAATGCAATTAAAAATGAAAAAGGTGAAATCACAAGAGACACTGATGAAATCCAGATGATAATTAGTAACTACTTTGAAAACCTGTACTCTGATGAATTGGAGAATATGGATAGATTCTTATATATATATATGAATTACTGAAACTGAACTGAGAAGATATTTTTAAAAAGCATGAATAACCCAATAACATGCAATGAAATTGAAGTAGTAATTTAAAAATTGCAAACAAAGAAGAGGCCAGGTCCTGATGTATTCACTTCCGAATTCTACAAGAACCTCAGGAAAGGTCTATTGCTAAGGCTCTTCAAACTATTTAATGAAATTTAAAGGTAAGGAGTACTCCCAAAATCACTCCTGAAGCTAGCATTACCTTGATTCTAAAACCAGAAGAGGACCTAACCAAAACAAAACAAAACAAAACAAAAAAACCTACAAGCAAACCTCTTTAATGAACATAGATGGAAAAAGCCTTGACACAGAAGGGGCATCCAACATGGCTGATTAGAAAAAGTGGCACATTAGATAATCAGAGACGAGTCTTTGAAAATACTGGTGCTCTGAAACAGGATAGGTAATTACACCAAGAAACACAAAATTCATGTGAAAGATGATCCACCTAGACCAAACCAATTGTCTAGGTCACTGGAAAAGGGGAAGTAGCACACTGGCTGATTGTCCACATTTCTCCCCTCTATCCACACACTTCTGAAGAAAAAGCCACATTGAGAAAATCTCCAACAGCCCGAGGGAAGGAGATAGCACTGCAGAGACCAGACTTCTGGAATAGGCTTTTCCTATACCCTTCCTTCCATCTGAAAGGAAGTAAACTATGGTTGCAACCCAAAGGAAAGCCACAACAGGGGAAAAATGGAGGAACACAAGTCCCTTCACTCCATCATTTTCCCAAACACTGGGGAACACTGTACCTGCAGCATCCTTTCCTCCACTCACCACTGGCAAGGAAACTCCACCCCAAAGTCTACAAACAACAAGGCACCACAGAGCCTGTTGCAGAATTTAAGAGATCAGAGACCATGGGAGAAACAAGAGAATTTAATTGAGATTTTAGGTGCACACTGACGTGGTAGGCTAATGTTCAAAGACCAAGTCCAGAACAAAGGAAAGGCTTTAGTTTTATACCTGTGGCTGAGGGAGTGGTTTTTCTCATGGCACCAGACTGTAGAGGAGTTAGGCAATTGAGGTTACAGAAGTGAGATAAAGCAGAGAAAAACAATTAATTGTGTAGTGATAGCCTTATAACTCAGCCTTGAAAGAAAACAGAACCTTGTGAATCTTGTGAGAACAAATGACGTAAAATATATTTATAGGACATAGTTGCCAATTCTATCTGTACCAGAACAAGAATTTACAGCTACAGGGGAGGCTGGGTGATCTGAGGGAGGGAACTTCCCAAAGCTAGGGAAAACTTGTTTTCTTTTAAATCTTGCTTTATTCTCCCTTTTGATGCTCTTTATGAATGAATCTCAATGGTGAGCCTCATCTTCATCATTATTCATTTTGTTAGTGGGGGGTGACTCTCCATTAAGCACAGGCTGGTACTTGGTGAAGGCCATCAGTTGAGTGGCAGTGTATCTGTCCACCAAAGTCTCTACAGCTGAAGGTTTTTGATGAGTAGGCATAAGAGTCAAGTATTAAATTATAACAAAGAAGATTCTTGGGCTTTAGCCATCCATAGATTGGTTTGCTTTGGGGATGAATAGAGCAGGGCTGCTATTTCTGGTGGTGGACCAATCTCATCACAGGACCAGTCAGTTTGGGTGGTCTGGATCCTGCTGGATGGCCCACTTCTCTTGAGCTAATGGCTTTAGTCCACTGTAGTGGATCTAAGGTACAGTTCTTGCAACTTTAATAGCAGTAGGGATAGACAAGATTATAGTAGGGGGCCCATCCCAAACAGGCTCTAGAGTTGGATTTTATTTTTTGATCCAAAAAAAGTCTCCAGGCTGGATGGGGTCTGTTAGGCTTATGGGCATTTTCTCTTGTACCCAGTCATGGATGTATTGTATGGTTATTTTCAAAGCCTGTATCTGCTTTTTAAGGGTTAAATGTTTTAGTTTACAAAGATTATCTTTAATTTGGCTTATAATTAGAAAAAGCCAGCTGAATACAGTCTCATAAGGGAAATATACAATTTGTTTGGTGGGGGTGCACCTGACTCAGAGAGGGGCTATGGGTAGGTCTTGATCTCATCTTATGTGGGTCTTTTGGGCAATATTTTTAACAACTGTTTGAGTGTCTGACTTACATGCTCTATTTTTTTTTTTTTAGTTCTGTGGCCAATGTGCTGTGTGTAATTTTTATTTTATTATTTTTGGGCAATATTTTTAACAACTGTTTGAGTGTCTGACTTACATGCTCTATTTTTTTTTTTTTTTAGTTCTGTGGCCAATGTGCTGTGTGTAATTTTTATTTTATTTTTAACATCTGTGTGAGTCCCTGGATTTTCTCAGCTATGAATGCCAGTCCATTGTTTGACTGCAAGGTCAAAGGCAGTTGAAACCTTGGGATGATGTCTCTCAACAGTACCCTTTGTCATCTCTTGTTGCTTTTTTGTTCTGGGGGGGAAAGACTCAACCCATCCAGAAAAGATTCAGACTAGCACCAACATATATTGATAGCCTACTGCCCAAGGCAGTTTAGTGAAGTATACAACCAAGTTTTTAAAAGGGGTAGCACCTAATTTTTGAATACCCAGGAGCTGAGTGGGCCCTTGTCTCAGGTTATTTTGAGCATAGGTTAAGCATTGCTCACATATAGTTTGGGCAATGGCAGAGAGCCTGCAGTACATAGAAATAATGGCTTAACAACATCTCTAGTCCTGTTTTGTTTTATGTATGGCTGATCCTTGATGGATTCTTGATGGAACCTGGGGTGGGGGCATCATTTTAGGGATGGCCAGTCTCTTATCAGAGAATTTTTAACCATCTTCTCTTGACATAATTTTTAGTTTTTCAGGTAAACAAGGTCTTTTTTACTTGGAGTAATTTGGGGTCTCCAGGAGAAGAGGTTCTAGGATGAGAGGCATGACTAGTATCCACTTTTTGGGTTATGGGGTTGTCATAGCAGATTTTTTGTTTTATTTTTTAATCTGCCTTTTTGTTTCTTTTACTTTGAACATCTCCATTTGTTGGTGTCTTCTGCAATGTATTCAGCTACCTTTCTTGGAGCCCATATACCATCTGGTTGTATTTTATCTCTTAAATAGATGCTAACCTTTTTGTCTTTTGTTAACAAAAGAGCCTTTGTTGAGGTTATTAGGTGTACCTTTTCGGCTAAGCTCACAATAGGCAGCAGTTGAGCTTCTATCACAGAGTCCAGTGTCACCACTGCATATCCTGCCTACTGGACCCCTTCTAATATAAAACTTTCCCCATCTGTGAAATATTTAACATCTGGCTCTCCAAGGAGGCAATCTATGAGATCTCCCCAACTTGAGAACACTTTGTCTACAGTTTTTACACAATCATGACTCTCAGTCCAACTGGGAGAAAAGTGGCCAGATTAAGAGTATTCAGTGACTCTAGAGTTATGCAATAATTTTTGTAGAGGAGCCCCTGAGGACAATGCAAACTTAAATAGAGTTATCCTCAGATTTGATAACCAATAACCCTCTCTGGTCCATTAAAGTTAAAGCAGTGTGGTACTTTCATACTCAGTTGTTGTCTCAAAGTCAGGTCATTAGCCTCCTGCATCAGCAGGGTAGTGGCAGCAAGTGCCCTAAAGTATGAAGGCTATCCTAGGGCCACAGAGTCTAACTGCTCTGATAAGTATGCCACCAAGCAAAGTCATAACCCCATGACTGAATTAGTACTATGGCAGTTACCCTTGGACATACAGGAAAAAAGCTTTGTTTATATCTGGCAATCTTCAGGCTGGGGCCTGAGTCAGGTCCTCGTTGATGTGTTTAAATGTTCTTTTCTGGTCAGCTTTTTAGAGGAGGGGCTCTTCCCCTCTGGTGGCTTTATATAAGGGTTAAGCCATAAGTGAGAAGTTAGGGATTCACATATGACAGAATCTTATTGTCCACCAAAACTCTTATTTGGCATTAAGTGGTTGGGGTTGGGAGAGCATAGACAGCCTGTTTCTGTTTAATGCCAAATTGCCATTCTCCTTTTGCCACTATGAACTCTAAATATCTGACCCTTTGTTGGCAGATTTGTGTCTGACTCCCCCTTTTTTGGACACTTTAGTCTCTCAAAGTGCCACGACCACTCCAGTGGAGTCTGCGTGACAATGCTGGTCACCTGGCAGAAACCAGACCCAAGGTATCGTCCCCACGGGGTTAAGCCTCCTGGAAGTCTTTGGCACACACCGCATGCGAAGTCAGCCGTGAAGAGAATAGCTGGCCTCTCTGCCTGCAGCTTGGGGACATTGGGTTCATTTATAATTCTGTTCTATTTTGTCTTTATTACTATTTGTTCATTATCTGTAGAATTGTATTCTGGGCCCAGGAAAGATCAGGAACAATTAGATGTCCCTAGAGATGGGGAGGTGTTGAGGCACAAGAGGACGGGCGGCCAAAGTGCTGACCCTGAGCCCCGGACTGTGAAGTCCTGAAGGTGACCCTGAAGGTGACATGCTGAAGCCAGTCCTTTGTTTTACAAACTTCCCCTTCTGACTGCGTGTAGGTGTGGTCTTACCTTGACTTAGTGGTCTTAGCTTTTGTGATTGTATATAGGTGTGGTCTTACCCTGACCTTGTGGTCTTAGCTTTTACAGTACTATTGTCTATCTTTCTCATGCCTGCTTGTGACTAAAATCACTCTTGAGGTGTGCCCTTGAAACTAGTATATATACACCTAGAGTTAGAAATAAAATTGCAGCAGCTACTACCTTCACTACTCAGTGCTGTGTGGTTTCTGACTGTCACTGCCGAACCTGCTCCCACCTTTCTGAAGATCCCTGTTCTCCTCGTGAAATCCAGTCTTTGCTCCCCTACGGTCGGTAGCATCACAAGTTGAAGCAGCCAAAAGGAGGTCATCTACGTACTGCAGTTGTCCTCTTGTGTGATGAAGGCTTTGAAGTTGGTAGCCAGCATCTCTCTAAAGATTGTTTTGAATCTTTGGGAGAAGCCTAGTCTAGGTAAGCTGTTGTTTTTTGTTTTTTGGTTTTTTTTTTTAATGTCCATGATAGGATCTTCTCATTGAAATGAAAAAATTGGCTGACTGACTGGTACAAGGCAGACAAAAGAAAGCATCTTTTAATTTTAAGCATGTAAACCTGGCAGCATTTGATAAAATGAGTCTCATCAATATATATGAATTTGGCATCATTGGGCGAAGTTTCAGTGGCCTGATTTACAGCATGCAAGTCTTGTACTGGTCTATATTTATTAGTTTCTGGTTTGCATCCTGGCAAGAGCAGGATGTTCTGAGATGACTGGCATCTAGCAAACATTTTATGTTCAAGAGCCATTTTAAATGTCCTTGTCAATATTACCGGTGTTTGACCTATAGCCAGCCTAGGTGGATTGTCTTTAGGCCACACCCAGGCAATCTTATGCGTCATATAGTTTATTTGTTTCTGATTGTGGTTGCTTATCTGAATACAGTCCCTATTCCTCAGCCTGTGGGATGCTAAGTAAGGGTCAGTATCATGAGCTCTGTGTGAGTCAAATTTAAGCAGCCCAAAGACCATTTGGGCCTGTAATTTAGGGAGTCTCTTCCCAGAAGAGCTGGGCATTTTGAAAAACACAGGAACTCATGTTGGATCTCTTTTTCCTCTATGACACACCTCTTAGACTGGAAAAATAGCCTCTTTCTTTAGACCTCAGTCACTCTAACAATAGTCACATGATTTTGGATACCAGCCTAATGGGCTCTGTCACTACCAAGTGTTTAGCTCTACTTTTTATCATAAAGTCCATCAATTGCCCCCCCCATTTTTATTGACCATAGGCTTTTGGGAAAATGATATTGTCTCTTCACCCCAGGTAGACACCTGGGGCTCACTGTCATCTGGCCCTGTTTCCTCATGAGTTGGCCTCAGTAAAGGTGGGTAGATTGGGGCATAAGGTGGGAGGATTTTTGCCTCCCCATGTGGCACTTGTAGAATCAGCTTTCCTGGTGCTCTTTGTTGTCCTCCCTTTGTCTTTGAGGCTATTGGCAGGGTTGATATTTCTTTTTCTTTTGGCTTTTGCTCAGCTTGGGCTACGAGTGTCTTTTAATAAGCCTTTAAACCAGGCTGTAGCCAAGTGGGTTGGATTTTGACTATATTGAGTGATGAATCAATGTAAAGAAATTGGTCTGGGTGCCCTAGCCATTTTCCATTTCCAGTTACCACACGATGTACACACTCAGTTGTTTTTGTATCTATTATCCCTTCAGCCAGCCACCCAACATCAAAGGAGGGCCACTCAATTTTATAAAGAGTTCTCAACCTCTGGAGGACAGCTTTACTCTATAGTCCCTTGGGTACCTTTTGAGCAACAAGGCGATTTTAGAAGGAACAGCCTGGACTTTACCAAACCAACAAGCAAACATAAGCTTCTCCAAGCTTTCCCTTGACATATGTGAGCTTTTTAGTTTTGCCATCATTTCTCTTTTTGTCTTTCTAATAGGACAAAACTTTTATTATACAAAATTCTCTCATGTTAAAACATACCTCTTACACTTATAGCCTTAATATGTTTTTTCTATCTCAATATAAACCTTTTATAAGAAACTTGGCTATGGCTGCTTGGATTTTAAAGTATTCTCTTTTTTTCTTTGCTCTCAGATTGTTACATTTTAAATTTGATTGGCACCAACAGACCTCTAAGTAACCTTGACTCAGTGTTTTTTTTCTTAAACCATCAGAGAGCAAAGAGCAAGTCAATCCTGTAATTACAGTTCAAAATTTTGCAAAGTACAAGAAATTCTTTAAACACACCAATTAAATAAAAACACCAACTCAAATTGGAAGCCAAAAGTACATTTATCAATTAGCTAAAATTTGTAATCTGATTCCTCCTGTAAAACCTCCTTAGGCTCAGCAGGACTCAGACATAGCTCCTCAACTTTGTCCATCCAGCCCCAGGCTGAGGCTGCTGTGGCTTCTGCGCTTCTGCAGGTAGCACCAGACTAGAGATGTCGAGAAAGTACTAGCCTTGGGCCTCCCAAAGCTAGGGGAAGGTGACCTCAGGGCTGGCCTTCATTTCTCTGTTTTTGCCTATGGAGCATACAGTCTGCAGCTGCTATTATCAAATCTCTAGCCTTCTGTGCAGTCCTTATATATTTTGAGGTCCTGAGCATTCCCAGCATGCCACTTTGATCACTAGCCTGCCCTCCTCCCACTTTGTCATTCCATCCATTGCCCTGGCTTGAATGCCCTTGTTTTGTGCCTGTTTTTAATCTTTGTCCCTGGGCTATCTACCTGGCTGACTTGGACCATGCACCACCCACTACAGTATCTAGGGCCTGGAGCAACTGAAGTCCATAGCCTGACTCCCCACCTCCACAATGTGCACTTGGCCACAGGCTGCACCAAGGGAGGCAGCACTCTACATATTGCCTCACTCCACTCTCTCCAGTGCTCTTTCAGCTTCTCTTCACTCCACTCATTTACATGCACTTATGCACCTCCTCATTCTCAGTTTCTTTTTTCTTTTTGTTCTTTTTATATAGGTGATGGTGGATTATTCAAGGCCCCTTTGCAAGCTACTCTTGCTGTTGGCCACTCTTTCTATGGGCCACTCCTGTGTTCTGCTTGAGGTTGTAGGTTTCATCTGACTTAATCCAGGTCAGAGTACCTGGCATACCCCAGGAGGTGATCTATCTCCCCTTCCATCCTAACAGGACATGCTTTCCCCTGGGTCCCAAAACCTTACTGCAGTCTTGCAGCTCACTGTTTCAGAATCACCTTCTAACCCCTCAGAGTTTCCATTTGCATTGACAGAGGAGGACACTGGGCTATAGAAGGGCCAATTCCTTCTCTAAGTTTAAGTCTCACCTGGTGGTATCAGGGGCCTGGGGTTCCCCCAGGATGGGGACCTGTCATCTCCAGTCCCTTGGTAGTTGCCAGAATTTATGAGACCAGAGAGACTATAAGAGAAGCAGGAGGACTTAAGGTTTTGGGTATGCACTGACTAAGTGGACTAATGTTCAAAGGCTAAGCCCAGAACAAAGGGAAGATTCTAGTTTTATACCCTTGGCTGAGGGAAGGTGGTATTTTTAGTGGTGCAAAACTGGAGGGGAGGGGCAGGTGAGATTATAGAACCAAGACAAAAGTAGACAAAAACAATTAATGACACAGTGACAGCCTTGAAAGAAGACAGAGACTTGTGAATCTTGTGAGAACAAAACGATCTAAACTTTGTTTATAGAGCATAGTTGGCAATTTTATCTATACCAAAATAAGGAGTTACAGCAATAGGGGAGGGAGATGATGGGGGGGACTGACTAAGGCTAGGAAAAACTTGTTTTCCTTTAAATCTTGCTTTAAGCCCACCACCAAGGACCCAGAAATCATATCCCTAGAGAAGCCAGGAAGGGAGTGTGACAAAAGATTTTCCAGAATGAGCATTTTCCTCTTGTTTCCACAAAAATGGAAAGATCTGAGTTAGTAGGAAATTCCAAACAGCAATCACTATCACACATTGGGGAGAAAAGAATCCCTATACCAAGCCTGGATTTCACAAGATGGAAATAAGAGTTCAAGAACCAGGTAAAGTTCAGTATCTGAAGGCATCGAGGTGGTTAAATCTTGGGACTGAGACAGAACACTACAGTTAACCATGCCCCAAATACCTGCTGCATCAAGGAGGAGGGTTCAAAGAAACTGACAGCCTTCACCACTGGTAAACAGCCTACAAACAAGTGGAAAATTGACATGGCTGCCTGCAAGCAGACTACAACCTCATCAGGAAGGGAACTGTGTAGGCATATTGGTTATGTCATTGACACCAAGAGGCAATTGTTTATATGTTTTCTTGCTGGAGTGCTTGTTCTGGGTTCTTGCTGTTTTTTCTTTCTCTCTCTCTTTCTTTTCTTCTTTCTTTCTTTCTTCTCTCATTTCTTTATTTCATCCCTTGTCATCAATTCTTGCTTCAGTATCAATCATTTTACTTCTATTTTTCTACTTTAAAAATTTTCCTTTTGTTTTTTCCTATATTTTGTGCTTTCTCTTACTTCTTCTCTTTTTAACCTTATGACCTCTTCATTCTATTTAACCTTCTTCTTGTAATTTCATTCTTCCTTAGTTTATGTATTTCCTTATCTTCTCTCACCTTTTTTCCAGTTTACATGTGACATTTATAGCAAGTGCCAGTATTTGTAAAGAGAGAGGGAGAGAGAGAGAGAGAGAGAGAGAGAGGATAAGAGCAAACTAGTGTTTTAACTTCAATGTTACCAATCTGGTAATGTTGGGATAATTGCTAACAGAATTATGGTTAGAAGATTCAAACAAAATTAACCACAAAAGTATCAACAGTTTTCAACAATCTCACAGCTTTCCTGAATCTTTAATTATAACTTGCTCCCCCTGCATCTCACCCCTCCCCACAAATATTTTCATAAAACCCTTCAACATTTAACCTCAATTCTAACAATAAAAAAACAATAGAGTTCATCCCTCTATCAGTACTTTTTTACCTATTAATATTTCTCCTATCTACTCTTCCTATTAACTTAGCCCATTTTCTCCCCCTTCTTATGCTCTTCCCTTTCCTTCTCTTTCCATATCACAGACTAACAATCAATAACCGAACATTATAGACCATAATGGTCAGTGATTAAATGTAAAGACATGGCTTAATATATATGATTGATATATTATCACATCTATTGAGATTATTAAAATGAGTAGAAATTCTCTCCTTACAAAACAGTGACAGGATCTGACCCAATTAACCTGAATAGCTTGAAGTGTCAACAATTTATCTGGATGAATAAAGCCATGAATATAACACTGGAAAAGTGAACCTAACTAAAGAGATTCCAATATCAACAACAAACTATTCTTGTGCTATTTGACCCCCAACTCTCAATATTAGGTCTATAATACATATAGTTTATATAAATTATATGTAACAGTAGTGCACATTATATATTAAATATAACATATATATTATATATTGTTTATTACATACATAATGCACCTGTGTATTATATAATACATATTCTTTATAATACGTGCATTATATATTTTATATATTACATATCCTATTTATAGTGGTACCTTGGTTCATGAAGTTAATTCATTCCATAATTCTCATTGCAAACCAAGCTGGACAAGAACTGAATCAAATTTTCCCATAAGACGAATATTGACCATAACCACTGAATTTGGTTTGGTTCTCATCCAATTCTGTTTGTGACCAGAATTGTGGAAAGAATTAAGTTTGTAAACCAAGGTACCAAGGCAACAAAATGTCCCCAAAAACTCTCAACTCTCCCAATGCAAATTCAGGTGGCAAGATGGAGACAAAATTGTTGCAGAGGAACCAGAGAAACTTGGAGAGTTCATAAAGGACATGGCCCAAAAGATGGTAGAACTAACAAATACACTGACCAATGTAGATATGATAGAAACGAATAAAATATTGGAATGGTCAACCAAAATAGTTCAAAACATGAGTTATAAATTTATAAAAAATATAGACTCTATGAAAAGCACCAAAGAAATCACACAAATTGTAAAAGTCTATAGAATTTGTAAACAGCAGAAATACCAATGTGAAGTCAAGATTTCAAAAATCAAGAGCAAAATGAATTTAATATGAACTACTCAGAGGAACCTTAAAATGATGAGAAGAAAAAAACTTTATCCAACAGTGACTAGATGATGCTAATAAGATTAATCTAAAGCTAACTGGAGTCAAGTGAGAACTTAAAAGATAGCACCCAACAAATAAAAAAAATCTGTTTACAGAAATCATATTAGAAAGCTTTCCAAATATAAGGAAAGATTTCAATGCAAGTAAGTAAGGCTTATAGAACACCAATTAAGTATGATGAAAAGAGAAGTTCCCCATACATCTTAGTAAAAATCCAGGATATCCAACAAATGGACAGAATCTTAAAAACTGTTTTAAAAAAGAAAAAAGTATAGATAGATAGATAGATAGAGGTGTATATATATATGTATATATATATGTATATATGTGTATATATATGTATCTATATGTATATATAGATACAGATGTAAATATATACATGTATATATATTTATATATCTATAGATCTAGATCTAGATCTAGATAGATATATATGTATATCTACATATAGATGTAGATATACATATACTTTTTATATATATCCATTAAAATTATAGCAGATTTCTCTATACAAACTTTAAATACAAGAGAACTTAGAGTGAAGTATTTCAAGCCTTAAAGTAAACAACATACAACTCAGGCTAATGTGTTCTACAAAACTCTTTTTAAATTGATGGAGATCTAAGGATTTTCCATAGCAAAGAACATCTTAAGAGATACGTAAACACCAAACCAGCACTCCAAAAATTATTCAAGAATATCCTAGACAGAAAAAATGAAACAAAGAAATCCAAAATATCTGAGGAAATGAACACATCAAGCAAGGCAAATAGACAGAAAAGGAAAAAAAATTTAAAAGTCAAAAGAATAAAAGGATGCAAGAATAGGAGTAAATCAATACCTTTCTATCATAATGCTCAAAGTAAATGGTCTCAACTCTGCAATTAAAAGGCACAGATTGCCAGTATGGATAAAACAAGACCCCAGAATGTAACAATCTGTTACATTCAAGAAATTTAACTAATCCAAAGAGAAATTCATAGACTAAAAAGCAAATAATGGAAAACAATAGCCCATGCAACAAAACTCTGAAAGCAAGCAGGGGTAGCATCTTTATTCTCAGACAAAGTAAACTTCAACATATAATTGATCAGAAAAGGCAAAGAAAGTCACTGCATATTAGTTAAGGAAACAATTCAACAAGGAAAGATAATAATTATAAAAGTAAATGCACCAAATACAAGGTCAGCTAACTTCATAAAACAAACACTTCAGGACATAAAAAGATAAAACAGACACCAACACAATCATAATAGGTGACTTCAGTACCCCATTTTCACAAAGAGATCAACAACAACACCAAAAAAGAAATATAGCCAAACCATATCTTTGAACAGGTGGACTTAACAGATATCTATAGAGTGTTCCACCCTACTACAACAGAATACACAGTCTTCTCAGCAACACATGGAAATTTCTCCAAAATAAACCATATTCTAGTCCATAAAGCATGCTTAAATAAACACAAAGGAACCCAAATCACCTATGCTAACACATCATAGCATCTTAAAATTAGAAGTCAATTACAAAAGACACCACAGAAATTTCAGTAACAACTGGACACTACATAACATATTCCTATGTCCTCAATGGGTCACAGAAGAAATCAATGAAGAAATTAAACAGCTCCTAGAATTAAGTGATAACGTCAATACAATATACCAGAATCTAGGGAAAACAATGAAAGCAGTTCTATAAGGGAAGATTTTTGTAGTCAGTGCTCACATTGCAGTCAGTGCTCACATTAGCACAACAGAGTTCATTCAAATAAATACCTAATGATACATCTCAAGATACCAGAAAAATAAGAACAGTCGAAACCCAAACCTGCTTTAAGATGAAAAATCATAAATATCAGAGAAGAAATTAATGAAATTGAGACCGACTGAAAAATAATACAAAGAGTTGATGAATTGAAAAGCTGGTTCTTTGAAAGAATGTAAAAAAATAGGCAAACTCTTAGCTAAACTTATTAAAAGTGAGAATACTTACATCAAATTCAATTGGAAATAAAAAAGGCAAACTCACAGCAGACACTACAAAAATCTAGAAGATCATAGCAACTACTATAAAAAATCTTATTCCAACAAATTGGAGAGTCTTAAAGAAATAGAGTCCTAGACATATACGACTACCAAAACTGAACCAAGAGGAAATAAAAATTCTCAACAACCCAATCACAAGCAATGAAATTGAGAAAGTAATTTTTAAAAATCTACCAACTAAGAAAAGCCCAATATTGTACTTGATGAATTTACCTATAAATTCTACAAGCCCTTCCGGGAGTTTATAACTCCAATATTCCTCAAACTTGAAATGGAATTCAACAAGAAAGAGGATGTAAAACTCACTACTGGAAGGCAGCATTACTCTGATTCTAAAACTGAACAAAAAGCCAACTGAAGAAGAATTCTTAGCCCAACCTCCTTAATGAACACACATGCAAAAATCCTCAATTAGACAATGGCAAATAGAATGCAACAAATCTTCAAAAAGATCATGCATTATATCCAAGTAGATTTCATTCCAAGGATGCAAGGATGGTTCAATATACACAAATCAATAAATGTAATACACCACATAAATAGATGCAAGGACAAAATCACATGACCATATCAATATATGCAGAAAAAGTTCTTAACAAAATCCAACAGCCCTTTATGATAAAAAAAAAATCCCCAACAAAAATAGGTATAGAAGGATCTTACTTCAATCTGACAAAAGCCATTTATGACAAACCAATACCCAACATCAAATTAAATGGGGGTGCAGAAGTTTTTCCTTCTAAAATCAGAAATAAGACAAGGATATCCACTATCACCACATCTGTTCAATATGGCACTTGAAACATTAGCCAGAGCAATCACATAAGAGAAAGAAACAAAAGGAACATGTATAGAAAAGGAAGAAGTCAAATTATCATTATGTTCAGATGACATGACTCTTTACATGAGACCAAAAAGACTCCACCAAGAGTCCTACAATTAATAACTAAGTTCAGCAATGTAATAGGATACAAAATCAACACACACACACACACACAAATCAATAACATTTCTATACACCAATAATGAACTTATCAAGAAAGGAATTCAGAAAATATCATTCTCATAGAATCAAGAAAAAATAAGACATTTAGGAATTAAAGTGAAAGATATCTACAATGAAAATTCTAGAACTGAAAAAAGAGATCAAATAGGATATCAGAAAATGCAAAGATATCTCCTGTTCCTGGGTAGGCAGAACCAGTGTTGTCAAAATGACCATATTTCTCAATGGATATACAGATTTAAGGCAATCCCAATCAAAATACCAGTAGCATCTCTAAAAAACTAGAAAAAAAACTCTAAAATTTATATCTAATTAGAAGAAATCTAGAATACCAAAAGTAATCCAGTGAAACAAGAGCAAAGCAGGAGGCATCACAGTCCAGGGTTTAAAAAAGACATGGATCAGTGGTATAGGATAGAGAAAAGAGGATGCAGAAACAACCTCAGACACATTCTAATATTTGGAAAAAAGGGACCAAAATCATATGCTGGAGGAAAGATAGTCTCTTCAGCAAATTGTTCTGGGGGAATTCACTATACACATTTAGAAGACTGAAGCTAGACCCATATCTTTCACCATGTACTAAAATAAAATCAAAATGGATCAAATACCTAAATGTAAAACAACAAAGCAACATTTTCTGCTGGAAAATAAAAAAACAAAACTCTTGAAGACATAGGGGTAGGCAAGGACTTTCTGAACAGAACCCCAATTTCACAAGAAATAACATTAAGAGCCAATAAGTGAGATAATATCAAATTATAAAGCTTCTGCACACAAAGGAAACAACCAACAGAGTGAAGAGACAACCTATGGAATGAGAAAAAAATTAAGCCAGCTATACCTCAGAGGACTGATATCTAGAAAAAATTAAAAACTCAAAAAAATAGAATCCTGAGAGAAAGATGAATAAAAATGTGTAACTGAAATGAATAGACAGACACCTTTCAGAAAAATAAATGCAAATAGCACATAAATACATGAAAAAAGTTCAACATTACTGGCTATTAAAGAAATGCAAATACAAACAACATGGAGAGTTCACCTTACTCTTGAACAAATGGTTTCCATCAAGAAATCAAATAATAAATGCTAGCGAGGCTGCAGGAGTGGGGGATCCTTCTACAAGGTTGGTAGAAATGTAAATTAGTACAAGCACTAGGTAAATCACTATGGAGATTTTCAAAGCAATAAAAGGAGAAATTCATTTCTTCCTAGTTATTCCCTTCATAGGTATCTTCCAGAAAATGTAAAAGGCATCATATTATAGTGACACATGTATACTCATGTTTATAGCAGCACAACTCCTAATAGATAACTTTTGGAATAAGCCTGTGTCCTATATATCCATCCATTAACAGATGAATGGATAAAGATAAACCTTTTGTAAAAGGAAAGGGGATGAAAAGACAGTGGGGAAAGAGAGGAAGGGGATGAAAAAAATAACTGGGATGTGTTATATACACACACCAACACTTCACACGGAATATAATCATTATGTAATGCAAACATGTACTAATAAAAACGAAAAATTTAAAAACCAACAAACTAATAAAAAGAAATAATTTTCTCAATGTAATAAAGGCTATAGATGGGCCGGGTATGGTGGTGCATGCCTATAATCCCAGCACTGAGGAGGCTGAGGCAGGAGGATTGCTGTGAGTTCGGGACCCACCTGGGCTACACAGTGAGTTCCAGTTTGGTCTCAACTACATAGTGAGACACTGTCTTAAAAAAAAAAAAAAAGGATATATATGAAACTAAAACTAAAGTAAATGAACCATCATCCCTACTAGTGGAAGAGCCAATAGAAAAGAACATTTGTTCTCACCACTCTGTTCAACATTTTACTAGAAATTCTAGCCAGTGCAATAAGACAAGAAAAAGAACTGGAAAAAAATCCATATTAGAAAAAAGGAACAAAACTCTGTATTACAGATGGCATAATATTCTATGTAGAAAATCTTGTAGGATCTTAAAACAAAGGCTGCTGTAACAGGTAAGTGGATACAGCAAGACTGTAGAAACAAAACCAATGCACATACCTTAATTGCATTTCTACACTACAGGACAAAGGGAAATTAAAATAAAGCTATAGCATTGTAACAGGTAAGTGGATACAGCAAGACTGTAGAAACAAAACCAATGCACATACCTTAATTGCATTTCTACACTACAGGACAAAGGGAAATTAAAATAAAAAGCTATAGCATTTACAATAGCATTAAAATAAGAAATAATGTGGCAAAAGATGTCTAAACTCATTACATTAAAAATCACACTATTATGTCAAAAGAAATTAAAGAAATAAATAAATGATGAGACGTGTCATGTTCATAGGTCAGAATAGTGTATTAATTAGGGTGCTCTAGAAAGAATAGATCCCATATAAAATATACGTGTGATTTGACAAGAGATTTGTGAAGTAAACTTACAAGAACAGAATCGAAAGATTCCCATTGGCCATCTGCCAAGTCAGAGATAGAATCCCCTAAAAAATTGGGGAACTGAAATGAAGATACACTTCTCAGAAGAAATATAAATGGCCAATAAGTTAATGAAAAGTACTCAACACTTTTGGCCAAATGCAAATTAAAACAACAGTGAGATCCTATTTACTCCAGAGAAAATGACTATCATCAAGAAATCAAACAAAAATGCTGGTGAGGCTGCAGCGGGGAGGAAGACTCTTCTTCATTGTTGGGAGGAATGTAAACTAGTACAGCCACCATAAAAATCAGTATGGAGAGTCCTCAAAACTAAAAATAGAAATGTCATTTGACCCAGATATTCTAGGTATCTTCTTGAAAGAGTGAAAGACATCATCTTACAGTGATACATGTCTCTAGCACCACAACTCATAATAACTGAATCTTGGAAGTACTACTCTGCTGTAAAGAAAGATAATTTGGGGATATATGTAGGAAAATGAATGCACTTTGAGACCACAATATTCTGTGAAATAAATCAGACACAGAAACTTAAATATCACATTTTTTCTTATATGAGAATTCCAGAATATAAATAAACAGCAAAATAAAAGACAGATAATAAGAAGTAGGGAAATAGGTATTTTGCAAATGGAAAGGGGACTGAGAAACAGAGGGCAAGAGGACAGAATGAAGAGGAAGAGGATGTAAAAATAATTGTAATGTGTTATGCACATATACCAACTTCCCATGATGAATGTAATGATTATGTACTGGAAGCATGTAGTAATAAACATGAAAAGTAGAAATAAGTAGAGAGATGGAAGAATCCAAAATGGCCATCTGTCAGCTGGAGAGCCAAAAGTTTCAGTAGCAGTCCAAGGTCAAAGGCCTGGAAGCTCAGTACAATGTCATTGATGTGAGGCTGTGCTGGTAAGCCGAAGAGTCTGTGTTGGAAGGCCAAAAAGTGCACTAGAATCCTGAGGGAACTGCAAACCAACATCCAAAGGGAATGGAGCTCTTCTGAAGAGCTCCATTCTTCCCTTTCTTTCCTTCTTTCCCTTTCTACTCCATCCAGGCTACAAGCCCATTGGTTGGTGCCACCCACATCCAGGATGGTCTTCCTTTCTCAGTTTTCAGCCTACATGTCAAACACCCACAGACATTCTAAGAATTTCACTAATCCAATATGTTTCTTACTCATACCAAACTGACATATCACAATTATCAATCACATAGTCAATTCTCTTCTAATTAAACTATAGATTCAATACTATTCCTACCAAAAACCATGATAGCCTTTTATGTAGAAATTGGCAAGCTTATATGAAAACTTATTTGGAAACGCAAATGCTTCAGAATATTTTTCTTCTTTTGAAAGAGAAGAGAGTTGGAGGATTTATACATTGAAAGCTTTTGCTTATATGAAAACTTATTTGGAAACGCAAATGCTTCAGAATATTTTTCTTCTTTTGAAAGAGAGTTGGAGGATTTATACATTGAAAGCTTGTCCTAAATCTATACTAATCTACACTAATCAAGAATGTGTGTCAAATACATTCTTTATGTCTGTGACATAAAAAAAATATATAACCTATATATAAAATCTACTTCAATAAATAAGTGAAGTTATTGTAACAAATATGAAGTCAATTATGAAGATCATTTATACAACTATATAATACTGAAAATTATTTACTGAGGTTTATTAAATGTACCAATTATAAGGGCTGGGGATTTGGCTCAGTGGTTCCACGGCCTGCCTCACAAGTGCAAGGACCCAAGTTCAATCCCTGGTATCAAACAAACAAACAAATGTATCAATTATAATAGCATCAGAAAACAATAAATACCTATCAATCAATCTAACAAAAATGTGCAAGTCTTCTCCATATAATTATAAAATATCCCTGAAGGATGTTAAAGAAAATCCAAATAACTGTAAGCACATAATTTTTAAATGCTCAATATTGTAAAGGTATGAATTCTTCCTAAAGTGATTGATAGATTCAATAAAATTCTTGTTGAAATCCTTAGAGGAGTGTGTGTGTGTGTGTGTGTGTGTGTGTGTAGACACATGCAGCTGCATGTGCATGTATTTGTCAATTAATGTATTTCTCAAATGTATTTGGAAACTATAAAAAGAAATGAGAATTTTTTAAGAAAATTTAAAGATTACTATAGTTATCTTAAGGAAATACAAATGAATAAGAACTTTTATATGAACATTTATAAGAGGTCCTGGAAAAGAACACTCATAAGTTGTCACTTGGTTTATGGAAAAACTACATTTGCAGTACTATGTGGAGAGAATGGTTTTTTTTCAATAAATTTTGTCACATCAACTAGAGACTTTTATAGGTAAAATAAATTACTATGCACAAAAAGCAGTATCCGGTGTTTTATAAAACCTAAATGTGAGAGACTATACAATATAACTTCTACTAGATAAAGTATATTATCTTGAAGAGGGCAAAGATTTTTAAATAAAACAGAAAAACACTAATAAGGGAAAGATAAATTTTGTCACACTAAAGTAAGTTCTGGTAAGATTCAACGGTGAAGCCATCTTGTGTAGCCTCTTCTTTGTTGGGATACTTTAAGACTTTAATGCTTCTTCAATCTGGTTGGTTGTTACTGATCTGTTTAAGTTATATTTCATTCAATTTCAGTCAGTCATTTGTATCTAGAAATGTTATTTCCTGTGGATTTTTCAATTTATTAGAATGTATGTTTTCTAAATAGCCCTTAATGATCCTTTGGATTTCAGTGGTATCTGCTGTAATATCCACTTTGTCATTTCTAATTTTACTAATTTGCATCTTTTCTTCCTTTTAGTATATTTGGCTAAGAGTTTATCAATCTTGTTTATCTACTCAAAGAACCAATTCTTGATAGATTTACTGTTGGTTTTATCAGAACTTTAAAGAACATCAATGATCTTCAAACTATTCTGTGAAATAGCAAGAGAAGGAATATATTCAAATGTATTCTAGGAAGCCAGTACCACCTGATACCAAAACCAAATAAAGACACAACAAAAAAGAACATTACAGACCAATATCTTTGATGAACACTGCTATAAAAATTCTCAATAGAATTCTTGCAAAAAGAATTTAACAATACAGTTAAAAGATCACACACCATGATCAAGTTGTTTTCATCCCTGGGATGAAAGGATGGTAAAAGTATGCAAACCAATACATGTAATATGCAACATAAATAGAATTAGGGATAAAATTCATATGATCATTTCAATGCAGAAAAAGTATTTGACAAAAGCCAATATCCCTTCATGATAAAAAGCCCTGAAGAAAGTAGGTATAGCAGGATTTTATTTCAACATACTAAAGACTATATATGGGAAACCCACAGCCAATATCATATTGAATGGAGGAAAACTGAAAGCATTTCCTCTAATGTTTAATGTCTAAGAACTTCTAAGACTAAGGTGTCTTGTCTTTATCACTTCTATTTAATACAGTAAATGAAATTTTAGCCAGAGTAGGCAAAAGAAAGAGAGAAAGAAAAGGAATGCAAAGAGGTAAGGAAAAAGTCAAATTATTACTACTTGCAGATTAATCAATCCTTCATTTGAACACTATTAAAAAATTCCACTAGAAAACTTTTTGATCTAATAAATTCAGCAAATATCCAGAGCATAAAATGGATATACAAAACTCAATACCTTTTCTATATACAATAATGAACATGACAACTTTAAAGAAAAAAGTCTGGGAATAACCTGATGAAGGAGGTAAAAGAACTCTACAGAACTCTGAAGAAAGAAACTGAAGAAGACTCTAGAAGATGAAAAGATCTCCCATGTTCATGGATTGGCAGAATTAATATTGCTAAAATGGAGATATTACCAAAAACAACCTACATACACTCCCCATGAAAAATCTTAAAATTCATATGAAGACACAAAAAACCAGAATAATCAAAGCAATGTTGGAGGTAGGACCTGGGCAGAGAACAGTTGCTCATTCAGTGGCAATCAGGAATAGAGAGAGAAGGCAGAAAATGTGGGGACAAGAATACACCCTTCCAGAAAGGGGACACAGATGACTAGAAGTGACTTCATGTCAGAGGTGCTCAGAGATGATTTACTGAACCCACAGGTACTACATAGTGGGGGACAGACTTATGCTCTGGAACAAAATTAATCAGTAAGGTGATAACATGTAGGTCCAACCAAATACCTGGAACTTTGAAGAGATGAAGTAGAGCTGCCATGGCTAGTCTGCACTGTTCCAGCCCTGCCCCTCCAGGGAGCAGCCCTTAAGAGAGCATTGCCAATAGCATGGGGGAACAAAGGAATAAACCATTACTGAGAAGGCTAGACTCCTGGGTCAGACTGCATATACCAGGCTCTCTTCCCATCACCTCTCCTCCAAACACTGCTGAACACTGCAGCCTGGTGGCATCCTCACCAGTGCTCTCCACCAGCAAGGGAAGCCCCTTACCCTGGGCAGAGAGGGGATAAACAAGCAAAAGGGTCCTGCAGACTCCTTCACATGCATGCTCCTGCCTGCTGACTCTGCATACCTCCTGCCTAAAAGTGAACTCCACACCAACTCCTTCGGTCCCATTTTCATCCTGGTAAGTACACAAGCCCATGGTTTCCTGAGGACCACAGTCAGAGCTTAAGTGAGCAGCCATTGTGCGGACCCCCACTACGAGCAACACTGCCCACAGAATCCTGAGGATCCACTGCTAGCGTGTGGAATGCACCCATGGATTCCTGCTGAGTCCAGCATACACATGTATGTTTGCAGGTGCCTGTGGATTCCCACCTGTGAACAATACACCCACTGCCTCCACCCACATGTTTGAGGAGGGGAAGAGTTCCTAAGTTAACCCCTATGGACAGGATCAGATTTTGGCTACTAGGAAAAAGGGAGAATTCTTGTGACTGGGTTAGTTTAGGTTTTGAGGATATTGGTATAGCTGCCTGCAATCAGACCAAAACTAAGGCAAGAAGGGAATTGTGACACTTGGGATTTTTGGCATAACAGTCATGTTTGAATCACATGAATATTTTCTTGTTCGAGTATTTGATTTGTATTCTCACCAGATTTTTTTTGCTTTGTTTTTCTTGAAATTATTTGGTATTCATTTTCACTCTTCTTATCTCCCTATTTCAATTCAAGTTTCCATAGCAATACTATTTTCCTATCTTTTACTGGTTTCTCATATTGTTGAAATTCTGAAGTTTTTAGCTCACCACATTCTGTTCCCTCTCCCCCCTTTCTCTATCACCTCTATCTTCTCTTGTATTAACCTTCTGTCTTCTCAATTCTATTGCTTTTGTTCTTCCTTGTATTACCTAGCCCCTTCCTTCCCTCTTTTCCACTTTGTAGATGCACAAATACATCAACAGGTTCTGACAACCTTGTAGCTTTCCTCAACCCAAAGTACACCTCTCTCCTCCTATATCTTATCCTTGCACCCAACAAATATCTTCTTAAAAGCCTCAACACTAACTTGTCAATCCAATTAAAAGACCTCCAACAGAATCTGAACCCACGTCTAATTTTCTCACCTGTTATTATTCTTCCTATCTACCTCTCCTCCTACTGACTTACTCTCCTCTTTCACCCATCCCCTATCTCTTCCCTACACTTCTACATCACAGAATAACTGCTAAGAACAATAGAATATATGTTGCAATGAGTATTGACAAAGAGTGAGAGTAAATGCAAGTTTCATCACATATAAGTTATGTATGATTAGATCTGGTGATACTGTTATAGCCTCAAAGAATTTTTCCCTCAAAACACAGGGACACCACTTAATTAGCTGAAGTATTAAATACTATCTCTGGACAAATAAAGTTGAAAACACATCACAGGAAGGCAGCAGCTTACTAAAAAGACCTTTATGTCAATAACAACCTCTCCTTACCTTCCTATACCTCAACTCTCAGCACCAAAAAACAGGGAAAAAAATCAAGAAAAATATATATGACAACAAAGGACTCCCAAGGGTCCCCAGTTCTTCCAGCGAAGATCCAGGGGGCACCAATGAAAACAAGGCACATACTTGGTAGCATAGCATTACAGACTGATTAAAGAAGAATTAAAGTAACTTGATGAATTCAAAGAGGACATGACCCAAAAGCTTATGGAATTATCATACAAAATGCAGATTTAAGGGAAACAAAAAAAAATTGGAAGAGCTTCACAAAATAGTTCAAAATAATAATGATAAATTTACCAAAGATATAGAATTCACACAAAAAGTATCAGACAAAATATTGGATATAAAAATTGTACAAAATTAAAATTGCAGAAATGACCAATGTGAAGGCAAGGTTTCTGAAATTGAGGACAAGCCAGGTGTGGTGGTGCAAACCTAGCACTTGCAAGGCTGAGGCAGGAGTATCATCCTGAGTTTGGGTCAGCTAGGGCTACATAGTGAGTAGGCCAGTGTGAACTAAATAATGATACCCTGTCTAAAGATTTATGTCTAAAGAGATTTATGAACATTAAACCAGCACCACAGAAACTACTCAAGAAGGTCACTACACACTACTTAAGGTAATAATCAACAAGAAGAGATAACCCTTATAAATATATATGCACCAAATACTGGAGCACCTATCTTCATAAAATAAATACTGCAGGACATAAAAGATCAAATAAACATTAACATAACCATTTGGGTGATCTAAGTAGCGCCTCTTGCAAAGAGACTGATTAACTAAACCAAAAATCAGTAAAGAAATATCAGAGCTAAACCTTGAACATATGAAGAAATATTTTGAGAGAGAGAGAGAGAGAGTTCTACTCTACTACATAGTACAAATTCTTCTCAGCAGCACATGGAACTTTCTCTAAAAAAGACCACATACTAGTAAACAAAGCCTGCTTAAATAAAAAGAAAGGAATTGAAATCACCCCATGTTTACTACCAGATCATTGTTCAATGAAAATACAAAGCAATAACCAAAAATTTAGAAATACCTAGAGAGAGAGAGAGAGTTCTACTCTACTACATAGTACAAATTCTTCTCAGCAGCACATGGAACTTTCTCTAAAAAAGACCACATACTAGTAAACAAAGCCTGCTTAAATAAAAAGAAAGGAATTGAAATCACCCCATGTTTACTACCAGATCATTGTTCAATGAAAATACAAAGCAATAACCAAAAATTTAGAAATACCTGACACACTTCCAAACACCCAGGGCTCACGGAAGAAATCAAGGAAGAAATTAAACAATTTCCAGAATCAAACAACAATTCCAGTACAACACACAATAACCTTTGGAACACAATGAAAGCAATCCTAAGAGCGAATCTTATTGCTGTGGATACTCACATTAGAAAAACAGAACAAGTGCAAATAAATAACCTAATGAAGAACTTAAAGATACTTGAAAAACAACAATCTAAGCCCAAACCAAATTTAAAGGGGGAAGCCATAAAGATCAGAGAGTAAATTAATGAAAATTGAAACTAAAATGTGTTACAAAGGATCAGTGAGTCAAAGTGTTGGTTCTTTCAAAGGATAAACAAAATAGACAATCTCTTAACCAAAATTACCTTAGAAAGAGAGAAAAGGCTCATATCAACGTAATTTGAAAAGACAAAATCACAACAGCTATCATTGAAATCCAGAAGATAGTAACTACCATGAGAAATGGTATTACAACAATGGAGAATCTTGACAGTGGACAGATTCCTAGACTCATATGAACTACTGAAAGTAAGCCAGGAAGACACAAAGATTTTGAACAATCCAATAACAAGCAATGAAATTCAGATAGTAATTTTTTAAATATCAACTAGTAAAAGGCCAGGACCTGATGGATTCACTGGAATTCTACAAAAGGTTTTATGGACATTATATCATCAATACTCCTCAAACTCTTCAGTGAAATTGAAGGAGAAGAGTGCTTCCAAATTCATTTCTGGAAGCCAGCATCACTCTGATCCCCAAACCAGATGAGACCCAGCTGAAAAAGAAAACTATAGGTCTATCTCCTTAATGAACACAGATGCAAAACTCCTCAGTAAGATACTGGCAGATAGAAGGCAGTACATACATTATCAAGAGGATAATAAATTGGGACGAAGTAGGTTTCACCCCAGGGATGCAAGGATGATACACAAATCAATAAATATACCACAGAAACAAGAGCATACGATAATATCAGTAGATCGAGAAAAAGGTTTTGACAAAATCCAACACCTCTTTTTTATTTTAAAAAAATGAGGAGGGATCCTTGCAGTGCTGGAAATGTTCTGTGCCTTGATTGTTTTACTATCAGGTTGTGCTATTGAACTACAGTATATATAGTCTTAGAAGATGTTACCACTGGGGAAAACTAGAAAAAGGATACACAGGGCCAGTCTTATTTCTTACAACTACTGGTGAAACTCCAATGATTTCAAAATAAAAATTCGAACTTCAACAAATTTTATATATAAATAGCAAATGACAGAGAATAATACCTAAGACCATCTTGAACAAAATGAAAAACAGGTGGAGATGTAGAGCTGTATGACATGATAATTATCTTTAGGAAACAGTTTCACATGAAATTAAACATACTTGATTCTATTCTACAATTTATTTCCTGGATATAGATCTTAGGGAAAAAAGAATCTGCATAGCAGCATTGTTTTGATAGCAAAAATAAAGTGGAATATATTTTCTAATGTTAATTTGCTAATGTATTGTGGTTATACAAGACGGTTTCATGGGGCAGCAGGGCAAAGATACAGAGAAATTTCTTGTACTATTTTTTTCCATCTCTTTGTGAATCTAAGATTGTTTCATTTTAAAAAACTGGACATTTTACTGAAAATGATTTAAAATTGGGGCAGACAGTGAAATTCTGTGCTAAACATGAGTGGAAATGAAAGAATTATTGCTGTACGTATTAACAGAGGAATCTCAGGAACATAATGTGGAGAAAAGTACAAGTCATAGAAGAGAGTACATAGTTTGATAGCTTACATAAAATTGAAAACATGCAGAAGAAAACAAAGTATTGTTGAAGTTCACATACAAATTGTTTCAAAATTCAAAGAATTTAAGTCAAGGTTCTGGATTTCCAAGTTGGGGATGAAGAAAGGAAAAGAAAAGATGGTAGGAGGGGGGTCTCAAGAGTATTGTGACATTTAATTTCCCCAGCTGGATAGAGGACAAATGGGCATTCACAGTGAGGTTTCCTTTATAACTTCTGTATACATGCAAAGGCTGATCAAAATACATGGTGAATACTTAAAATTGTTGCAATAAAAAACATATTGCTGTTAATCCCCTCAAAATACTTCCCCTTATTTTGACTACACTTATCCCATCATTCTTACCCCTTTTGAAGCAGATCTGCAAATACTCTTTTTATGAAGTGTGATCAAAATTATGGTGAATGTTGCTGCTGAGTGCCTTCTAGCAGAAAGACAAGTTTGTAAAAACATTACAGTGTGTCCTCGTCCATCTTATCCACAAGATCTGGCACTGTGAGACTTCTGGCTCTTCCCCACAGTCAAAATAACCATGAAAGGTAAACTTTTAAAATGTATTCAGGACATCGTGGCAGCTACATGTAGCTAAAGACAGGAAGAGGGCTTTCAGAACTGCTTCAGAAAGTGACAAGAACAACGGGTTAAGTGTGTTTGAAGTAAGAGAGGCTATTTTGCAGGGGATTAATAGCAGTGTGTTTTTCACTGTAATACATTTAAAAATTTTTTAACACAGTGTATTTTTATCATACCTCAAACTACACGATAAAAGGTTTTACAGAATTTTAAAAGATGGAACACCAAGATGCTACGTGGAAGAAACTCTAGTGGGGTTGCCAAAGTGAAGTTCACAGTGGTCACATTTTCTACCACTCATTGAAATCCTGGGTATTCTAGGGAAGGCTAAGGACAGGCCCAAAATAAGGAGAGACAAAGCAATGATAGAGATGGAGAAGGAGAGACTTAGAACAGAGCAGATATGGAGTCTCCAAGGTTCTAATTCCCACAGCATCATGTCCAACACTAGTACCTACCTGGGTTCCATAACCAAACCCATAAGTTGGAGGTGTGTTTTTATATCTAAACTAGAAGAATCTTAAGAGTTCTGCAAGACATCCTGACCCACAGTCAGCCCAGCTGGATATGATAAGCACATTGGCTGATTGGGGGTGCTCAGAGTGCACACACCCCAACCTCTCCACCTCATACTGCCCTAGGCTGAGAGAAAGCATGTTCAGGTGTCCTGCCACAGATGACCTCCAGAGGACAGCATGAGAAATGTGTGGGGAATTGGGTCCAGATGTTGTTACAGGGTGCAGGTTAAAGGACTGCTGCCTGGTTGGGTGCCTGGACCAGTGGCTTCCCTGGCCTCTCCGTGGAGGGACCATTCCCAGATGCAGGAAGGGCAAGCTTCCTCCAGTCCCATGCTGGATGTGGCAGTCTTCTAAGGCAGCAGAGGTGGGGTGGGAAGTGGGAAGGGTTACTGAGGATGGTGAGCTACACAGTCAAGGCTGATGGTGATGACCTACAATCCCCGGGGCTCCAACCAAAGGTAAGTGAGCATAGAGCAGGTGTTATGATTTGGGTTCTAGAAACGTCTTCAAGAATGCAACAAGTATCTCTTAAACTTTGAGCTAGTCTTAGGGTTCTATGGTGGAGCCTCAGCTGCTGCTTTCCCTGAAACCTGCTGCTAGGAGTTGAACAAGCAATAGGAGTAATACTCGGAGCCAGATAGTTTGAGCAAGCCCTGTAAGTCCAAAGTGGGTAACAGATGTTTGCTGGAAATCTGCAGATGAAGGTTACATCCACTCCTCTTTGTGTAACACATTGTGTAACACACGCAGCGTTTTCCAGACCTGCTGATGTTAATCCCAAGTAAACATTCATGGAACAGTCGAAGAAGGTCAAGACCACAGGGTGGCAGAAGAGGAAAAAGTAGCTTGGTAAAACCTCCACTAACCAAGATGTTGTGGGATTGAGCTGTCCTGGGCATACTGCTAACGCTTGGCATATGCTCTTTGCTCTCATCCACTCACAATTTACTGCCTTTGCCTTTCTGGTCCAGGGGAGTACACAGGAAAATGGGAGGTTGCCGGCGAGCTCTCAGGGACCATATTGTCCAGTTCCACTCCCGGTGCAAGGAGTGGTGTTTTTCAGTCTGGCAACATGAAAATCAAAAAGAGTAGGGCACTAGAAATAGCGGCGCTGGCATTCCGGACGTCGTTGCGCCTTCCCTCCCGCGTGCAGATTAGGATTTATTATAAAATCAGCCGAATAAGCAGCTGGTTTGAGGTAAGCGCGCCCTATACCAGTGCCTCCTCCGTCACCTGTCAGGTCTGAGGGGAAACCGACACACCCTACCCAAGTCCCCCCTAAAGGGCCTGGGCCTAGCGGAAGGGCGGGCTAGCGGCCACGCAGGACCACACGCCCCGGCCCCGCCCGGTACCGGTACCGGTAAATCTTCCTACCCACACCCCACCCCGGCTCTCCCTCAGCCTTTCCGCGCTCTCGGACGACCGCGATGTGCAAGGGATCATGCCAGGTGGTGGAAGGGTCAGGCACCTAGGCTTAAAGGACCAGAAGCAAAAGTCCCTAGACAATTCCGTGGCATTTTTCCCGGTTCAAAAGAGTAGAGTGGGAAGATGGACGTGGCAGGGCAGCGGGAGACGGTGCGCCGGGGCCTCTCCCGGGCACGGCGAGGGGG
>NW_022900949.1:47365190-47365529 GCF_012274545.1 Fukomys damarensis | reverse complement strand
GCAGCTGGGGAGTCAGGGACGCGCGCAGCCAGCCCTTCCCCCTCCGCCTCCCGCACCGCCGGCCGCCTCCCCTCGCCCTCCTCCTCTTCCCTCCCTGCTCCTTCGCTTCCTCCTCCTCCTCCTCTCCCGGCCCCGGCTGCCAGCACCATGTCCGCAGGGGGAGATTTTGGGAACCCACTGAGAAAATTCAAGTTGGTGTTCCTGGGGGAGCAGAGCGGTGAGTACCCGGCTCAATCTCTTGGCTCGGCGCCGCGTCTCCCCGCCGCCCGTTTGCCCACCCCGTGGGACCCGGGCCCAGAAAGGCCCTTCGGGTGACTGGGTGGAGGAGAGGGATGAGGA
>NW_022900949.1:47328909-47365089 GCF_012274545.1 Fukomys damarensis | reverse complement strand
CGGGAGAGCAAGGTGTGGCTGGAGTCTGGCTGCCCCTGCAGGGCTGTGCAGGAGAGCTTCCCTGCGACCCTGGCCGGAACGCTGCGGAAGGTCACGTCCAGGACCGCAGCAGACGGTTGCTGGGCGATAGACCACCACCTGTCTCTTCAAGAAAGAGCAGGTGCGGGCCACAGGAAAACGGTCTCCCCCCAACCCTGGCTTAAGTCCTACCAGGTTCTGTGGAAGGTTCTAGACCCGCTGCCCTTCACTAGCATCTTAGCTTCCTTGGGGCTTCAGGGTGTGGATGATGACAGCCAAGGTTTCCCGAATGCCAGGTGATGTGGTCATGACACAGGGGCCCCTTAGCGGGGTGCTGGGCAGAGAAAGGCCCAGGCGACACGCCCTGGCCGGCTTCCCAGCCCCCTCCTGAGAATATCCAAGGCGGCAGATTCTTCCCACCCCCACCGCCCAGCTCACCGCCCTTCTTGGGGGAGGGGAGGTCACCGAGGGAGCTGGCCAGAGCCAGAGCAGGGAGACTGAGGGCTTTTCTGCTGCCCGGACGCCTCCCCAAAGAAAAGAATTCCTGATTCCCAGGTTGGTCCAAGTGGGAAGCCTAGATTGAGGAGCAGGGACCCCTCTGACACCTGTGGGAAGGAGTGGCTCCCAGAGGAGAGGCTTCAGGAGACAAGCTGGGCCCTGAGCACCTCTGCTGTAGGATGATGCCTCTCTAGGGGCAGAACCTCCAGCTTGTCTCTGCAGACCTGTCCTGCTCTGCTGGCTATATGCTTGTCTATGGTGGGCTGAGGCTGGAGGGCCTGGTGGACTCAGGCAGCAGTGCGGTTGTGAGGTGTGCATGTGGGCTCTGAGGTCACATGGGTACCTCCTATCTGCTGATGCTCCTTACCAGAGATAGACGGTTGGAAAGAGGGTGCTAGAAGGTGATCCCTTGGCTCTGACATAGAGACATGGGCTTTAGACATTTCAGCCCAAGATCAGTTCAGCCAGCTGCCCTTGTATCCTGTGCTCTGTGCTTTCCTGCTCCTAACAAACAGATCCTGGTATTGTGACTTTTCCCTGTAACTGGAAGAGATTTGGGAGAGAGTCAATCCTAGGGGTGGGGGAAGAGTGGGAGGAGGTCTGCAGGTTTCAGGCAGCCTAGCAGTTGAATTCTTAGTTGTGCCTTGAGCTAAATGTGAGGCCTGTTGGAGATTCAGTTTCTGTCTTGGAAAAATGGTAGCTTGAAGGTACTTCCTACTCCTTTATGTTCCTCCATGTACTTCTACTGTGTGGTTGGATCTTCACTAACATTGTTATTTCAAGTCTGAACACACTTTCACAAAGAACCTAAAGTTTGATTAGGAAAATGTATCTGTTGACTTTGAGTGAAAATTCTGGGCTCCTTCTGAAACTGATGGGCCAAGCCCCCGCACTGAGCCCTGCAAACCCCTTGTTTCTAAAACCATAGCAATGAGAGGGACCTGAAAAGAAAAACCATGCCCACCACTTCTGCAAACTGTTTGGCCTGTTCTTGGGAGGGGAGCCCCAGGGAAGGAGGAAGGCTTGCCCAGAGTTCCCTGGTGAGTTGTTGACACTTCCCAGAGCAGAAACCCACATCTCCCTTTCCAGGTCACCATTCTTCACTAGCATGTCATTGGGAAATGAGACAACTTTGAACTGGGGAAGCCAAGAATCAGGGAGCCTCTGTGAGAGGGACTGAGGGTTCAGAGATGGCTGGGTTTGGTGACCTGTTGGGTATGTTGGGCTGGTAGTTTGGGAGGAGGGTTTTGTGGCCTTTGGAACATGGTCATTAGAGGCACTGCCATCAGTGAGATTGGCTGCTGGCCACCCTGGTCCCTTCTGACAGGGAGCCATAAGACCCTGAGTAGCCTCCTCATACCTTGTGTCATAAAGTAGTGGTTTAGGTTTTGCAGTTTGGTGGAGGATATATAAGCACCTATGAGCCTGGTGAAATGAGGAAATTACTACTGCTGCCACCTGTTCCATCTTGTCTGTGCAGTCAAACCTCTGCTGGTCCTGTGTGTGAGCACCCTCTGCAGCCTGTGCAGGAGAGGGAGCCTCCCGAGGTCTGGTTCTCACCTCTTCTGGCTCTCTCTATGTGATCTTGAAGACCCTTCACCTTCTATAGAAGGAAAATGGACCTGCTGAGCCCTGCAGAACTTTCTAGAACATCATAGGCCTGCCTTTATTAGCTGAGTCCCCTAGAGAGGGCTCAGTGGAAGAAGCTAGAGGGATGCAGGCTTCTCTTGTTTCCTGTGCCTAGCATTGTGGTGGCATCTCTCTAGGCCAAATTCCAAAGCGGAGTGCCATGCCTGGAGCAGGACAAGAAGAAAGATTTTCCTGTTAGGGTTAAGGAGCCCAAATGGCCTCTCTTGCTTAGATGGCTCATGCTGCTCTGCCCAGGGCCTGAACCCTGCCCTCCCTGTAGCCATCCCATCCCTTTCATGGAGCCCTCCCAGAAGCTTTCTTCTCCCCACCAACTCCCAGACCTGTTCCTGCCTTGTGAAGTTGCCCGCCCACCTGGTCGTGTACCTTGGCACAGCTTTGGGTTTTTTCTGATAATTCTGGGTAAGCATCAGTCCTTCAAAGATACCAGGGAACTGGTTTGAATGGGAATCCATTTGAGGAGTCACTCTGGGGAGAACGCCTCTAGTACTGCTGTCCCCTGGCCCATGGAACAGAATCTGGCCAACAGTGTCAGCCCAACATGGGGTGAGATTGTGGTCAGGGTAGACCCTGGTTGAGAGGTGATTTCCTTAGTGTGCATGGTGGGAAGGGAGGCCAGGAATGTGCTGTGTTGGCTCCTTCCCATCTCCCCTTCCTGAGACTCTTCCATTTGCAGAAGGAAAATTTGATGCACTCAAGGCAAGCTATCTGCTTTCCCCAACTAAGGCTAGCAGGCCAGCCTGTCCCTCTGACCAGCTGCCTGACACTGTGCATCCTGCCTACATAGGTTTACCCTGTCCACACAGTGTACATGGCACCCCTGTGAGTTGTGCAGCAGAGACCCCCACCAGCAGCTACCATTGTTTATCCACTCACCCTTTTTCCCTCTCCCCTTCTCTCTCCTCCCTGCTTACATCATCAGTTCATTTATCTATTAAATCAGATCTCTGAGTGTGTCCTTTCCCTCATGGGACTTATGCTCCACTTGGGGGAGAACAGACCTCTGGATCTGATACAGCAGAGGACTTTGAGAACTTTGACAAGGCAAGAGCAGCTGCTAATGGAGCCAGTGGCAGGGCCATCTGCCTCACCTTTGGGGCAGGTGTTGAGCCATCTGTAGGCCTCGAGGGAGAAGGTGCCTCTGCCAACAGCAGGCTGCCTCTCTTTGTTGAGCTTTGGGCAGGGGTCATTGTAAGGAACCACCCTCTCCAGAGAACCTCTTCTACCCTTCTGTCCTACTCTGTAGAAACTGGGTGTGGTGGAGGCAGAGGAGGCCTAGGGTCACTCTCAGGAGTCTAGCTTGCTGTGCTGAGTAGAGGCTGTTCCCCATCCACTTTCTTCCTGCTCCTCTAAGGGTTAAGGAGCCTGAGTGGCCTCTCTTGCTTAGATGGCTCATGCTAATCTGCCCATGGGAGAGAGCCCTGCCCTCCCTGTAGCCATCCCATCCCTCTCATGGAGGCTTCCCAGAAGCTTTCTTCTCCCCACCAACTCCCAGACCTTTTCCTGCCTGCCGTGTGGGGTTGCCAGCCCACCTGGCCATGCACCATGACACAGCCCTGAGGTTTTTACTGAGCATTTTAAAAAATCACTTATATGCTGCCCTGTAATCTTTTTCTGTTGCATCTGTTAACTTACAATTTTAAAATGTTTAACCTTTTTAGGTACACAAACCCTAACTGAATTTTAAGCACTCAAGGACAACCATAAGCACTTTTAGAAGACTATCTTAGTCATCATTTTAACCGTCCCCCATTCCTCTCCATCTGTGGGCAGTTTGTGCTCACTGAATATCTTGATTTGAAAATGATGACATTATCCTGGATGTGGATTTGAAAATGATGACATTATCCTGGATGTGTAAGATTTTCTGATGGCCCATCAGTAGATTAAAAGTGAAGGAAGGGCCAGGGATTTGGCTCAGTGGTTCTGCTGCCTTCCTCGCAAGCACAAGGTTCCGAGTTCAATCCCTGGTACCACAAAATAAATAAATGAATAAATAAATAAGTAAAAATATAAGTCCAAAAAAAAGTGAAGGGAATCAAGGAGGCTTTGAAATAGGATTTCTTTGTCCTGGCACCTGCTGCTTTCTCAAGCCAAAGATTCTTACCAGGGATACTTGAGACTTTTTTTCAGAGGATTGGATCATTAAGCCTTAGTCATGCCCAGATTAGAGTTCATCTCAAAGAACCTGAAGTTCTCAGGGTCCCATCCCTCTCCACCATATCTCTGAAAAAAGTACGATAAACCAGCTAGGCCACCAGATGTGGGAAGGCACTTGACAGACCTGGTCCTGCCAGAACTTCCTTGGAGATCTGGAAAAAAAATCACCACACTTTTCTGTACCTTAGTATTTGTCTTGCTTTCTGTCCTCCCAATTTTTCTCCCTCCTTCAGTGGCTAGCATGTAATGGGGGACCTTGGCTGTCAGGTGGACACCCAGAACCTTTACTTTTTATTCCTTTAAAGAGAATCAAACCAAGATGAGTGTATTAATCTATTTCCAATCATTACAGTGAAATAACCGAGGCAGGATAACTTTGTAAAGAAATTATTTAGTTCACAGTTCTGGATCATTAATCAAGAGCATAGTGGTGGCTTTAGCTCAGCTCTGGGAAGGACCTCTTAGCTTGATGGTTTTCCACTGGTGACACTTCATGTGGGAACAAGAGGTCACATCACAAAAAACAGCACGCAAGAGACATGGAGTCCCATCATCCCTTCTGACAGGGTACCCCCACTTGGTCTAAGAGTCTCCTAATAAATTCTACCTCTTTTTCTTTTCTTTTAAGTACCAGGGATTGAACTCAGGACCTTACACTTGCAAAGCAGGCCTGGTGCCACTGAGCTAAATCTCTGGCTTTTTTTTTTTTCTTTTTGGTGGTGGTGGTACTGGGGGTTGAATCCAGAGCTTTTGCCCTGAGCTATATCCCAAGCTCTTTTTATTTTATTTCAAGACAAGTGCTTGCTAAGTAACTGAGTTGTCCAGGGTGGGCTTAACTTGTGATCCTCCTGCCTCAACCCCTCAAAGAGTAGGGATTACAAACATGCACTAATACACCCAATTTAAGTCTTACCTCTTAAATATACCACAACTATAGTGAAGACCAAGCCTCTAATGCTGAACCTTTGGAGGACAGATTCCCATTGCAACCATAACCATGAAAATTAACCTGTATGTACCATAAGAGAAAATGGCAGCCTCAACTCCAATGTTAGATACAAGAGAACTTGCCAGTAGAGAAAAACGAAACTTAGAAAATGTTCTGCTTGTATAGTAATAGTAATTACCATCTTTGGCCTTTATGTTGGTGTATCCCATCTAGGCTGAAGCATCCCCTTGTCTTTCCCACCTTCTGTCTTCTACTGTTGCTGAATGTGCAGGCATGCATGATATCAATTTATGACGAGGTGTTGGACAAAACCATTGAACACGAGAAAAAGTGAGGTAGAATAGCAAAACCCATAAACACCAGGGGTGGACTCTTGGAATACTGTCATTTCTCAGCTCTCTATCTCTCTGTGATCCTTTTCTGTTTCTCACCATGGAGAAGAGAAGATGGGGGAGCTCTGAGTGGAGGTTGCCAAGGAGAAGTACCAGACACGCCCTGAGATGGGCAGCTCTTTTGTTAGAGCCAGAGAGACAGCATGCCAGGAAATGGGGCTCCTCGAAGGGCCTAGGAATGGCAGGCTACTCTTTGTTTCCTGGTCAGTAAAGGGAAGGACAAAGATTCACTCCAAAGATCTCCTAAGGGGGTTCTTTATTAAGTCTCGGGGCTTGAAATTTCAAATTCCTTTCATTATTTCCATAACTTTTGCCCTGAACTAAGTGGATTCTTAAAAAAAGCAAATGTTCATGGCTATGAATCCGTTATCATTTTAGTAAAGTGTTTTATTTTTAGTGGAAGAATATATTTATTCTGATGTCTTGGTAACAAGACCAGTGGGAACCCAGCTAACTGGAGCCATGTGTTTTGGCCTGGCACCACCTGCCCTTCAGAGAGTGACATACCTAAGGGACAGGCCTGGTTTTTGGAAGACACAGATGGTAGTTCACCCCTGAGGGCAGAAGAGAGCTTTTAAAGTAAAAGTTGCTTCTGAGAAATACGCAAAAGGTCTTCCTTTTCTGTGGCCTTCCTTCAGATCACATTCCTTGAATACCACTATGCCCCAAGCCTCCATGGGTACTTTGTCTCTTCATACCTACCCTTCAAGGATGTGGGATTATACCCATTTTGTGGATCAGGAAGCAGAAGCATAGGGAGAGCTGACCCTGCCCAAAGACTCATTGTTACTGTGACTGAATTAGAATTCAGACAAGGTTACTGTGAGGAACACAGTGAATGTTAGGCCTCGTGTTTCAAAGGCAGCCCCAGGCCAGGAGTGGGGAGGAGGGGACGGAGAACACTGGGGTCTTACGGACATAGGTCTGCCATAAGAAACTCGGAATGTCAGTACCAAGTTCTTTGCTGAAGAGGAACCAGCAGATCCCAGGGATGTTAGAGCCCTAGGCAGGGAGAAAGGCAGCAGAACCTTTAGGAAGGAGGCAGGGACTCTGTGAGGGGTCTGATGGCATTGTATGACAGGCTCTCTGTTATCTTCCATTTATCTGGTTGGCTTGAAGGGAGTTAATAGAAAGTTGGCCTTCAGCCAGCTGCGGCAGAGGAGACATGTTAACTAGGTTTAGTCTGAGAAGAGGTTACAGACTAGGGAATAAGCAGTCAGCCAAGTGACTGGTTTCTACCTGTTGTGCGGTAAACCTTCTATGGCCACATCCTCCCTCCATGCCTGGAAGTTTCAGTGTCTTTGAGACCCTGATTCTGTCCTGGGTCTGCCACTGGCTGCTGTGTGTTGGATAAGCCCCAGCATATCTCTGGCTTTTTTTTATTTGCTCCCACAGTGTGACTGGACAGGATGACCTCTTGGGCTGATGGAGCTCTCACTCTGGTTTGTAATTCAGTGCCAGCTCTGAGTATGATGCCAAGCCAGGAGCACTTTTAGCCTGGAGATGAGCACACTGCTGGACAGAGGGAATCAGAAGCTCTGCCACCTGCTTCCCCTATAATTGCCCAGGCCCTATGTGCAAAGACCTGTATAAGCCTATTTGTTCTTCTTGGGGTAATTCTTGGCCATCTACAAGTGGGGCCCAGGCTTCCCCACTATGTCCCCTGGCTTCTCTCTCCTCTTGTGTGCTAGGCAACAGGGATAGGCCTGTCCTACATTTTCTGCTGGCAGAGGGTGTTTCTTTCACACAGGAACTAAGAGGAAGACAGTAAGGTAGGTGACAGTTCCCAGGTGCTCCTTGCCCAGGTTCCTTCCTTCTGCAGACATATGGCTGGATGGTAACCAGGGAGGGCAGAAAAGGGCCAGAGCCAATGGGTATGCAGTGCTCCACCAGACCAGACAAGGCCTAGAGACCCTATTCCTGCTACCACTCTAACCCCGTGTTAAGGGAAAAGAGAAATATGGGTGCATTTGACCATCACTGTAAAGAAGCTGTAGTCTACAGCTACATGATCCTACAAGTAGAACTGCTCACCTTATTTTATAGCTAGAAGAAGCAAGGATCTGAGAGGAGGAGGGTTTCACACACATGGCAGGACCCAGAAGTGCCTATTGCTCAGCAGGGAAGAGGCGTAGGTCTCTGACTTCCTGGCCAGTGTTTTCTCCCTCTTCCTTGTCATTGCTCAGAGCTAGGAAGTAGGACAGACCCACCTCACTCATCCAGGGCCTCCAGAGCTGCTCATAGGAACAATACCTCATCATCCTGGGTGGACTGCAGAGGCTTTTTCTGTGGTGTGACAGTATGCCTTCTGACAAATGGAGTATTCAGAACACTACTTAGCACAAGGTAGGTAAAGGCAAGAAACCTTGGTCATTATGAATGTGAATGTTATGTGCACGATCAAGGCTATGAACATGGTCAGCTTGACGGGTCAGAGAAGACTTCCCAAAGGAGGCACAGTGAGCAAGAATTCACCAGCAGGCAACGGGAGACTCAGTGTTAGAGGGCCTGGCTGTATCAGGGCAGTGAAGGACTTGGTGCTTCCAAGGAATTGGGTGTAGTCCACAGTGGCTGGATCTTGGTGCATGCATGTTGGAGAGAGTGGCAGGAGAAAGGGACACCCACAGAAGTCTATAGGATCAGGCCCTGGAGGTCTTCATTGCTCCATTGAAATGTCTAGGTCTTCCCAAGGGGATTTTGAACAAGAAATGACTTGCTCATGAATTAGAAAAAGGCAAGATGTGATCCTATCAGAGATCCAAGTGGGTGAGATAAGGTTGGGAACTTTCAGAGAATGCAATTTAGAGCAGGGAGAGTATAAGTTTAACTGCCTTCCGTCTTTAACCTTTCTGCTCAGGGGAACTTTTTCTTGATTTCCTCTTTGTAGAGTGAGGCCCCAGCAACAATGAAGGATTGCAGGGAGAGCTTTCATCCTTCTCTCCATGCTGGACCCAGATGTACCAGAATAGAGTCCTGTGAACTTCTCTGTCCCTTCTGTCTGTGCAGTGGCCTGGGTCCTATGATGCTGTGACCCACTGAGGATGGCTGCAGTACTGCTGGCACCCCATCCATACCCATTACCCTTGTACTCATGCAGGATGTGGCCTGTGATGAGAAGCTGGTTCTTGGGTGTGTGAGCTCCTCCTGTCCCCTACCCACTGATGTGTGAGCCCCTTGCACCTCTTGTGCAGCCTCCTAATCAAGATTCTCCTCTTGCTAGGTTCTCCTCCTGGAGAACATGTGACTCATTGCCTTTGCTTTCTCCTGGATTCCCCTTCTCCTTTCTGCTGATTTCTATCTCTAGCAAGCTTAGGAGGTGTTGAGAAGGAGCAAGAACATACGACAGAGAGCCCCTTCCCATATCTTGGAGATCTTAAGCTTACCCAGTCTTAAGATGCTTATACAAAAAGTGAATGTTGGGCCAGGGATTTAGCTCAGCGGTTTGGTGGCCTGCTTTGCAAGCACAAGGACCTGAGTTCAATCCCTGGTACCAAACAAAACAAAACAAAACAAAACAAAAAGTGAATGTTGAGAGCCAGGAGCCAGAATGCAGGCAGGGGATGCCATTCTGAACACACTCCCAACACAGGTCACTACCTTGTGCAGTCCCTTACCCACAGATCAGCACATGGTCTGCTCTCAAGGCCTGAAACCTGCCCTCCAATGGTCTGGTGACCTTTCCTCCCAACCCTCCCTGCCTTCTGCCAGGCAGTGTGCCTTGGAGATTATGGAGCACCACCATGGTGTCCCTTGGCCAGTGTAGAGATGACTGAACAATGCGTTGCCAGTGATGATACCACCTTTCAGCCCCACCCGTGACTCTTTTCAGCAGCACCAGAATGAGTGTCTCTGAGGTTAGAGGGGCGGTGAGAAGAGCTACCTCTGTGTTTGGTGCTCAGCAGAGGTATCTCCCCTGCCTGAAGTTGCTGACCTGGAGGAAAACTGGTCTGGAAGTAGGCCCAAGGCATACGGTTTTGACCTGTTCAGCCCTTCTGGTCCCCATTGCCCCCACCCCTGGGCTAGGTAGGGTTGTGGCCTAGAGACCCATCCCTTATTCAGGACTGCGGAGCTGCACCTGTGGCCTGTGCAACACAGACAGGTTCCCAAGGATGCAGGAAACCTGTCCCTGTAGGAGTGGTTGTATAAATTCTGAAAGAGGAAGAGAAAATACTTTGTTCTGACCCTGTGACAAATGGAGTAAACACCACACAGACCTAACAGTGTGAGTAAGGCATTTGAAACTTGTTTCTCATTCATTTCCCACCCCATAAAGGGAGTAACAGGAAGCCATAGGCTGGGGAAGAGATTGCTGTGCAAGTGCTGAGTCAGGGAGGAAAATGTTCCCCAAAACTCTGCTTCCCACCAGCTGGAGACACACTGAGCATGCTTGCAACCATCACCGGCTTGTTGGTATTGACTCTGCTAGGCGGGGGTGCTGTCCACCACAGAGTTCTGACCAAATCCAGTCAAAGGCTCCAGGTTCCCATGGAGCCATTGATAACTGATTCTGTGTTTTTGTGGAGGACAAGGTAAGAAGCTCAGCCTAGCAGGGCAGGATGAGCAAGGAAGGCCTCTTACCTGCCTAGGAGTTAAGGGAGGATGTGTCTCAGCTCCACTGCTGGCTTTGAGGAGCAGAGTGAGCTTTGTCTCTCTCCCTGAGGCTATTAGGCTCTGTCTGAATGGGAACCTGCAGATTCCAGATTGCCTGGACTGCTGCAGATAGGGTAGATCTTGGGACCAGGAGATCTTTCTATAGTTCTGTTCTTCCCTGAGTAGAGAATGCCTCCAAGCAAGGTTGTTTGTTTGGTGTTTTGTTTGTTTAGGCACAAACCACTCCCAAAATTATATTTAGGCTCTTAACAGATTCTGTTTGTAGCACTAGTTTCTTAGTTACTATTTTCATTGTTGAAACAAAATACTGGACCCCTGTAAATTAAAGGAGGAAAGTTTTATCTTAGCTCAGTTCTTAGAGATTGCAGCCCATAGTTGGCTGTCTCCAGGGCAGGGAGGTATAGCAGAGGGGCATCACAGAAGAGAAGCAGTTCATGGCAAGGCAGACAGGAAGGCAAAAAAATAGTCCGCCTTTCTTCTTTTCCATTATATTCCATTCAGGCCACAGGCCTGTTGGTTGGTGCCATCTACGTGAGGAGTAGGCCTTCCCATTATCCATACCCAGAACTATGCTAAACCAATCAGTGGACTAAGGTTATCACACATCCTTAGTCCCAGTACCTCACAAGCATGATCCAGCCCCACCTGTGCAAGCATGAGGCTTTGGGGGAGCATCTAGATACAGCATATAGCAACTAGGATCTGGAAGTTTGCCTCTGATTCTGATTCATTAAGACTACCCTTCCCTGTATCCCACCAAAACACTTCAGGCTGCTTTCCATATTAGAAGGTAAACAGGAGACCTGAAAAGGTGCCCACCTATCCCACTGACTCTGGTTCTCTCCCACCTACCTAAGAAGAAGGCAGAGCCCTGCATGTTGAGCCTGAAAAAACTACTCCTTCTGTGCCAGCACATAGCAGAAGGGCCACTTGGAGCTGTGATGGTACCTGGACAGCAGTATCTGCCTGTCCATTCCCTGCAGCTAGGATAAGCTGGGCAGAGCAGAGCACCAGTGCCTGGAAAGGAAACGTGGCAGGGCTTGGCTCTTGCCTACCCACAGCCTCCATCTGGGGTGGCTGTGAGAGCAGCTGTCTTAAGGCAGAGAGACCTGTGAGGTTTAGTTCCAGGGGATCAGCCTAGTTCACTGTAGTGGGAGGAAAGGCAGAGGCTGGTGGCAAAGGTGGCATCTGTTAGCCTGTCAGTATGAGATGGCATGGCAGACACAGCCTGAGGTGACCCCAAATGAATGCCACACCCTTGCATAGGTCCCTTCTCTGTGAATAGAACATATGACTCGTTTCTAGCTTATATAATGTGATAAAGGTGGTTGGATAAGCTTATGTTATATATGCTAGGATAAGTCACTTCCGTGGTTATGTTTATTTACAAGATTTCTCTTGCTGGCCTGGGAGAAGTAAACTGCCGTGTGTGGGGGGTGGGGGGGATCTTGTGAATTAACTGTGGATAGCCTCCACCTCTAAGAGGTGTGAACAGCTCCCACTCATCAGCCAGCAAGAAAATGGGACCTCAGTCCTACAGCCATAAGGAACTGAATTCTGTCAACAGCCACATAAGTTTGGAAGAGTTCAAGAAATGGAGTCCAGCTCCCTCCATTGTGAGACCTCATTGTGAGACCCTGAGCAGAGGACTTTATAAGCTGCACCCAGTTAGCTGATCCCCAGAAACAATGGGACCAAGAATGTTTGTTAGAAGCCACTTCATTGATAGTATTTGTTACATGGTAGCAGATAACTAATATGGATGAAATGAATATTTTAAAGAGAAAAGATGCCTTTAGCAGACAAAGTAGAGGTTCTAAGAGGGCCTGTGACCTAACCAGGATAAGGTGCTGCCCAGGACCAAGCCATGAAACACCCTTTGCAGGTCAGGCCCTGATTCTTAGTCTGCTATGCTTTTTCTTCCCGTGGTACTGCGCAAATCCTAGGTCTCATATTTTTCCTCTTATCCTATGTAGGGCTGGACCAGACATTCTCAAGGCCCTTCTTGCTGTGGTATTGTGTTCTGAGGCAACTCTGATTTGTGATCTCTCTGGAAGCAAGGCTTCTATGCCTTAGTGTTATTTCTTCTCTGCTGATCCGTGACCGCTCCTGTGTCGCATATTTCCTCTGGGGCTTCAGCAGGTAGCGTAGTATTGTCCTAGAGACACACTGGTAAGCCTTGTGGACTCAAATTAGAGGCAAGAACAGAAGTAAAAACAACCTCTAAGATTGAGCTCTTGGTTGTGCACTGGGAGAGATAACATCTTGCCATGACTATTGGTGTCATCCTGGGCAAGTGGCTCCTCTTCTCTGGCTCTCCATTTCCTCTGACTAGATTGTCCTCATAGTCCTCTATGTTATATGCCACCTGCAGTTCTGCTTTGAAGAAGGGTGCCTTAGCTACTTAGAGCTTTCAATATGGAGAGGAGTGAGCCTGGTTAACATCTCGTCGTGGTGTTCCAGGTGTCCAAGTCCAAGGGCAGACCTGGATATTGGCCCAATTCCCTCTGCTCTCTTTCCTATCCTGGCCCTCTGGGAACTCGGTGCCTGATCACCAATCATTTCTGGTGCACCAGAGATGGAGGAAGAGTAGTCTTCCTGCCTTCCGTATAGCCTGCGTCTACTCACAGGCCCAGGGTCCTTGAGATCTAGAGATGCATTTTCCTTCTTAGAGATCATGGTCTTCCCCTCTAAACATCTCTTCCCCAGTGAATCTGGACTGGTGGCATTGAGTCCATTCAGAAAGCAGGAGGACAAATCTTTTGGTTGACTGAATGGGGAGGTCTGAAAGTTATACTCCATCTCTGTGTTCCATTCTCCAGCTGGCTCTGAGGAGCAGAGGCTGGGCTTGTGCCCTCCTCAGCAATCAGTGATAAGCAGGCTGCAGGAGAGGCTATGGGAGTATGGGAAGAGAAGCTGGGGCCAGCTGGGGCTGGCAGTAGCCCCCTATACGTGGGGAAACCATGCAGCACCCTGGGTTTGCCAGCCATGGCTGTCCAGACCAGGAGTTCGGGCATCTGAGAATGTGCCCTGACTACATCAGCCTATGGTCTGGAAACGCTCTTCTTCCCTTTTTAGCGAGCAAAATCTCATGGTCACACCCAAGCCCTGTCCCAAGGGTTGGAGGCTCCCAGTGCTAGGGATTGAACTCAGGAGACCTTATGAATGTTAGGTAGGCCCTGTAATATTGAGCTATACCCCAAACCCCTCAGAGACTTAATATGAGAAAAATCTTATTCACCCAAGTGGTGACCACTTCACGTTTACCACTTCTTTGTGTAAATTTGCACTTCCATCTGACTGACACCATTTCACCTCTTCCTGAATGGTGTATTATTTCACACTACTGTACAGCTTGCTGGTGTTTGATCATTTATTTATGTATTTAATTGGGGGGTAGTTTTGAGACAGGATTTCACTATGTAGTTGAGATTGATCTGGAACTCACAATGTGGCCCAGGCTGGTCTCAAACTCACAGCGATCCTCCTGCCTCAGCCTCCCAAGAGTTGGGATTACAGGCGTGCACCACCACACCCGGCTCATTTATTTTTTTTTTCACTGTTTCATTTTAGATAGTTTTTGTCACTGTGTTTTCAGGTTCATTGGTCTTTTCTTTTACACTGTCTAAGTCTTTTCTGATACTGTAGTTTTTACCTTTGGAAGCTTTATTTTTGTCTCTTTAAAAATAAGCAGAATCTGGGGCTGGGGATTTAACTCAGTGGTTCGGTGGCCTGCCTTGCAAGCACCGAGTTCGATCCCTGGTACCAAAAAAAAAAAAAGCAGAATCTAACATTTTAAATGTGTGGAATGCAGTTATAACTTTCTTAATATCATCTGCTAATTCTAACATCTGTCAGTTTTAGTTGTTTTCCCCCTCTTGTGGATCTGTTTACTTGCTTCTTTGCATGCGTGTTAATTTTTGATTGGATGCTGGATATAGTAAGTTTTGCTGTGTTTATACTGTGTAGCTTTCTGGAGATTGCTTAGGCAGTGCTCAGCGTGTGGCTACTTATGACCCAGTATCAGCACAGACCTTCCTAAGACTCCTAGTATCCTTGAGTGATGAGATACTCTACTCTGGCTGGTGGGGATGGCGTTTCCACCTTGAGTGGTCATCTGGGTGGTCATTTCCCAGGCCCAGCTGGCTTTCTCACATGCTGCTTTCTTGTGCTGAGCTGAAGACTTGCGGGAGACCCTCAAGGAAGGCTCAGCTCTCTCTCTGGGTATCTCAGGCCTCTCTGGTGCTTGGTCTTGTGGACTCTAATTTTTTTTTTGCCTCCTTCATGCTTTCACCTCCATCTCTTCAACCCAGGAGATCCACTGGGTGCCACTTGATTCCGCTCTGCGTGCTGGGGCCTGAGACTTTCTAAAGGCAGTCATCTCACCTTTGTTTCATGTCTCTGGAGCAATTGTTGCCTGGTTCTCATTGTTTTGCATATTTTATCTGGTTTTTTTCCTGATGCGAGGCTACATCTGGTCTGTGTTACCCTGTCTTGATCAGAAGGTGGAGTCTCAGGACCTTAATTTTTCATGTGTTCATTGGTTTGTAGATTCACTGGTCTGTGTCCATGTCTTTGAACTTTGACTTGGTCAGGTATCGTTGCATGGTCTGGTCCTCAGTCTTGTTTTTAATCAGTGCTGTACATGTAATGGCCATTCAGTTTTGCTCTTGTACTCTTTTGGGGACCTTTCTGCTGCCAGACTCTTATAAACAGCTTGGTGTTAGCAATGATTTTTGTCTCATGAATAGGCCCTCTGCTTCTGCCTTCTCACTTCAGCTATTTTAGGTGCCTTCAGTGAGTTCAGTGCAGTAAGGTATGGGGAGGGAGCATGTTCACATAACTTTTATTAGTGTATAGTTATTGTTACTGAACTCTCACTATCTAATTTAAAAACTAAACTATCACAGCTATGTATGTATAGATAAAACTGAGTATGTAGGATTCAGTACTACCCATGCTTTCAAGAATCCCCTGGGGGTCTTGAAAGAGACCGCTGTGGATTAGGGGGAATACTGTACTATGAAATTTATTTATCTGTACTAGGGATTGAACCCTGGGTCTCACACTTGCTCGGCAAGTACTTTACCACTGTACTGTGCCCTCCCACTACACTGTGAATCTTACAATTGGTCGTGCTGTTTTTTTCCATTTTGACCACAAGGGAACTCAGGCAGTTTCTTAGTCTGGGGAGGATGTTGCAAGATATATTTCTGTCAACAAATGTTTTGCTCCAGCATTGTCTTTTGAGCTTTCCTAACCTCTACAACATAGAATTCATAGTTGCAGATAATCTTACTGTCCAGCTGATTTGAGCAGGAAGCATATTGGAGAAATGATTGGGCAGTTCACAGAGTAAGTCTCTAGGACAGTGATGGCAAACCTTTTAGAGCTTTCTATGATACAAACGGTCCGCTGCGACATGTACGCCATAGGTTTGCCACCACTTCCCTAGGAAATCAAAGAACCAGGATGCTTGGAGCAGCATCCTGAGTCCAACAAGACAGGTCCAGGGAGAGACACGGTTCTTATGCTGGGTACTGGCGGGTGCTAAAGACAGCACTAATGCCCGGCTGAATGCAGAATCCAGAGGGAAATTTGCTGTCTCATGTCTGGTGGAGTCTTGTGAGAGCACCAGATGGGAGGAGCCTAACTCCTGTGCCTACAGAATGCAGAAGGGAAGCTCCTATATTGTGGAAGTGGGTTTGGGCCTCCCTGAACAGAGTACAGGTATTCAGAAGGATTGGGAAGATATTTGGGTTGTCATTGATAGGTAGCTACTACCTCATGATACTATTTTAAACAATTATATTTCCAGTTCTTATTATTATGACTGTTCAATAATCATTTCTTGGCAGGGGAAGGGTATAGTTACCCAGGCAGTTAAGTAAGGGCAGATGCTCCTTGTACAGAGCAGTCGCAGGCAGAGAGAGCAGTGCTCCCCCATGCCAGTTCACAGTGGAGCAGAGCAGGTCTCCTGCTTGGCTCAGGCTGGGTAAGGGGGATGTAGTCAGGTCGTGAAATAAGTGAGGGTTAGTGAGGCCTAAGGGTCAGAAGATTCTGCCTGCAATGGGAAGAGGAACTTGGTGCTTTCATCTGGCATACTTCCGGCTTGATAAACATCTCCTGGCAGGCATTTGGGAAGATGCAGGTTTTAAAGACTGTCAAGCTCAACCTCATTGGAATACCCACCTCATTAGAGGTGCACCCAGATAGAGCCGAGGTCTATGTTGCTAGGCACATTCCCTCTCGTGCTCATTTTGTTAGCCCCCTCATTCTCTTGTCATTTGACAAGCAGCTCTGGGCACTTCTCTGCCTGGGCCCTGGGGACAGAGCGGTGTACTGTTGGTCGGTGGATTCAGCTCTCAGGCAGGGTGTCTTCCACAGTAGCCCTCAGACATCTCTGTAGGAATGCCCCAAAGCTTCGCTATACATTCCCACTCTGGACTTCTTTGTCATGGTTACCTGTAGATGAGCCAGGGGCCTAATGCCACAAATAGAGACCCCTACAAGTAATGGCCTCTCTTCCTAAACCCTCAACAGTCTGGTGTCCCCTTGTCCTTCTGTCTCCAAAAGACCATGGTCTTTTCCATTAACTGATTTCTTGCCTGCCATTTACTGGTCCCACTTCAGTATCTTCCTTGCTTCCATGTGAGGGAAGTTTGAGCCAGGGGCTCCGGATTGTTTCATGACTCTGAACTGGGAAAGCCTCAGGGCTCACCAGCCCTTGCTGGTCCTACCCTGCCTTTGAAGTTGGGAGTCTTGACTTCAGCACATCTTGGGGTGAGGGAGTGGGATGCACCCTGTTGGCAATGTGTCCAAAGTCATTAGTCCACACAGCAAGCCTGGGCAGAGCAGGTACGGAAACAGATTGACCCAATGCCCCAAGGAAATCTCAGGTCAAGTGTGACTGGGCAGGAGGGATTCCCAGGAGTTCTCTGGGCTGGGGACTTTGGGAAGGGAAGAGGGAAAGCTGGACAGTACAGGAGTATGAACTGTAGTCCTCCTGCTGTACTTCAGGTCTCCAACTTTTTCTCATCTTGTATACAAGTTTGTGCCCCTGGTAACCACGCTTCTGCTCTCTATGAGTTCTATGTTTTTAGATTCCACACATAGGTGAGATTATGCAGTATTTGTCTATGTCTGGCAGAATAAATTTTAAGTATTTGCACCACGAAAAGTAACCATGAGGTGATGAGTATGTTTGTTTGTGGTATCCTTTCACCATGTGTAACTTTTTCCTTTTTTTTTTTTTTGGTGGTACTGAGAGTTGAAACCTAGTGGTGCTCTATCATTGATCCACATAACCAGCCTTTTAAAAAAGTTTTTATGTTTTGAGATAGATCTTGCTAAATTGCCCAGGCTGGAATCCTGTAATCCTCCTGCCTCAGCCTCCCAGAGTGCTAGGATTATTAGCACATATCACCGCACCTACATATGTGTGTATCTCGAAACATCACATTGTCTACCTTGAATATATATAATTTTTATTTATCAGTTATATCTCGATAAATCTAAGAGTGGGGGATAAAAAAAGAAAGGAAGTTAGAGAGGCAAAGAAGAAAATCAGAGAGAGCAAACGACTCAAGGTAGAGCCCTCCATCTCTGGCAGCCAGAGGTGCTGGCAGGACCCCAGAAGAGGCCTGTCACAGCGCCGCTGGCAGCTTGTTTCCCTGGAACTCACCTCTTTCTGCTGAAGGTGGAACCTCTGGGCGAAGAAGCAGGAGGAGGCCCAGGGTATTAAGGTAGCAAGGAAAACTGAGGCTGAACCTTCTAGTCGCCAGCCAGGTTACTATGTGGAGCCCCAGCATGCCATTGCGTCTCTGATGGAGGTGTTGGGAGGACACCCATCTTTAGTCTTGGGTTTCCTGATCCCAGGGATCTTTGCCTTATTTCTCCCCTCCTGTGTCTGCACTTATCCTTTCTGTGGGTGAAGCATGCACTGCTGGTTCATAGGATTCTTTTGGACCCAAAGGGACTGTGGGTTCCACGATCCGTAGCCAGTTGGGCAGATATGAGGCCAGAACTTCCTCAGCACCCCCAATCCTCCTTTCCAGCAGGTGGGGAGCAGAGAGGTTGTGGGCAACTCCACAGCCCTGGGTCAGGGCAGGCTTCCGGGGTCACTGGGCATAGACAGAGGAGATGGGGTGGGTGGAGGCCAGCGAAGCAGGAGCACACTGTTGGGAAGTGAGGACAGGCATGGGTCTGCTCTCAGCTGGTGCAGGAGAATGGGCCTGAGCCTGAGCAGCTTGTCCTGCTGCCTACCCCTGCCTTCTGCTTCCCCTGTTCTATTTTCACTGGATTCCTGGATGAGGCACAGGCAGCCGTGCATTCTCTGGCAGAGGGAATTAACACACTTAATTAAAGTGTCCAATGAAGAGCTTTGCATATTTCTTAATTACTGTCTGAGTCTTCAGGGGGATGGTTTGAAATGGGATTTTTCACCTGTTTCCTTATTTAGCCTGTGGTAAGCCAGCCAGGTACTTGGGGCTCAGGTGGGAGCTGTCAAAGCCTTGTGCTACCTTTCTGAGTAAGGGGTAGCAGGGTGGGGAGTGGAGGGACAGCCCAGCCCTCAGGTTTATCTGCCTTTCAGGAAGGATTTTTTTATTTTATGAACAAAGGGTAAAAGGAATAAGCCTCAGACTGATGTAGCTGGGGCCTCCACCTGTTCCTCTCATTTTCGCAGGCCTTGTGGTCAGGCCAGTGATGAAAGACTTATGACTAGAGGTTGCAGAGGAATAGTGGAGGCCTCTCCTGAGGCTGCTTTAGAGAAGTGACCCTGGGCCATGTTGGCCCGGCCTCCTCCCCAGCTACAGGCCCAGGGCCGATCCTTTCCACAAACCTTCTCAGCACTCACATGGCATTTCCCATCTGCTCTGGCAACTGAGCTGCTGATGGGTAAGCTGAATCATCTGGCCCGTCCTAATTTGCCTTTTCATCCCCAAGGACCTCCTTTTGACTGCTGCACTCTGATGGCGGGTAAGGGCTGAGGATGCAGAGCCTTTCCCTAGCATGGGGCCTGCTCTCCTAAAAAGAGGTAGGCAGCCCACCAAGGTAGCTTGGATTAGACACGGCAGTGAGTTACACCAGACCTTTCTTGCCTCTGCCTATTCCCACCTTATGCCCTAGCTCTGTAGACCCTCAAGAGAATCAAGTATAATCCCACCATTTGTGTAGGAGCACAGCACAGTTGGTATGAGTGGTAGTGTGAACCTGAGGCCGAGGGCAGACTGCAGCCATGACTCTGGCTTGGCTTGCAAGGGCCCCAGTGGGGCCACTTCTGCCAGGTCATGGTAAACACTCCACAGTCTCCAGCTCTTTGCTTGTGCTGTGCCTCATGCTCTGGCCCTAACTACTGTCTCTCTCCACACCCATTTAGAGATGACAGGGAGACATGTCCTTTGTGAAAGGAAGCAGTGTCAGACCAGGAGTCTGACAACTTGCTACCTACTCAGCCCACATCTGTGCCTTGGGCACAAGCCATACCCATGGTACTGACCCCCAAGCATTTGGTGGATCTGATGTCACATGGCAAGCATGGGGAGGTGTTGGTGCATGACTCTGTACCGAGGACACCTAGCCTTCCATCACCCTGGCTCTACCTAGCCCCTTCCTGGGAGCACTGTTCCCTCCATCACTGTCTCTGCCAGTCACTCAGCCCTGGTGCCACCTTCTCCAGGAGGCACAGCAGCCTTTCATCTTTATGGGCCTGTTGGTAACCCACCTTCCTTGTTGCCTGGCATTTTAGGTATTTGCATTTGAATCTAGTTCCACACTGACCAAGGTCTGCTGACTGCAGACATGCATCTGCTTTCTTACTGTGAATTCTGTGCCTGCTATGGGCTAGCACAGAATATGCCCTCAGTTTGCTGTGGGGGTGGAGAAGCCTCACTGTCTTCTGCAGTAATTAGAAGCCACAAGAATGCACAAAAATCTGTTTATCCAGGACCTACCACTGGGATGGTGCCAGGCTTGCAGGAGGCTGATGGGGGTGAGTGGGCTCCTCAGTAAGGTCCAGGTGGCACTGGTACTGATTGTTAAGGGCTGCATTCAGTCCATCCTGCACTTATGCAGTTGCCTGGAATTTGTGTTGGGGTGGGTGAATCTCAGCTCCTTGAGACAGCACTTGAGTCTGTAAGACCCTTGGGCCAGCAAAGAATTAAAAGAAAATAGTTGTTTCATAGAAAATAAGCTTTGATCCTTTGATCATAAAATTGAATGATTGTTTTTTTGTTTTTTTTTTTTTTTGTTTTTTTTTTTCTGAAACCAGTGCTGCTATTTGTGCTTTGGTCTGACTATAAAGAAGGTTTTCACAGGTGACCTGAACCCAAGGTGGTGGTTTGGTGTAGTTCCTCATCCAGTTTGCTGGAACTTAAGGAATGGCTTTGCCATCTGATGGTCACAAAGCCAGGTGTCAGGAAGCCTGTAACCTGCCACAGCATCCTGTCACCTTCCTTTTCCTCTGCTTCTACATTAATTGAGATCCTTTGTCTCGCCAGACTCCAGCCCCGGGTCCAGCCTCTGTAGGCCACTCTTCAATAGCAGATTTTTCTGAAGTGTGGTTCTGTTGCCTTGGTGATCTAACACTACATATCAAAGTACCCCAAAACCTGGTGGCTCAAGGCTAGGAGAATATTTGCCTTGCTCACAGGTTTGTGATTAGAGCGGGACATAGCAGAGAAAGAGTGGTCTATTCTGTGCATCAGCAAAGGCAGCTTGCAGTGTGGGGGCCATAGTCCTCTGAAGGCTAGCTCACCCACAGGTCTGCTTTGGTGCTGGCCATTGGCTGGAGGTCTCAGTTTCTTGCACGTGGGTACTTCAGTAGGCTCTCTTGGGCTTCATCTTGGCATGCTTGCTGGTTGAAGGCTGCATTCCAGAATATGCAGGCGTGAGCACACACACTCCATGAAGAAGCAGCACTGCCTTTTCTGATGTAACCTGGAGTCACATAGTGCCACTTCTGCCATCGGACAGTCACACAGTGCCACTGTTAACCCTTGACAAGTGTCAGGGTCTTGTTGGGCGAATGCACAGGCTGGGGAGAATTGTGCAAGCCTGTTATGAAATGACAGCTACCACATTTATACACATTGCCCTCTCCTTTAGACTCCTCTAGAGCTCTCACTGCCTTGGGAGGTCCAGGCTCCCGATGTGGACACTCTCTGGCTTGTGCCATCTAGCCCTGGCCCCCACCTGTCTTGCCTCTCCCCCTCCCTCTCTGCTCTCTCCTGGCTAGTCTTAGAGATGAGTTTTGGTTTAAATCAAACTTGTAGTCACATGGCACTTCCTTCAACAGTGCTTGCTACCACTCTCTTCACATACTGTGTCTAGCTCCATTTTTCCTGAGACAAAGCTCAGACTGAAGAGCTTCTATATGTGTCCCCCATAACCTGGCCTCTGGCTTCCTGTCCCCTCTCACAGGCTTTTTATCTCCCAGCCTCTGTGTGCGCACCCTTTTCCCTCTGCCTGGATGGACCCTGCTCCCCACCCCACTCTCCCACCTGCAGCCCTACTGACTTTCCAGCCACTTAGACTCTATCTTTAGGTTCGTTGGTTGGTTTTTTGGGGGGTGGGGGTTGAGACACGGTCCTGCTATGTCATTCAGGCTGGCCTTAAACTTAATATGTAGCCCAGGCTGGCCTCAACTCATGGGGATCCTCCTTTCTCTGCCTTCTGAGTTCTGGGATTAGAGGTGTGTGCCACCATACCCAGTAGATGCTATCTTTTGGGATCTGCTGGTTTGTTTTGTTTTTTTTTTAACTTGTCAGACCTTTGCATAAACCAGCACAATGTGGTGGATGAGATAGCAGCCTCAGTGTCGCATCTGTGTTCATACCCTAGCTCTACCACTTGCTAGCTCTGTGACCTTAGGGATAATAGGATCGTGATGAGGATTAGATGAGGAACACTAAAAAAAATTGTCAAATTCCTTGCCTTGGTGTTGAATAGAAGCCCAGTAAGTGTTAGAGTTTCCTTTTCTCCTCTTTAGAGGCTCATGGTAAATGCTCAGTAATGAATTTTCTCACCCTCATTTGGTTGAAAAAGGAAAAATACATCTCCATGTTTGATCATGTGGGACTAAACTACCAGAAGATTACAAGAATAATTCTGAGCCATGAGCTAAGAGGGAAAAAAGTTCAATAATGATTTGCCTGCTTATTTTTAATAAAATCCTGCCAGTGGAGCTGAGTCTTTGCCCTCAGAAAAAGCTCTGCTTTGCTGCTATAGCGTCAGTGAGCTGTAGCTAGCTGGAAGTGTGACAGGGTGACCTTGAAGACTGAGCTTTGTGGGAAGGAAAGCTCCTTGATGGACTCCTGCAGCTGCAGCTGGTGGAAGCAGAAGGGTCCCTACCCCTCTTACCTGCTCTCCTGTGCTCAGGAGGAATGCTGAGTGTGGCCTGCCTCTCAAACCTCCCCTTGGCTGTGTCTGAAAGGTGCTACCTAGAGAATTGAGTTCCATCTGTCCTGACCATCCTGCAGGTGAGACAGAGGATGGCCAGGTAGGTGGTATGCAAGCTCTCCATTTCCAGTATCTAGCACCTTCTACCCTAGATAGTTGTTAAGAGGGCCAGGGGATTTAGCTCAGTGGTGCCTCCCCTGCCTTGCAAGCACAGGGTCCTAAATTCAATCCCCAGTACCAAAACAAACAGCAAAGACAGTTTAGGGAAAGACTGGAGTAAGGAAGGGGCTTCTGCCCTTCAGGAAGATGGGAGCTTACAGGGCACAGCTCCTTTATCCAGTGTTGTAACAGAGGCTGGACAGAGGTAGACCAAATGAGCTCCTTTTAATAAGGTCTGCCTCCAGCCCTAGGAGGCTGTCCAGAGTCCAAATGCAGAGGACACCATTTTCTGCAGTTCTGTTCCAAGATTGTTGCCCATGCTGGGAACAGATCAGTTGCCTACAGACCAGTGAGTCCAGGAGCCTCAGAGTCTAGGGTAAAGACAGAGGACCTACAAGGTAAGGCTGAGACAACTCACTTGAACTGAAGAGTAGCTGTGTACCCCAGAGGGTTGTTAAAATTGGGGGGAAGTGAGAAGGTGGCTGGACACACTGGGAACTGTCCCCAAAGAGAAGAGTTAGTAAGTGTCTGGTGGAGAAGCTAGTGCATCTCTCCCAGTTGCAGGGGATGACTCGGCACATCTGTAGGCCTTAATCTGACTAGCAGTACACCTGGGAGAGAAGGAAGGTGGGCTGGTTTAGTGGGTGGGGTGAAGATGGGGAAAGGCTTGAGGGCCTTGAGCACAATGTTGCAGGAAATGGGGAATTAGTGGAGGGGCCTAAGCAGCCAAGCCAAGTTCACACAGGGATCTGAACCACATTATTCTGGCTGTGTGAAGAGTATGGGTGACCTGTGAAGGGAAAAGTCTTGCTTGTGCAAACTGGAAAAACAAGCCTGAGGAATAGGATGAAATAATTCCTATTTGTAGTGATGAAATAATTCCCATTTGTAGTGAAGCAGGAATGAACTCCTCCCCTGGTCTAGGCCTCAATTGGTAATGGGCCACACCTGTTCAAAACCACTTACCGTTACTTCCTGAACACTCTGGGATGCCTTAGTTCCATTTCTCACCTTCTGTATGGGGTCAAGCACCTCCCAAATGGGAAGAAGCCCCAACTTGTAGCTGGTCCTAAAATAAGTCTTGGCTTGGCAGGGGCCCTTGCCTGGAACTCACTCATACTCATGGTGGTGGCAGTCACGAACTGGCAGGATTCTGAAACCCAGCCTGACCCACAGACACCAAGGAGGGCCTAGGATAGGAGCTAAGTTCTTGGTCCAACAACCACATCCCAGCCCATCTCTGACCTTGGTCCAATAACTATCAGCTTGTTTCCACTGATGTAAACTGGGGATGCTGTGAGACCCAGCTGAGTTGAGGACGACTAGAAGGGGTAAACCTAAGAGCTTAGCTTCTGGTGAGCAGGCACCCACATCTATTCTCTGTGCTTCTGGGATGTAAATCTTGTGTCTGGAACAGCCTCTAACGTGTAACTAGAACACACTCCATAATTACTGAGTTCACGTCACCTGTTACAGTTATTGTGGGGATTCCCAGCAGATATTGGCACTGGCCAGGACCGTGTACCTAAGAGTTCCTCTTGCACAGTCCCAGTTAGCTACTTGCTCTCTTGAGATTTTCTCCTACGCAGATGTGATCCTCCAATCCTGCAGGCCAGTACTAATCCAAGGCCAGTGGCTGGTGTCACAAGAAAGGACAACTTGGCATTAGAAGAGATTGATGGATTTCTGGGTTATCAGTGACTCCATAAACTTCCTCTTCCTTCAGTGGCCTTTGGGATCCCATGAATTCTCTTTCCTCCATCCTCAGTGGCCCTAGGGAAGAGCCTGTTGGAGAGTGTCTTCCTGCCTGTCTCCTCATCTTGCTTACTGATGCTCACCCCCTTCACCTAAGGTTTACAGTGCCAGCGTTACTACCTACAGAAGTTACCAGTTGGCCCTGGGGTCCTGAGAAAGCCAGAACCTTCCACTGCTTCTCAGAAGGGCAAATGGTATGCTTACCTCAATTCCATTTGCCCCTTGTTAGTTGAGGGCTGCCCACCCAACTTTTCTTCCTGGAATCTCCTCAGCAGTTCCTCTCCACCTTTGCCTGTGGCCTTCTCAAGATATGAGAAGCTCCCTCTTCTCACCTTCACATGAAATTTAAGAATTTAAGAGGGGATTTAAAGCCATCAGGATCTTTTTACAGCCTTATTTCTTTCAGAAGCAAAAAAGGGCCATTTCCAGGTAAAAATGAAAGATCTTGAGTATGTGACTGCTTATCCTACAGATGTCCTTTCAGAATTATGGCTATTCTGACACCAGCTGGTAACATGCAGTTTAGTTCTGGCACTACCCCCAACCAAAGGTACCCTCAGACTCTCAGGGTATAGTCCCCAAGACTGCCCTTCCTTCAGACACCAGTTACAAGTGGGGTCTCTAGGACTTCTGAATTCTGACCAAGTAGCTGCAAACCCAAAGAGTTCAGAGTACTCTCAGATACAATAATTTACTAGAATGACTCAAAGGACTTAGGAAAGCCCTTTATATATGATTATAATTTTATTAAGGACAATAGTCAGGACCAGCTAAATAAAGGGGCACACACAGGAAGGATCTAGAAGGGTCCTGAATGCAGAGCTCCCCTGCCCTCTCCTTGGAGTTAGAGCCTGTCACCCTGCAGACAAATCAGCGTGCTCACCCACCAGGAAGCTTCACCAAGCTTTGGCCCCCAGAATTTTTACGGGGATTTCATTGTGTGGGCATGATTGATTGAGCTTTGGCCGTGTGATGGAAGTCACTCTCCAGCCTCCTTCCCTTCCCTGGAGATTGGACTGGCTCCAGTTCCCCACCCTCTAACCACAAAATCCGCAGCCTTATCCTAAGACCACCTGCTGACTCACCGTCAGTCACCTCTTTAGCATCATCAACTCCAACGTGATGGAAGGAGCTTGGGAAGAACAGAGACATTCTCCTTACTCAGGAAATTCTAAGCCAAGCATTAGAATCCTCCGTCCAGGAATCTGGGACAAAAACAGGTCAGAATATTTATTTCATTAGGGATGGTGGTCGTATTTTTTTCTCTATCATAGTTGTGTTCTGGAAACATCAGCTCTCTCTTACCTGCTACCTCCTTCGACTTTTAAACATTTCCTGTGTGCCTTGCACTTTTATCTTCTTACTACAGCTGTCTGATGTATCTTTGATACTATTGTACTCATTTGAAAATGAGGAACTAAGGTCCAGAAGGGTGGTGACCACCTCAAGGTGGTACAGCTGAAAATACCCCAGTAGGATTTGAACTCAGCTAACCAAGTCTGGGTCAAAGTTGGAGTCTTTTGATTTTTAGCCCAGTTATTGTACCAGATGCCCCTTTGGCTAAACATGGCTGTTTTACCCTTGGCAAGTGTTGGCTGCTGGGAGATGATAACACTAGTGGTTACATGGCACACTACAGAGGCCTCAAAACTAGTAAATAATCTTAACCAAGGGACCCCATTGGGCTACCTTGCTTCACCCAGGCAGTAACCAGCCACCTACCAGTCTGTGAATGTCCTACTGGGACACAGAAGAGAGCAGAATGGAAAGTTCTTGGACTCTTGCTTTCTGTATCAGGTTTAACTGTATCCTGCAGCTCAAAGAAGAAAGGCCCAGCAGGTCCCTTAGCAAAATGAAGGCTGGACAGTGTAAAGAAATACTTGGTGCAAGGCCTAATGTAATAAATGTTCCTTTATCACCTTCTCCCAGATGGTTAGAAATGTAGCAGTTGGCATTTCCACCACTGCCAGACCCCAGGGGATGTGCACAGTTAGGTCAGAAGCCAAGCTTTGTAATTTGGGAAATTAGCAGCATTTGTGGGGTTCCCAAAAGATCTAGTTTCTCTCAGCCATACCCTCAGTTCTCAGTTGGGGGCATTACTGCCTCCTACAGGGCATTTGCAGGTGTGTAGGTGAGCCTACAATTGTCGCATGACAAGGGTTTCTTGGTATTAACTTGGTGGGGTCCAGAATTGCTATTGATCCTGCCCACATACTGCCTCTGCTTCTTTGGAAAGCCCCCTCCTCACTGCAACCCAGGCTGAATGGGTAGGAGCTAAAAAAACAGGCTTCCGGTCAGGTGATATTCCCCGGTGCACACAAGCAGGTGTGACAAGTGCACCTTGTTTTGCACCATTCTCTGATTCTTCATGCACAGCTCTTGCATTAGTTAGGCCTCCTGGGTCGAGGAAGCCCAAGATCTGGGAGTTGGAAATTTGAGGGGCAGAGGGAAGCATCCTCCATTGTCCCTGCAACCCACCAAGCATAGAGACATGTTGCTTCACGCTGGGGACCCTCTCTGGGGCCTGTCTCTCACTTCTAGGCATCTGCAGCTTTTTGTTACCTGTTTTTTTCCAAATGCAGTGTGTTTAGATAGACCCTGCCCATTAGGTTCTTCCTCATATGGCTCAACATCTCTTTTCTTGTTTTGTAGTTGGAAAGACGTCTCTGATCACAAGGTTCATGTACGACAGCTTTGACAACACATACCAGGTAAGATCTTAGGTACCTACCCTGTACCCTACCCACCCCAAGGGACTGCGCCTGTGCAGACCACCGGGAGACCACAGTCCCTCTGGAACTTATTAAGCAAGGAACACTGTGCAGTTGGCCCCGGGTTCCTAAGGTGTCTTTTTGGTTTGGAGGACCTAACCCCTCCCCATGCCAGGTACTGGCCCCCAGCCCTGTAAGGATCTTCTGAAAATCCATACCTCTGTGATTCCTGGCTCTGGAATGTTGATCTGATATCATCCACAGGTGGTTCTATATGACCCAGAAGCTGAGCTCTTAGGAGTCATTGCCTGACACCACTGTTGATGACTGTGGGTGGGGGGTGGTGTGTAAGTGAAATGAATTTTCCTTGTAGTTATGGCTTTCTGTAAAAGACACAGAACTTGAATCATTTAAACTATTCTTTAAATATACTGTTTTCTCCCTTAACATAGAAATAAATTATAATGCATTTTTCTAAGCTAGTGGGTCACTAGTTCTAGGAGATGTTAATTGAAAAGAAAAGGAGGGTGGTGGTCCAGAGCTTGTGTGGAGGTGGAGGGCTCTGGATGATGATGCTTCAGTGCAGGACTTCTCAGGATGTTAACTTCATCATTGTGGGGCTTTAATTTGCTAAAACCACATGTAGTGGGTGTTTCGTCATGGAATACCTTTGTCATCAGTTCTCAAGGACAGTTATTTATAGCCTCACCAGGGACCGTGCTTTCTAAGAGGTCCCTGCTCCTTGCTATACCTGGAGAGGGTGTGGAGGAGCTCACTGTGGTTCCAGTTCTACATCTACCTTTTATTCTGTCTCTTTCTGAACCAGTCATCCTCACCTCACATACCCTCAGAGAGCCTCCTCCAGTTTATCTCCCTCCTTCTGATTTATCCTGAGTAGTCTGAAGCACTAGTTTACCCTAGACTTGACTGCAAGGGAGGATGAGTGGCTGTGGAAGAGGGGCCCAGAGTGGGGCATATAGCCCTGAGCTAGGTCTTGGCCATGCTGTTGTGACTTCTAGGCCAAGTCGCTTGGCCCCACAGGCTTACCAGAAACCTCTCCTCCTGTTAAGGGCAGTTCTATGTCAGTGTGCAGCAGAGGTGACGCTCTAGCAGGTTCTAAAGTCTGACTTAGTATAGTGTGTGTGTGTGTGTGTGTGTGTGTGTGTGTATGTGTGTGTGTGTGTGTGTGTGAGAGAGAGAGAGATCTCATATATTTATTTGATTATTTAATTTTTTGAATATCAAGTTACTTAACATGTTGCCTATTGGCAACCCTTTGAAAGCAGTGAGGCTCTTGGCTGGTTGGTGTTCTTGGCGGTGAGTAAAACTCCCTTGAAATCTTACCCACCTCCATCTCCAGTCACTCCCATTGTCCACTGCTTGTCATGCTCTGCAGGGCTGCTGCCCCACCCCACCCCACCTCTTCCTTCAACACAGCTCTTGCATACCCCACACCGTGGCTCACAACCTTGCTCCTGCTGGAACGGCCTTTCCTCTGTCCTTTCACTAGGAAAATTCTTCTGAATCACCAGGCCCAGAGCAAACGTTTGCTCTGAGCAGTGAGGCCTGGCCGTGCTCTGCTCTCCCTCCCTGCCTGCTCTGCCCAAAGTACTTTGTCCTCAGGACGAATTTTACCTCCCAACTCTAGGGTCATTCCTCTGGGCTTAGCCAAGCCTGGGACTCCCACTGGCCATAGGTGGCATTACAGATGCCCACTGGTACAGAAGTGGTTTGAAGAGGCTCGGTTTACCTTGGGTTTTAGACTCTTATCAGACTGAGAGGCCCCAAGGTCTAGTGTCGTGAGAGAAGTTCCACAAAGAATTGTCTCCAACCATGGGATTGCCTGACGTGTGTGTGTGTGTGTGTGTGTGTGTGTGTGTGTGTGTGAGTGTGAGTGTGTGTGAGAGAGAGAGAGCAGGCGGAAGTCCTTTCCTAACACCCTTTCAAGTGGCACTTAGGCTGAGAAGCTAGACTCCACTTCTGTGTGCACACATTTTATTTAATGAAATCTCTGACAATGGAGAAGGGGACATGACATTTTGTTTGCCTTTTTTAGTGTGGTGCAGAGGTGTACAGGAAGTAGACAAGATCTCCAAGGGCTTCAGGGAATGAACTTTACCTCCTCCTAGATGGTCTCCCTGAATGATGACTACCCCTGCCACCCCACCATAACTACTGTATCCATTAGCCAGCACACCCTGGCAGAGCTGGCCCTGCCTGCCTTCTGTGAGGTTCCCAGGCAGTTCCCAGGATGAAGTCTTCCCTCTTTCTTTCCTTTCTCTGAGTCTCTGGCTCTTGCCTCCCTTGCTTCATTCTTTCTAACAACAGAAATGGACCTGGTGCTTACTCTGTTTGCAGAGTAGGAGAGAGAAGCCTGTCTCCAGCAGCAATGAAGGGCTGAAACTCATCCTGGATGACAGTCAATTAAGCCCCCTTGGTCTGGGGCTGGACATGCATGAGGCCCTAGGGACTCTTGTGAGTTCCTGGGTATATGGTGCTGGGTTCCTTGCCAGACCTCTTGGGAGGTTCTGTCCACCTGGCAGGCCCCAGAGATTCCACCTTGCTGGCCTTGATCTTCTCTTGACATGTGTATTGTGGCCTGTCACCACCCTGCCTATCACCCCATCTAAATCCACTTACTTGCGAAAGTGAAAAATGAAGACTCACAGTCAACTGAGATTCATGTCTGCCATGACTCCCTTAGGTAAAATCCCAGCTAAGAAATTACTTTCAAAATTTGTTGTTAAAAAAAAGCCTCCTAACCTGCATTGTGGTGAGACTTGGCGCTCTTTGTGGGCAAAAGCCAGCTGCCTTCCCCTGTCTGGTCCAGCTGCATACATCCTATTGTGGAGCCAGATAGGAGGTGTCAGGCCTCTGCAGGTGGCTGCTGAGGTGTTTGGAGGGAACAGTGTTCTTCTGGGGCCTCTCATGGGCTGTTTTCTGGCTGCATGTTAGCATTACCTATTTCAGGAATGATTGGGAGTCACAGGCCAGCACAGGCATTAGCTTTTTTATAAACTCAGAGGTGATTGAGATGAACATCAAGACTAGGAGCCACTGGCCTATACCTGAATCTCACACCATGGCAAGTTAGGAAACCACTGACCTACTCGCTGCCCCTGGAAGAGGGCCTGGCCTGGCCTGAGGAGCCTGCCAGCTTCTCTCAGGAAGACCTGCTTCTAGAGTGGGCTGTTTGTCTGGAGGACTGTGAAGTTTGTCTTGGCCTGGTCCTTCGTCCCATCCCACAGAGCCTTTGGGGAGGGCTCACACTGGCTATCTCCACAGTGCCTCTCCTGCAGGCCAGTGGGCTCTTGAGGGGCTCTGGCTTTGCCCCAATGTCTTTTCCATCTGCTCTGCCCTATGGCTTTCTGCTCTCACTTTCTGGGGCTGTCATAACAAATTACTGCAAACTGGGTGGCTTAAAACAATAGAAATTTATTCTGTCACATTTCTGGAGGCCAGAGTTTAAAATCAAAGGCAGGATGGCCTTGCTCTTTCTGAAGGCACTGGGAAAGGTGCCGCATCCACCCCAAGGGCCAATGGGAAAATCCCAGGACATCAGCCAAAGTGTGTGTGTGTGTGTGTGTGTGTGTGTGTGTGTACATGTGTGTATGAGCACACATGTGTACTACATTCAGACCATGAGAAGATGGGCAGAGGTGTGATTGTTACAGCCCCACTCCAAGGAGCACCTAGGGCTTTCACTTGTCTCTCTGATGCCCCATGGCATTTGATTCAGTTTCTCTGTCCCCTGCCTCTTCCTGTCAGGTGTTCCCTGCTGTGGCCACAGAGCCCTCCCACTTTGGGCACACACTGGCCTCCCATCTGACAAACTGCACCTCCTCTTCAAGGTGGAGACACACACTGCACACAATGGATACATATATGCATGCCCGTACACGCGCGCACACACACACTGTTGGATCCTGACACCTTGGCTTCCCCTGAATGTTTCTTTGGCTTGGACTCATTCCTCCTTCCTCCAGGGCAGCTGCCAAAAATCCTGTCTCCCCACCCACCCCAACTCTCCTCTCTCAGAAGTCTTTCTGCATTTTAGAACAGCCGTCGATTCCTACCTTGTCTGATGCTCCACATTCTGAGAGGATCCTCTCTCTAGCACAGGATTATCCTACCACACTTCACAGGCTTCAGGCACTAATGCAGAAGGGGAGGGTGAGCAGGCAGGTACTTGGATGACAACTGAGATGTTTGTTGTGATGTGAGTACTGTAACCACAGAATTACCTCCTGGGCAGTTGCAAGGCCCACCTCTTGATATTCATCATTAAATCTGCACAGGATCTGGCTTCCCTAACTGCAAGGTGGGCCCACCTTGGGGGAAAGTAGTGCTATCAGCATTGTTAATATAAATGTGCACTATACAAAAGCCAAAACAAAAATAATGGCAGTGCTACAGCAAACTAAATTGATAATGTTGAAGTGAAACACAATAGCCTGCCAGCACTGTCCTTGGGGAGACTGGGTATCCCAGCCATTCCTATCTCTGCACTTGGGTAGTGTTTTGCAACTTGTCTGATGAACGGGATCTCTTAGCCTGCTAAAGAACCTCAGGTAACTCTGGCAACATGATAAGCTCTTTGTATTAATAGGCTGTCATATTCCTTCAGGCAGGCTGCTGCTACAGCTCCAGACACCACATCCATATTTAAGGCAGAAAAAGAAAGCAGGATTTTCCCTGGACTCCTCCTCTGGCAAATTGCTGTATTTGTCTTAGCCAGGTCACATGAGCACCCTTAGCCTCCAGAGAGGCTGGAGAAGCACAATTTAGCTTTTGTGGTCTCTGAAGTAGAGTCCGGCAAGGGATAGGAGATTACCAGGCCCTGACTGAACTTACCAATAGCTCCTAATATATTTCATAAATTAAATAGGACCATAATACAGTCCAGATATTAATCTGGGGAATCCTTCCTAATGCACACACAGGTAAGTTCTTAGATGCCCTTGGAGTCCACCATCTAGAGCAGTAATGGTGAATCTTTTAGAGCTTTCAGGGTCAGCAAACAGCCCGGTGTGACACATGTACCATGGGTTTGCCACCACTTACACAGAGTGTCCTTGCCTCAAGAGCTGAGGGGAAGGACTACCTGTGAGCCTGTTTGTCCCCTCTTAAGAAGTTGCTGGGCATGTGTGTGATTTTTGAAAGGAGTGACTGATTTTGATATGAGTAAACCCTTGTTTAAAAGTCAAAATTATGTATTGTTTGGTTGATATTTCAGACCATGTTCAGGAAAGTAAAGAGTGATCGATACAGAAATAGGGTGGCTGCGCTCCATCAGGAAAAAAGTGACCGTCCAGAACATACAGGCTTTGAAAGCCTGGTACCTGTGCTGTGGCCCCAGAAGCCCACATCCCCTCCCCCCAGGGCACATTATTGAGCTTTTGGCAAAGGTGGACCTTGCCAAGCATGTTTTCCAGAGGCAGCCGGCTCCTCCCCATAAAGCACCCACTTGCACTTGGCAGTCTGAATCCTTAAGTTTTGCCAGATTCATTTGCATGCTAATTTACATGACTTTACCCTGATACTTTCATCTAATGTTTGGTGGTGCAGAGCCGGAACAGCAGCTTCATTGTGAAGGGCTTATCATGCCCAGTTGCTTTCTGCCACTTATGGATGCTTCCCCAGCTCTGGGTCCAGTCCTGGCCAAGGGTAAAAGACACACATAACATGCCTTTTCATTATTTCTTTTCCTGAGAAGAGAATCTTGAGTCGATTTATGCAAATTACCATGGCAAATGTCTAGTGCAGACTTTATTACTTTATCTTGTCAGAATGTGGATACAAAATTATATTTCATAATAAATTCACGTAGCCAAGAAAATTTCAACAAGTGCCTTAGGGAACCTCTCCTTACTTGTGTATCAGCTAGGCCAGTGCAAGTGTGACGTACTGTCATTCTGTGCAGTGTATTTGAACCTCTGTTAATACAGTCTGATACCCCACTTGGAAGAAGACTGAAAATGTGGCCATGAAATCTATGATTGTTAAGACTCCTCACGTTTTGTAATAAGTGAAGTGGCTGCTCTTTTTCATAGGCAGTGCTGTTTGCAAGCACACAGCTATGAAAGGAATACATAAGCATCACCAGGTTTGGAGCAGGCCGGTGGCAGCAGTGTAGCCTGACCTCCTCTGCCGGACAGACACCATGTGATGCAAATGGCACTGCCAAAGATGGAGGAGGTTGAGGGGATCCCCCAGAGTGTGCCTGCTGTTGTGGTGGTGATCATAGCCTGTCTTTTTATCCCTGTGGAATAGTTATCAGCAAAAATACTTTGTTTCATACCTACTTCACAAGATAAAATGTAATACAAAGAACGGCTGCTTTGATCAAGACCCCATAGCAAGCTAGAAGAGGGGTAATTGTCTTTTTTACAGTGCTCCGCTCTGGAGTTCAGCCTTCCCTAAAGCTCTGGGAACACTAGCGTATTGGGATGTTCACAGAGATCACAAGTACCAAGGTTCCTAGGCAGAGAAGATTAGGATACAACCAATTCCTGTTTCTTCAGTTGCATGTCTTGTCCAAGCCTTCAGTACGACTAGGGGCTGAAATACAAGGACTTTCCTAGAAATGTTGGCTGACTTCGTCTGGTTCTAAATATCATCCCTTAGTGCTGTGTTTTATATAAGCAGGCTGAGAAACGTTGTTGGACAGTCTCCATGGGCTGAGTTCTTCAGCTTTGCTTGGAAATCCCTGTGACAGCTGGTTACTAAAACAACTTATTTTTGATTATGCAGCATACGACAGAATACCTTCATTTATTATAACTTATTTGGTCCGGCGGTCCTTTTATTTATTTATTTATTTATTTTTTTTTTGGTACTGGGAATTGAACTCGGGTTCCTGTGCTTACAAAGCAGGCGGTGGAACCACTGAGCTAAATCCCCAGCTTGGTCCAGTGGTCCTTAAAGAAATCTGTTTTAGAGATGAGGAAATGGGGCCAGGGAGTCTTAAGCAAGACATTTTTCTAGGACATTTCCAATCCAGTGTTCTAAGTCCATTAGAGCACTGAGGCCCTGCTGAAGCACTGACAGAGGTCACTGAAAACAGACTGGACCCACTGGGCACGTGACCCCAGCCAGCTCTGTGGGGGTGGGGCGTTCTCACTGTACAGTAACACCTTGGGGTTAGCTGTGTTCTTCCTGGGAGAAACCGACAGGCTGCCTGGATTTGCTGGCAGATGTATGTTCCTTCTATAAGGGCCTGTGAACTGTCCCAATCACCTGTACCTTTTGCTATTTCTGGGGCTATGTACATAACATAGACCTGGGCTTTACCTTTAAAACAAAAGTGCCCCCCACCTCCCTGGTCTCATACCCATGCAAATTCTAATTGCAAATATAATATGAACTTGTGTGTGTTCCACGCATCCACGCCCATCATGCATACCCATACCCACATTTCCATCAGTACACTCTCACAGCTGTGTGATCTGTACTGACTGGTGAGAGGTAGTGTTCCCCATGGCAGGTCACAGGGAATCACCAAGGTTGCTGGGCCCTTTTGCAGAAGAGCATGACTAGCTGGATAGCTAGTTGTGCTTTCTGTCTAGTGTCTTCTCATTCCTCCACAGTGAACTTTAAGTGAGAGCAGAAGATGTGGCCATACTACAGGTACAGAAGTGCCAGAAGAGAATGGAAGGCAGAGGAGATAGCAACAGCAGAAGTAATGCATGGAGCTCAGTATTTAGCTCTGAATTTCCTGGTGGCTAGAGGGAAGGAGAACTCCCGGCATAGTTCTCATATACTAATTATAATAAGTTCTGAGGTTTGCATGGTGAGCCAGATATTGCTACCACTTGAACAAAGTCATCCAGTAAGGCAGGGGCAGATTTAGAGTTAATGGGGTTCCTTGAACCAGCCTACAAGGAGGTACACAAATTAGCTTGGCAGGTTGTGTGTCCAGTGACAATATAACCAGCAAGACAGACTATTCATGTGACAATTTGTGATGCAGACATTCACAAACCTCTAAAATGCAGTGTCAACTTTATGTGGATACCTGCTGCTGAAACAGTTCCATGGAACATAGACAAGCAGTCAAGGCCTATGTCCTCTATGGATCTGGTCTGGCTTGGAGGACTCAGCAGAATGGTGGTAGACACAGCTCTTAGAGCCCAGCAGCCCCAGGAACCTCGGGAGCACCATCTCCTTTGATGTTAACCAGTCTTGGGATTGCAGCAGTCAGCCCAACTACCTACTGAGACCACTCCTGGATCATGATCATGCCATGGGGAAGAGCATGCCCATCAATGTGGGTCTAGAATGTGGCTCTCCACTAAGGTGACACAAGTGACACTGAGGGGTGTCATTTTTCACTAGTTTTTGTAGTGTGGTTGCAGATTCTTCCAGAGAAGCAGCACCTTGGGCCATCCATTTGATGTAATTATGGTGTGCCTTGTAGAGCTTTCAGTAATAACAAACATCCAGCTGTGGCACATGTGTCACAGGTTTGCCACAACTGCCTTACAGGCTACCCTAGCTGGGATGTGTCTCAAAGGAGCCAGTTCATGAGAGTCACCTTTGGTTTCCTCACCAAAGCCCATGAGTTAGTGTCAGAGAAGATGCTGGGTTGTCCCTTTAACCTTGATGACTTGCTCTGAGTCCCTGGGAAAGTCACTTCCCTTGTCAGTACTCTGGTTCATTGTTTGCTAAGTAGGGATGGTGTTCCCAGTCATGCAGCCCCACGCCCTTTTCTCGTTAAGAGTGCTTGTCTATGTCACTCAGACAGGACTGCCAAGGCTTGTCTGTCCTTCTAGGTGTCATTCATGTGCGCCCCTTCCTGTCCAAACTGTTCTTTTCTGCTTGTGCCCCTTGCCTAGCTTCTAGGCCTTTGCTTTAGGTCACTATTTATCCCTTGCCTTTT
>NW_022900949.1:47295002-47328725 GCF_012274545.1 Fukomys damarensis | reverse complement strand
CCCCCTTTCTTTTTTTTTTTTTTTTTTTTTTTTTCCGGTACTGGGATCCAACTTGGGACCTTGTGCTTGTGAGGCAAGCACGGTGCCACTGAGCTAAATCCGCAGCCCTCCCCCTGGCCTTTGTCCCATTTGCCATGCTACAACCGAAGTTATCTTTGTAATGCCCCAGGTACTGAATTTATTCAGTTCCCTGGCCCTGTCTTATCCTTTCCCTGAGTCCCCCACATAGTCCATTGGCCCTGATTCATTTTTGCTTTTCTGAAGAAAATGTGTAGCTTCACATTTTCACCTAAAATAGTCTACTGCATTTACCACTTCTGATGCTCTTCTTTCTTCCAGAAGATCCTGATTTCCATTTATTATCCTCTCCCTTCTGCCTAAACAACTTGTAGTGAACATTTCTTGTAATGAAGTTCTGCAGGTCACATAAACTCTTTTTATTTATCTAACAGTGTTTTTATTTTGCTTACAATTTTGAAGAACATTTTTGTTGGCTTTAGAATTCTGAATCCATTTGACTTGCTTGTTCTCTCAGCATTTTCATGATGTTCTCAGTCCACTGTGTTTTGATCTCTGTTTTTTTTTGTCAGCCGCTATCCCTATAATCCTTCCCTTGTGCCACGTGTCATTTCCAGTCTCCTTTCCAGTCTCCTTTCCAGATTTTATCTTCATCCTTGGTTTTCAACAGTTTGACTCTGATGTGGGCTTTTATTTCTGTTTTTTTTTTTTTAATCCTTCTTGAAATTTGCTAAGTTTCTTAGATCTGTAAATATGTGCTATGAGTTTGGAAGACTTTTGATCATCAGTTCTTCAAACTTTTTTGCTGCATTCTCCATCTCTTCTTCTAGGATGTCAGTTAGCTACTTGGTATTATGCTGTAAACTATTGAGGTTCTATTTATTAATTTTTCAATTTTTTTCCTCTGTTCTTTTTTGAGTAATTTGTATTGATCTAATTTGTAAAATCTCTGGCTGTTACTTCCATTCTCTCCACCTTGCTCAAACCATCAGTAATTTTTTAAAAATTCAGATATTGTATTTTTATTTCTAAGTTTTTTTTTTCTTTATAGTTTATCTTTCTCTGCTGAGATGTTTTAAGTCCGTATTTGAGCATAGTATTAGTTATTTTAAAATATTTCTTGCTACTTTCAACATCTGGGTCATCTCAGGGTAATTCTCTATTCTTTTTTCTTAAAGATGGCTCACATGTTCCTCTCACTTCATATGTCTGATAATTTGCCGTTATAGCTTACACATTTTGATGAAGTCTGTGGATTCTGTGTGTGTCTTAGTACTTTTTTCATCACTGGGATACAATACCTAACACCTGCAACTTACCGAGGCTCACATTTTTAGTCCGTGGTTGGCTAGCACCAAGGCAGAAAGGTGTGGTGGAAGGGTTTGGTGGAGGAAAACTGCTCACCTCATGGCAGACAGGAAGCAGAGAGGGAAGGGATGAGGCAGGGAGGGAAATAAACGCTCCCAGGTCACACCTCCAGTGACCCACCTCTTACGAGTATATTTAGTCCCCCCATGATCCAGTTACCTCCCACAAACCCTGCTTATGAGCACATGAGGCTTTGGCTGGACATTTAGATGTAAACAAAAACAGTTTGTTTCTTTGAGAAGTATAGTATTTGTTGTTTAGGCTGGCAACTAAATTGTCTAAACCTTAGTTCTCAATTTTCTCCCCTACGGTAAGCAGCAAATAAAAGTTCTATTCAAATATCTTTTGTTTGTTTGTTTCTGTTTTATTTTTGTTTTGTCTTAGGTAAGTTGCGTAGCATCTGCTTGGTCCAGTCAAGATAACTGGGCAACATTTGTTTATAGACCTTGGGGCCCTTTGTCTGGGCTTTCTCATGTCCAAGAATTCCTATACTTCTGGAAGCTGTGGTATTTTATAATTTGTCTTCTAATTCCTCAACCAATAAAGCTAGCCAAGGCTAAATGATAAATGAGGTCATGGAACCTTCAGCCACAACAAAAGTCTGCTTTCAGATGAGAAGTCATACAATTAGGAACTCCACTTTGTGCTGGTCCTTTCATTTGAGTGTTTGCATGAGGCATCTCCCAGTGCCTTCAGGCAGTTTGTTATATTTTGTTCAGAGTTTATAATAGCAGTCTTTCAGGCTCTGTCATCACAAAACTCAAGTTTCCTTATTCGTGCCATCTGAGATGTTTTTCTACATTGCTACCCTGTCCTCACATTTGATACAGTCTGCATTTAAAGACTTGCGTATTTACTCCACCTTTTTTTTATTATTAATTTTACTGGTACATTTTAGGTATACAATATAATGACATTCATCTTTGGAAATTTATACCTTTACATAATCTATCTTAGTTCTTATTTTTTCCCCATTCCCCTTCCCTCTACCTTTCTTAAAGAAATCAGTCAAAAGAAATGTCTATCCCTCCTGGGCCCTAGAGGGTCTCTAATGACACTGGCCTTCTCCATTTTCCAGTAACAACACTTCTGTATCTTAGTTTCTCCACAAGGCTGGAAGTATCTTATGAGCAGGTACCAGGGCTTAGTCTAGCACACAAAAGGTACTCAACAGGTAATAAGTGACTATTAATTACTGTTTGCCACAAAAGAGCTGCCAGGGAAGAACACCTTCTCCTTGCAGAGCTGACCTTCCTGGGAGAGATGGGCTCCTGCTGGCAGAAGTGTGAGGCCAGCTACTTGTGTCTCATGTCTGGGAAGAAACATTGTGCCTATGAGCTGGAAATGTCCTGGTAATCAAGACTCAGCCAAGGCCTTTTTAAGTTCTTGTTTGTATTCTGTTGTTAACAGTCTTATTTTTTTCCACTGAAAGGCAAATAAACTTTTTTAAGTGGACTCTGATGAGCTGTTCTGGCTAATGACCACCACATTCACAACAGGTACCTAGATATAGTGTGATCCAAGTGTGCGAGAGCAGTGATAGCTTGGTGAACATGCTCCACAGGCTACAGGTTGAGAATCACTGAGTCACAGGCCATGGCCAGGATTGGCCAGTGTGAGATCTTTCCAATTTAGGAGAAGGGGTATTAAGTAAGGGACCCTAGGATTGATCTGAGGGTGAAAATGTGATTAGTGGGGGAGCTGAATCTGAGGTTTCAAATAAATACTAACCATGTGGAAGAACGTTGTAGGGGAGGGACCAGCATTAGAAAAGGCTTACAAAGTGACTTGGGGATGCTGGGGATTTAGCTCAGTGGTTCCAACACCTGCCTCACAAGCGCAAAGTCCCAAGTTCAATTCCCGGCACCAAAAACAAAAAACAAAACAAAGTGACTTGGGAACTCAAAATGGAGTAGTATTACTGAAGTACAAAATCAAGCTATCCAAGGCTAAATGAGGTAATGGAATGCAGGGGCAGGCCCTTCATGTCTTAGTAAGCCAGCCTTAAAGTATTTACACTGTTACCGAGAGGCAGCAAGGAATAGTCAGATTTATGTTTCAGAAAAATAACCCTGGCTATTGTAGGAAAGAATAATAACAAAGGAGAGCCTAAGGTCAGAGAGGCCAGCCAGGAAGCTGTTGAAATCATTCTGGAAAGAGGGTCAGAGTCTGAACTAAGGCAGTGGTGATAAGGATAGAAGGGGCCAGGTAGCAACATTTCAGATACAAACTAAGTAAGTAATCTCTCATTTCTGGCTATCGCTGCCTCTCTCCAGCTCATTTTGGAGTTTGCCATTCATCTCCTGAACATCACTTTTCATAGCTATTTTTTCTTTTATTTTTAAACATGTTTATAAACATTATTTCAAAGTCCTTCTCTGCCAATCCCACATTTCGGTCGTCTGTGGGTCTGTTTATCTTTGAGTCTTTTTCTCTTGATTATGGCTTAGGTTTCTTCTTCGTATGTCTCATCCTTTATTGTGTAAAGGACATCGTGAATAGTAAATTGTAGAGACTTACAAATTCTGTCACCTTCCTCTGAAGAGTTTTAATAGGCAATTAATTATGAACAGCTAGTCTTTTTTAGGGATGAGTACTGTACTTGTCACATTGAGACTTTGTGAAGATGGATGTCTTTCAGTTTTTCCCTGAGTCCTAGGGTGTAACATTTCTGAGATGATGTCCTTCCTTCCCAAAGCCAGCCCTTCTGGGGTTCCAGTGGAAAGCCTTGTGTGTCTCCCAAGTACCTGTTTAACTTGGTGGGACTGGGTAGATGCTTCAGGAGAAAAGCTGCTCGTTTGTAGGATCTACATGGTTCTCTTTCAGAGGTAGCAACTCCTCCATTGTCTACCTGCTTTGGGTCACTTTTCGGTGCTTGCAAATTGTTATGGTTCTGACCTTTCCAGAGGTTAGAATAGTTTGATACAAGCTGCTCAGCCATTACAAAATGCAAAATTGAGTAATGTAGTTTGAAGCAGAGCTGATATTTCTGTTGTACAGAGATGGTGCCTGTACTTTGGTACCAGTCTACCAAGCTGTGGGAGGTCTGAAGTGGCTCCATGGCCTTGATGGTCAGGGAAGGTACCCATAAAGTGGACAGTTAAGGCAGCAGAGGTTGCTTTGATGTAGCAGTTTTGAAGTGAGAAAAAAGGCAGGAGAGAGCTGGAGAAATTGAAAGTTAACCGCTTTTAGCCTTAGTTTTCCTTATTGTCACCTCTTTAATCAGGCTATATATAATAAGATGTAATAGAGATATGATATGTTGGTGTGCAATAAATGGTATTTCTGATTATGGAGGCCGCGGTACTGAGCTTTGCTGGGTCTCGATCCACTGGCATAATTTCTTGTCATCTGGTTGCTTCTCTGTCCCTCATGGAAGCAGAAGTGAAATGGAGTTATCATTGTTACACTTAATCATCAGTCTGTCACCATCCAGGTGCTGACCTTTGAGGAATATGATTCTCCATGGTTCTTTGTTATTAGTTAGAGGGTAATGAGGTTGTGTTAATAGAAACCTAAAATGACAGTGGCTTAAACAAAACAGAGGATGAAGTCTGCATTATACACAGTCTGGGTGTCCAGCACTTCTGGGATACATTCTCAGGATAAATGGATCAGGCTGTGTCCATCTGTCGTCACTGCTCTTTCAACCTCATCTGGAGGATGTAGCAAAAGGAGGCAGATGTGGGCATATCCACCCACCCACAAAAGACCCATCCCCGAAGATGTGTACAACCTTTGACCGGATCTTAGCCAACCAGCAACAAAGAAAGCTTGGAAATAGAGTCTGTCACAGCCACGAACCCTTTTACACATCTGAAATTGTACAATGGAGACATCTGGCAGTCTCTGCCTCTAGTTCAGAGCCCATGAATGTGCTTTTGCCTCAAGAGTCACAGAAGGAGCTTGGCAGTCCTGGGAGCCTGGTGACCATTGATGAGTTGAGACATTTCTGGCTGCTCTGCACATCTCCTTAAGGGTGTGAAAAGATAAGACTGCCAGTCAAGATCCATCAGTGAAAAAAGTGTGTGACTGCTCGGGAGTGAAGCTATGTCCACAAGCATTTGTCAGTTACAGACTAATTCCCTGGTGGCTCTGCTAGATAGGACACTGCACAACTGGGCTACAAAGTGCTCAAGTGCTGCCCAGCTTTCAGTGCTGACCCTGCCGGCACTGTTATGGATTGACAAGAGTCGCACTAGGCCTGACCTTTAACTCCCAGGTCTATTCTTCATCTCTAAAGTAATTGGGTTGGGTTGGGTCAAAGGTGTGTGACCAGTGCCCATATTCTTGGATTGTATATTCTAGCATGTAAAACTCTCCCTAACATGCAGCTCTCCATTGCATTAAGTAGAATTCCAGGAGAACACAGCCATGTTCAGTGCTTTGTGAAAAGTATTGGACAGTGATTTTGTTAGTGTGCAGGCCTGTACACATGGTGCACACTGGGGCCCTGGGAGACCTGAGCTTTTCTATTTCCATGGGCCTTCCTTGGTTGTATTTTTTTTGTAGTTAGAATTCACACCACCATTTTTCTACTCTTTGGAACTTAATTTAAACTATATTTTTACTTCAAAAGACCTTTCCTTCTAATTTTAGAATTGTGTGTTCATGGTAGAAAATAGAAAAATATATAATAAAAGGAACAGAAAATTTCCCATAATGTCAGACACAGGTACAAAGTGTATCCCAACTACTTCAGTATTAGAGAAAATATGAAGAATACTCACATCTACTTCAGTTAATCAAACTGGGATCACACTATTCATGATGTCTTACAGTAGTTTTTTCACTCAGTGACTGCCCAAATCCTTAAATTCTTTTCAAGACATGGTTTTGAACAGCTTGTAAGTATTGGTAGACCATACTGTACCTAATCAATGCCGTAGACACTCAGGCTGAGTCTTGAGTTTTGTTGTTAATTGCACAATAGTGACATCTCCATTTTACACTGACAGTGTGTTAGTGCCTACTCATGACACTGCATGCACATGAAGCCCATCAACGTTGGGTGGCTTGGCTAAGGCCACACAGCAAGTGAGTGATGGGTCTAGGCTATCTGGTTGCAAGGCTGGCTGCTGCTCCCAGTTGCTAGGACAGAAGAGGCACAGGTGTGGCACAGGGGTGCTGGTAACAGTTAACTCCCAACATGGCTTAAGAAGACAGTTGAGGATTTAGCTCAGTGGTTCCACCACCTGCCTTGCAAACACAAGGACCTGAGTTCGCTTCCCAGTACCAAAAAAAGGAAAGCCAGTGGGGTATCCAGCAAGATGCTGTTCTGTATAGTCTGCAGGGCTGTCACCAGAGGCCACCCAGCTGCTCTGTGACTCTCTGCAGTGACGTGATCTTTCTTGGGACAGTGATGAGCCAAAGCCTGTGTTCTAAGACTCAGTGGAGAGGCTTTGGAAGCTAGGGAATTCTAGGGATGGGGAAGCTGCTGAGCTCGCCTGAAGGGCAACAGGGATGAACATTGTAGCAGCCTTGCTATCTGGGTGGGACCTCTTCTGTGTACACACACACACACACACACACACACACACACACACACAACACACACGCTGTCACCCTTCCCATAGCATTTTTCTCTTTCACTCCAAAGAGTATCCCTCCCTAAAATATTTATCTTGTCCTTGATTAGTTCAAGCTGCCTTCATCTGAAAGAAACATTGAATGCAGAGTCTACATTAAACTTGGTGTGGGTGTCCCTTCTTGCTGGTTTATTCCTCGGTCTGGGCCCATTGAGCTTTTGCCCCCTTGCTTTGCAAAACTTTCCAGTTTGACCTTTCTGTATTTTTCTGTAACAGGCAACCATTGGGATTGATTTCTTGTCAAAAACCATGTACTTGGAGGACCGTACGGTGAGCACCTGATCTTAGAATGGGGAGGACACGGGAGGCTCCATTGGGCTTATATCTTGGGACCCTTAGCTGGGCACCCCAGAGAGTCTATGCCAAGCCTGGGGGCTGAATGCCAGCATCACAGAGATGTTCCCGAGACCTCTCCACCAGGAGGAGCTCACTGGCTCACCGACCCCTCTACTCTGGCCCTGCAGGTTCGACTGCAGCTTTGGGACACAGCTGGCCAGGAAAGGTTCCGTAGCCTGATCCCCAGCTATATCCGGGACTCCACGGTGGCTGTGGTGGTGTATGACATCACAAGTGAGTGACGAGGGTCTGTGCTTAAATGGAGGTTGCTGTCAGGGGATGCAGGGCCCACGACCCTGCCAGGCCCGGGTCTATGTGCTCATACACACACGTGTCCCCAAAAACTGGAGGGCTGGTGCTTGGGGATAGAGGGTGAGTTGCTGAAGCTGGCCTGGCTCCAGTCTCTCTGCCTCTGCCTTAACCTGGCTGGTGTGTGTGTGTTTGTGTGTGCGTGTGCACACATATGCACACATAGGTCAGGGTGGGAGAACATGCTAGTCCCTGGGCAGAAGCAGCTGTGATTCGTCAGCTGGCCTCTCAGCTCCTCAGCGGACTCCCTGGAGGACAGCTGTTCCCCTTAGCTCCAATTGTGGGGAGACTGTGCTATAGAGCTTCTGCTTCCCTGGGGGCTGCTGTGTCCCCTGCCTCGTCCCCCACTGTTGTCAAACTCAGCTAAGGCAGATGCACTCATTTTTCACTCTCTGAGTTACCACAGCCGGATCTGATTCTCACCCTTTAAACCCCTGTTCTGGTAGAAATCATGACACAGTGACCTTCCAGATAGAATGCCTCTTCCCTCAAAGGATGGCTGGGTAGTGCAAGGGGTGTGAGGGCTGTGGGGCAGGCCCAGCTCCCTCTATGAGGCCCCAGCTGGCCTCGTCTATATGGATAGTGCTGCCCTGTTCCAGGAGTCAGAGTATAGGCTCTCCTGCCCTCCTCTCCTGATCCCCCTCTGGGGCCAGCCCTCCCTTGCCGTTCATCCTTACTTTCTGCCTCCAGATCTCAATTCCTTCCAGCAGACCTCTAAGTGGATTGATGACGTCAGGACAGAGAGGGGCAGTGACGTCATCATCATGCTGGTGGGCAACAAGACAGACCTGGCAGACAAGAGGTAAGTGTTGGGGCACAGAGGTGCAGGGCTGAGAGACCCAGCTGCTCCCTCACTTTTCTGTAACTGCCCTGATCAGCAGTTCTGGATGCATAGGTAGTGCATCTGTGCTTCTGGCCTGTCACTGTCTCCAGAAGCTGTGAGAACCCTGGGTAGGACCCTTCCACGCTCCACGTGTATCTCATCTCTGAGACCCCTGTCATCCACTGCCCAGGAACAGGGCACTGAGCAGTCTGCATAGAGCCCTGTGAGCCCACCCCAGCCCAGCAGTGTGTGGTCTCAGCTCCTCAGTGACCACAGCATGGACCTGACAGAGTAGAAACTCTGGCCTCAGGAACTTCTCCTTGTGTTTCATACCCCTGACCCCTTAAATGCCTTCACTGGTGTGTGGCCTGTGCACACACTGGTCCCAGGTGCAAGCCTACAGAACATGTGTAGAACACAGCCCCGTGCCCAGCCTGCGCAGCCTGGCTTGTTGTTGGTATGAAGCTACCTTGGAAGAACTTTCTCCAAGACTTCTCTTATGCACACAGCTGACCACAGTCTTTATATGTGTTTGTCCACTTTTCTCATAGACTCTGACTTGGGCAGATAAAGTTAACAAAGCATGCAGGCTTCCCACAGTGCAATGGGGTCTACTTTGTGAGATTCTCACCCTGACATGAGCAGAGTGTTCTCTGATCCCCTTTCCTTTGCTAGGTAGCTTTGTGGCTTTGGATGCATTACTTTTTTGTTTTTGTACTTTGTGTTGAACCCAGAGCTTTTACACTGAACTGCATCCCCAGCCCTTTTTAAATGTTTTCATTTTGAGACAGGACCTTGCTAAGTCATTAAGTTGACCAGTTTGGGCTTGAACTTGTGATCTTCCTGCTTCAGCCTCCCAGAGTGCTGGAATTACAGGCATATGCCATCATGGCCAGCATGGGGGAGTTACTTTTAACCTTGGTGTTTGCAATGAACAAAAGGGACTTACAATACCACCCAGGGAGGGAGTGTGCGTCTGGAAGCTGTGAACAGCCATAGGCTGCCGTTCTAGTGACCTCTGGGAAAGCTGATATGGCACAGCTTGCCTCAGGCCTGCCTCTTAGCACAAGCCACTGTAGGAGGAGTGGGGGAAGGGCTGGTGTCCTCTGTGCCTGCTGCCCCATTCCTCCTGGAGAGACGCTGGTTGGACCCCTGGGAGGGAATGTGCTCAGGACTGGCTCCCTCTGTCCTGTCGGGCCGTCCCAGCCCATCTCACATTATTTCCTCCATCTCTGCCAGGAGTTGCTGCTCCTCAGAAGTGACTTCTCTCTCCCCCTCATCTCTAGGCAGATAACTATCGAGGAAGGGGAGCAGCGTGCCAAAGAACTGAGCGTTATGTTCATTGAGACCAGCGCGAAGACCGGCTACAACGTGAAGCAGGTGAGGCCACACCTGGCGCTGGCCCTACATGACTGGGTCATGGAGGCCCACAACTGGCTTCTGGGCATTGTCGGCCTGAGGCTGGGACCTGCTTGCCCTGGGCTGTGTTGGGGAACCTAACCAGAGAATCCATAAATCTACCCAGTTGAGAAAGATGCAAGTGAATGTCCAGAGTTGCAAAGCACGTGAAAGGAAGTGACATCCCCTCGGGGGCTGTCAGGACAGTGTCAGTCACTGGCCATCCCAGGAGTGACCAGTCTTGGGCCTCTGCTGGGTAAGTGTCCAGCACTCTCAAGTGCCTGAGAACTATAGTTCTTAGCATCTGCATCCTGGGCTCCTGCCTTGAACTTGACAAGTGCTTGGGACCCTGGAGGGCAACTCAGCTTTGCTTGGAGCAAAGAGCCTACCATGCTGGGCTGAGCTCACAGGAGGGAGAGCAGGTGGAGCTTAGGGCTGAGCCTCCAAGCGCTGTGCCTAGCCCAGATCCACACAACCCAAGTAGCCCAAGGACTGGATTCAGCAGGTCAGCAATTTGGGATAGAGAAGTCCCACTTTTCCTGTCACTGGCCTGTAGCTTGTGTAGCATGTTCTTAACAGTGACAACTGAAGTTATCAGTGCCACAGTTTCTCACTGACAGAAATCACAGGTGTTTTCTTACTATCACTTGTCATTGATGGTTGAACTTTATATGAATCACTTCTTCGGTATCGTGGTACGTACTACACCTACTGCTGGTTCTTGCTGTTTAATATGTTTGTAAGAAAGGCCAGGTGTCACTGTGTCACAAATTTGCATCTTTAAATAGTTAGAAGTTTAGTTCAGCATCAAATATTTTCCTTCAGAATTCCATGTAATCGATTTCACACATTAAAAGGAGACCCTAGTTTTCACTAGACTGCCAAAGGGATCCTTGGCTTATGCCAAGGTGAAGATGACCCAGCTTTGAGATTGAGGAGGACTTAGGGAGTGGCTAGGAGGGAAGCATTTGGGCAGGGGCAGCATGGAGCAGAGGGAGCGGAAACTCACCTTGTCCTCAGGGATCTCTTGTAGTGTAAAGAGCCCACTGAGTTTCTGCAGTTGGTATTTGTGGAGAGAGGGACAGTATTTATTTATTTGTCCACTTGAACAGCTATAATAAATCACCAAAGACAGTATAGCTTATAAACAGCAGTAATTTGGTTCTCTTAGTTCTAGCGGGTGGGAAGTCTCAGATCGGGGTGGTGGCAGTGTCTAGTGGGGGCATGTGTTTTGGTAAATAGTACCTTCTACAGTCGCGTGGAAGGGTCACATGGGCTCCTTTAGGTTCACAAGGGCTCTGCCATCAAGACTAGCCACCTCCTAACAGCCTTACCTGTAAGACTGTCACATAAGTTTCAACAAATGAGTTTTGGGAGTATGCATACGTTCAGCCCATAGAAGTTTGGGGTCTTATGCTACTGCTTTGAGCTTTTTGCCTCCAAGATTTCATGTCTGCCAGCACCTCCCCGGCACATCCCGCAACCCACCATCAACTCAACGTGCCCACACTTACGTAGACTCAGATGCATAGAAAACCTACTCATCCATACACATGTACCAAATACGCCTTTCCCCACGCTTACCCAGATCCACTTAAAACACCACCTGTTCATACCTGCACACACACTTGTTCCCTGTATGCTTTTATGCACACATGTACCATTCACAGCACACACAACATTCTTCACATACCCTTACAGACAGCACACACGTTCCACACATACCATGTACACATCACCCATACATCCACACACCTGCACAGTATCATGTCCACACTCCCATATCCTTCTTGACTGTGGTCCTGATTCCCATCATGCCCAGCCTCATTGCCTGCAGACCATAGGACTCTTGTGGAGAGAGTTGTTTGTCCCAAAGGCAGGTCCAACTTGGCTTCCTAGGACCAGTCCCTGTGAGGTCAGCAGCAGAAGCCCACCTAAAGGCCTGAATACAGGGGGCCTGGATCATTCTTTGCACCAGAATAGCTTCCTTGCAGTCTCTGCTATGGCGCAAGCTCATTGCTACTGACCCTGTGGGCAGCCTGCTTAGGCTTTGTTCTCTCTTTCCTCATTCTGAGCCCTGCCAGCGCGCCTCTGTGAGAGGCACAGGTGGAGAGGGGTACAGAGAGTTTAGGAGCATCCCTGTCCATGAGGGCTCTGTCCCTGGCAGAGCAGACAAGGGGTGGTGAGAGGGTAGAAACTCAGCAGGGTTGGGGGGATGGCCAGGGGTGGGGCTCACCTTGCATTTCCCCCTTCTTGGCAGCTCTTCAGACGTGTGGCATCGGCTCTGCCTGGCATGGAGAACGTCCAGGAGAAAAGCAAAGAAGGGAGTATCCTTTTCCTCTGTCACATGAGCAAAACATGTGCCAGAGAAGCCATTTCTCCACACTTAAGATTATAGCTGGGCCATCTTTCAGTCCTGTCCAGCTCCAGCCACAAATGCCTCTTCTTCCACAGCACTGAGGGGCAGCTGGGGGATATGTGTGCTGTGGTGCTGTATGGCAGGGAGGGAGAAGTAGTAACTCTGCCCTTTCTAGTGAACAATCTGCATTTTTCATGAGAACAGGTAGACTCCTCCACTACAGGGAAGGGTTCTGTGCAATGTAGATGTGACTGCACGATCTCAGTCTACACAAGATGATTCCCTCAGTTAACAACACCTTCCATGTCCTGCTTGCTTCCTGTGCCCAGCCCCACACAGCCCCATCTCCCCACTCCTTTGTGGAATAGGGTTCCACGTCACCTGCATAATCCAACCCAAACCTGAGCCCACACTTAGGTGCTGAAATTGTGGTTCAAGGGTGCTGCCTGATTTGCCTAGTGCCCCACAGCATGTCCGTTTGGGAGTTAGGATTCATACTTGGGCTTGCTTCCTCACCCAGCCCAATTCCATTTGGGGACAGTGTCTCTCAAAGGGCAACAGAGAGGACAAGACGAGAACTGCTTTGGTTCCACCTAGTCAGATTCCCTGCTTGAGTAAGCCCCTCAAGACTGAGCACTCAATCCCCAGCCTAAATCCTTCAGAATGGGATGAGTCCCTGCACAGCAACGTCCCAGCATCCTTTACTCATCCTTATAGGACAAATCAGAGAACAGTCCAAGAAGTCAAAGGGCAACTTCAGGCCGATGAGGGTTAAAACAAGTAGCTTCATATTGGAAGTCAAAAGGAGTTGACATCCTAGCCACACTTGTCCCTCCCCTCTGAACCAGATTGGGGGCAGGGTCTGGACACTAAGAATCTCAGAGGATGCTGACTCCCAAAGAACAGGTTCCCCAGAAGTCCCAAGATGTCAAACAATAGTTGGTGTGTCCCCGAAGGATAGGCATGGCTGAGGGAAATAAGTGTGGGATTGTGTCTTCATTGGTCGTCATGAGACTCCAGTTACATGTGAAGAAACAGATTCGGGGGCTGTCAGGGGCTCCACATAACTCTCAATGGAAGTGCTGGGTGCCACACCTCAGGAGAGAGCCTTCATGGTGTCACCTGTCACATGCCCTCCTTTGAGGTGCCAGGAACATACGGAAGGCAGCCTGCAGGATCATGAAGAGAGAGGAGGGGAGTCAAGGTGTAGATGTTCCCTGCACATCTGACAAAGGGAGAAGGGCTGCAGACAGCCTGATCTCATTTTCCCACTGCAAAGGTGTGGCCCACTGACTGGGGAGGGTGGTGACCATTTCCTTCACATTCTCCCAGAGACCCATGCCGGGCTATGGTCAGGTTAGTTGGGCTTAGTCCAGGGTGACACCTAGCACATCTTTATCATAGTGTGTCTTGCATCAACCAGCCATGGCTAACCTGTGGGCCCCTGGGGAGAGAAAGTGCAAAGGGTACATAGTAAGCAGACTACAAGGATGAGGTCATCTGGGTCCCTTTTACCAGGCATGGGATCTCCCCTATCTAATAGACCCAGCTCCCCTCACACTGTCTAGGCCTTCTACAAGACACAGGTGGAGCAGCCTTGAATAGATCGCTGAAGGGTCCAAGTGGAGGTGGCAGCCACTCTGGTTTAGCCAGAATGGTGGGGCAGTGCTGCTGTTTATTGATGGTTCAAACCATCAAGCCAGTGTTCAGAACATTGAAGATGTATATGGTACTCCAGGGTTAATGTCTGGAATTATGATCAACATCAAGACCAACCACACAGTACCTTGTGATGTGCTAGATGGTCACACTTGGCCTTATCTACTCTGCCAAGGACGTGACGAGTGTGTGGGCTTGGGGTATCTGTCTTTTGTTTCTAGGTGCAGTTGAGGGGCTGTTGTACATCATCTTCATACCTAAGACAGAAGGCCTCCCCAGGGCCACAGTCTCTCTGTCCAACACCCCCTTGTCTATTTGTCTTCCCTCTGCTCTCAAGAAAGGGGGCTGAGGGCCGGGGATTTAGATCAGTGTTTCCGGTGCCTGCTTCACAAGCCCAAGGACTTGAGTTCTGTCCCTGGTACCAAAAAGAAAAGAAAGAAAAGAAAGGGGGCTGAGAGGCCATAAAATGGTAGAGCCATATTCTCTTTGCTGGATCTATACACACAAGGCCCCTTTCCTGAATCTTCCCAAACAGTATGCTCTGTGGCATGGGCCCTGTGCTCTTCCTGAGCAAGGTTGGCATATACAAAGGAATGGCAGTAACTTGGGCATGTATGAAATGGTCCTAAGGAGAAAGGACGGTAATGTGTCACACAGGGAAGAGCATGCCCAAAGCCTCCCAGCTGCTTAGTTGACAGACCTGGTACCAAAGCCAAATATCTGTGTCCTACAGCCATTGAACTCTCCCAGAGCACTGAGGTGCTTTGATGGTCCAGACAGAGAGGACTGTGCTGACAGAGTCGAGAGCTGCTAGCATGCCAGCCATTTGGGCAAGATCACAACAGACTGTCTGGGCCCACTCATCATGATTTCAGGAGCCAAAGGATAGTAGCAGTAGGTCTTGAGTGTTGTCTGTGAGCCAGAGGGACAAGGTCCACTCACTTTGCTCTGCTCAAAGAAGACACAGCGAGCCTCTCAAGGCCTATGGGAATCATCCACAGTGAGTTTTCTCTTCTGGGGATTTTTTTATACTTGGCTGCACTTGTTCGTCCTTGTTCTTTACTGTCACCAAGCAACCCCTGAACACTAAAGGTCAGTGGTATGTGGCATTACAAGGAAAGATATGCCATTACATGATGGAGTATGTATGAAAGCTCCTGGCAAATGATCTAAACCTTTGCATTCCAAGACTATAGCCAGTGTTTTAAATCTGTTGTAGCAGTGTCTTTAGAATGCCTTCAAGGTACCTGTGCATCAGGACTCTCCAAAGAAAGAACTTGTTAGAAATACACATCCTGGGCCCATCCCCAGATCTAAGGCAGGGCCTGGGACAATTTTCTGAGATTTTTTGATGTAATCTGAAAGTGTTGTGCAGTATGCAAGAGTATTCTGGATCAGGTTGCACATGTGATGATTTATGGTTAAGGGCAATCAAGTAACTTCCGTATTGGACATTATGTAGTGCTGTGATAGTTGCCAGCCTTTCAGCTAAACCGGTGAAGTGATTCTCAACTGCAACTGATCCTAAGTTTGGGGGAAGGGAACAAGAGCTATGAAATCCAGTGAGTGGAGGTCAGGGATGCTACTTCATAGCTACCTGCACAGGACAGCCCTCGCAAAGAATTGGCTGGCACAAAATACCAGTGGTGCTGAGGCTGAGAAACCAGCACAGGATGGACGAGGCATGGCCAGGTCATTTAAGAGCATAACTCCAGGCTGGGAGTGTAGTTCAGTGGTAGAGCATGTCCTTAGCATGTGTGAGTGCTTACCATGTTTGAGGTGTGGGTTTGATCCCCAACCCCAGTGTAATTAAAGGCATAATTCTGGGGTCAGGCAGCCTTGCATTTGTACCCAGTCTCCTTGACCTCCTTGCTGGACAGTGCATGTTTTACTTGTCACCCTACAGGTTTGGTGTAGTGCAGTGCCAGCACAGAGGGACTCTGTCTTATACATGAGCCCTGACCAAAGACCAAGGACAAGTTTTACAAGTGGAGCTGGGGAGGGAGTCTGGGTGTGGGGGAGGGGACAGCATGAGCAAAGGAAAGCAGAGGGTATGTTTGCAAAGGGGAAGATCTGGTTGCTGGAGGTGTGATTGCATGAGCCAGAGTCCACTGACTTTTGGGCAGGCTTAAGTGCCGGAGTGAGAAATCTGTGGAGGTGGTGTTTCAGCACCAGGTTATGGTGTAATGTCACCAGAGCTGGCTTTGGGAAACCGCCGTGCCAAGAAAGGGCTGGGTGGGCTCAGAGGGGACACCTGGAAAAGACCAGGAGTCTCCAGAGAGGCCTATGAGAAGTCTAGAAGTACAGTTGCGGACTGGAGCCTACTGGGGCTGTAGGGGCCACTGACTCACAGCTGGCAGAGATCGGCAACAGGGCATTCTTGGCATTATGTTTGCAAAAACACTAGGGAGTAGAGGAGTAGAACCATTTGGCTGGAGTAGAGAGGACCACGCTGGGTTGCAGTGGGAGGTGGGAAGGATGGCAATTGTTTATTGCCTGTTATTCATTTATATTATGCCATGGTATAAAAAGTATATGTGTGTATATATGTACACATAAATACATATACACAAGATAAAATTGTATATATCTATGTCTGCAGACACATGAGGAGAAGAAAAGCCATACCCAAAATACATCCCCTTCTGAGTGGTTTTAGAGGTAGCTAAAACACTAGTTCTAAGCTTCCTTATAGCCAAGGCAAGAGGAACAATGTAGATTTCAGGAGATGCTTGTCTTTTTACGGTACTTTAAGCCAAAAGGTTCTCTCCTATATCCTCAAATAGGGGCACCAAAATATTCCTGAGATGTCAACATCAAGTCCTATAGGAGCACTTGTTACACCACCCCACCCTACCACCCCAATCCAGTGCAGATCCTGCCCAGGTACCAAAGCCCAGTGCATGAAGTGATGTACAGTACTCAGTTTGGTCCTCAAGTGCCATTAGAAGGTGGCTCAGTACAAGGCTGAATCTCAGTCTGGGCTTTCGGCCTGGTGAGGAGGTAGAGGGAGTAATCTGGCTGTGCATTTTGAATTTATTCCTACAGACCCTGAGGGTGCTGATGGAGAGGGCTGGAGAGAGCTGTGTTTAGGCACCATGGCTGTGGCTCCTGACAACCATGCTCAGGATTAAGTGGTATACCCTGACAAACGCTTGAGGGTTTGATGTTCCAACTAGGGCAAGGCTCACTTTCCCCTGTGCTTTGAGATGGGAGCACCCACACCTGACCCGCTGGGCACTTCCTGTCCAGTGGATTTCAGCGTAGGACCAATAGGTGATAGGGTCGAGGTTGTGAATGTGCACTACCCTTTGAGCCCTAGTCACCAGAGAAAGCTTCTAAGATGGGGGCTCCCTGTCCTGTGTTGTCAATGATGACTCCACATCACGGTCCAGGACAAGCTTTGCTTGGTGTGGACAAGGGTTGGGAGGTGATGGCTGTGTGGGCAAAGAAGAGAAAGTGGGAGCTGACGACCACATCCTTCCCACACCAGCCCCGCAAAGAGCTGAGTCCCTGGGTGTTTGCAGAGGGACAGAGTAGCAATTTAAGGGGTCACAGGGCAGGACTTGAGGCACGTGGTAGCCTCTCTGAGAGTCATCTTCCTTAGCCCAACCTCCTTCAGTGATCGACATCAAGTTGGACAAACCCCAGGAGCCCCCGGCCAGTGAGGGTGGCTGCTCCTGCTAATGCAGAGCCGGACCCATGGCTTCCTACACACTACTTGCTTGTTGTGTTGCTTCCTATTGGTTAGCTTCCTAATGGGGGTGGGAAACAAGTTTACCAAGATGGGAGGATTTTTCTTTTCTCTCTGTCTCTAGGAGTAGAGTGGGATAGGGAGGGAGGCTGGGCATCAGGGATCACATCACTCCTAACAGCTGTTACTTAAACAACTATTTTTGGTTTGGTTGTAATATATTGTACTTTATTAAGATTGCCAAAAACTGTTAAAATTTAAAAAAATTTAAATCATGTGTATACAACTTTTTGCCAGATAAAAATGTAGTCATTTTTATTTGAAAGATGTGCTTTTTGTTTTTGTATATTTGTAAACTTATAGAGAACCTTTTCCACACACCCCTTCCTTCCTATTCTCTTTGAACTGTTTATCACCTCTGCCTTCCTCCCATCCCAGCCCAGTAAATTAAAGCAATTAACTGAGCAACATAATTAGGCTCCAGGCCAGGCCATCAGGCCCAGACCAACCAGGCCCCACCATCCAGGCCCATGAATGATGAAATCAAACATTGGTTGAACAGAACAGCCTCCAGAGAGGCAGTACTGCTCAGGCCTTCCACAGGCAGTGCGGGACATTGGCATTAACAGGGTCCTGAGCTGAAATAAACACCTTGCAGACTGTAGGAAGCCCACAGCAGGCCCTGGAAGATTGCTTCTGCCTCTCCTTTTCCTCCCCTAAAAAGTCATGAAGGAAGTGGAAGGCAGAGGCACCTTATGTTCTCTGTGCCTGCTCGGTGACCAGCAGAGCAGAAGCTCATAAGAAGGACGGGTGCTGTTGGCAACTGCAGGCTGTAGTAATATGTGGCTTTATAGACTAGGGCGCACCCCATGTAGTTCCAAGATCTAACCAACCTGTCCAATGGTCAGCACACACAGCTGGGTTGACTCTCAGAAACTCAGTGTGTGATGCCGAACAGGATATTACCCGGGAGCCCTCCTCCTGGCATGGCAGGGATGCTGGAGCCTGTACCACATGCTGTTGGTCCCTCTGTGGCTGGGAGGGGAGAACTGTCTGCAGAACTGCCACCTCAGAAGACACATATTCTCAGATCCTCAGTTGCTAATACTTCTGCGTAGTGTTCTGGGAAAGAGCATATCCGATTTCTCAGTATGTTTTCAGACATTGGCATGGTACAGTTGAAATCTTTGTTTGCGTACCTTTGTGGATATTGTGGTTACACTGTGGGCACCTGGAAGTAGGTCTAAAGTGGGGTTTCCAGAAGGCTGCCCAGGGTCCTGGGCTCTGCCAGGCCACAGAAAGCCACCCTTGCCCCATTGACTCCTTCCTGAGAATGGCTTAATCCTCAGAACCTGTCAAATCCCTGAAGAGAACCTTCCCTTCTGTGTATTATAACTTGGCCAGCATTCCAAATTGACCTGGATTCTCCTCCCCTACGCCTGTACAGTCTGGCAGGAGGCTTTCACTAACCAAAATGTAAGCCCTTCCCACCCAGGTGGCCTTGGCTCTTCCTTCAGGCTGCCAAGGGGATGCCATAGATGGGCTGCAGTACCTTCTGAGGTATGGCAGTCTAACAAGATTGCTAGAATGGACTTTGGAACTTCTCAGAAAATAACCTAAAATGGCAGCCAAGAATTTAAAATGAAGAGCTAATGTTTGTGCAGTAGGCTTGCCACATGCCTTCAGCCTGGGAGATTGTGTGCCCAAGCTGATCTCTAGAGAGGAATTTATCTTCAGATGAAGAGGAGAGGAAGCAGGATTCCAGCAGGCACCTCCTCTGGAAGGCAAAGACCAATGTATAAGCATAATTTAAATGTCGTGTTTAGTTTTTATATGTGTGTACATAATTATATATAGAGATAGACTTGTGTATACACCTTCCACAAACACATCTTCACACAGAGATACATGTGCTCAATGTATATTCTTGTCTTTCCTGCTCTCAAATTGGAACTTGCATTGTGAAAAAGTTTCAGAAATTCAAAAGTACTGCAACGTGTTGAAATAAGAAATAATATTGTCAAATAATTTGTGATTGTCTTGCCATCAATAAAGTAATGCATAGGTGTGTTAAACTACAGGCAAAAACAGCCCACAGAAGTATCTCTACCACCTCTCTATGTACTTATATTCACGGGTGTGCATGCCTGTGTGGGCCAGTGTCCCCCACTGTGAGCACACCCCCAAGTGGTGCTTGTTGGAAGAGTGCTTACTTACCTCGTGAGAATTTATAGGAGTCTACATTATAGTGTCTGGCCTGGTCGGCCGTAAGGACCATCACTTACAGCCTCTGGGACAGCCCCATGGACAGCGATCTGCACTGTGTCTTAGAGAAAGAATGTATGGTAGATTTAAATTTTCTTAGACTGGAGAGTAGCTCTTCTTAAAACACCCTATAAAACAAAGTAGAAACTCACTTTCCTTCTCTTGTGTACACAGTCCAAGGCACCATGGTCTGTTTTTCTACTGTGGCCTAGAGGAGTAGTATGCGGCACTAGATGTCATTATGGCCTGATTGAGTCCTGATCGTCCCAGCCTGCGCACAATATCCTCTCTCAAGAACAATTTCTCCCAATCCCTGTAGCCTCAGTGGGTGAGAGTACTGCCTGCTTTTGTCCTCATATCCCATGGTGCCCTGGCCCTCCTCTTCTTGGTCTGATTACCACCCCTCCCTTCATGGGGTCTCTTAAGGCATCCAGACAAACCTCTTTCACAAAAGCGTGTTGGCTTCTTGATTCCCATCCTGAACAGGCACGGTCACTGCCCACTTGCTTGTAGGTAGGGTCCTGATTTAGAGTTAAAGTTTAATAATAAAAGTCAGCTCCTCTTGAAGATGTCATGAAGTTGCCTCCACCTCCCCAAAAGAGTTGTGCCACTTTCCTGAGTCCGCATGACTTAGTAGGCAACAGAGTGGATTTCTTTCAGGACATGATCTCAATTTAGTTATTCATTCCCTCTCCCCAAAGACTAGACCTGACCTGGCAGATAAGCAGGATCCTCTTCTTTAGGACCTCTTTTCTTTAGGGGTCTCAAAGAAAAGCTGTCAGGGAAGCTCCTGTTCCACATTAGAACAGGTGGAGGTTGGAAAGGCAGATAGCATATTTACAAAGGCACACATGTGCCAAAATGAAGGTGGACATCAGTGTCCAGCATGCTATAGCTGCAGCTGTGTGGTCCAAGATTAGCCTGCCTGGTGACTAGTTTTCCCTTGCTCACAGGCCTTGCTCCTGATACTGTTGCCATCCTCTTCCTGTCACCATCCTTAAACATTCTGCAGTGTTCTGGAGGGAAGCAGTGGGCAGATGAAGTTCAAGTATGTTGGGAACAGAGGTGAGCACTAAGGGTAGAAGCAGGAGGTGCACACACCTGGGATGCAGTCACTGCCACCCAGTGGCTAGCCAGTGCCAGGAGTCCTTCAGTGTCAGTTGTAACAATAAAGGGATGGCATTGCTGGCGTTGGTGTCTTGCAGATAAAGCAGCCTCATTCCTTCACAAGATGGAAAGCGAGTGAGGGCGTCAGGAGAGACCAGGAGGCCAAACCTGTGGAGCAAGTTAGAGCAATGTAACGGGCGCCCAGACAGATCTGTGTCTGTGTGCAGGAGCCACTCAGGGTGGTGTGCTCGCTACTTTCCAGACTACCTCTCCCCAGAGAATGTGAGGCATTGTCAGCTTGACACAAGTGTGAAATAGAGGGCCGTAACTCTTCTGTCGCACAGGTGGGAGAACCAAGATAGCAACTTGCTTAAACTCACCCAGCAAGTCAGGAGTGCTCAGAAGCAGGGTGGTGGCATTCTTTGTCCGTTGCTGACCCGTGTACAGATGGGACTGCATACTTGTGTGGAAAGGACTGCTGTCTGTGTTTATGAGTCCCTCTATTCTGTCACTAGGACAGGAGGTTCTTCCTAGCATGTGGAGTGAGCTAGAAGACAGGTCTACTTTGCGATCTTCCACTATGAAGAGCCAGTCCCCAAGTCTACTTTGGTTGTCTTAGACACCCACACAGATCAGGACACCCTTTGAATTTGTTTGAAATTAGTTATTGTAATGTCAGTGTACAAATTTCCAGGCTTGAGACTCATCTGGTTGGCATTCCCAGCAGGGTATGGGTTATTAGGAGTACCTGGCAGCGGGGGTTCGGATGTCCCTTCAAGTAGGAGGCCTCCTCAGCACTGAAGGCCAACCCACATCTCATGGTGTGAGTCACCTTCTCCCCTCACTTTCCCCTCACCCAAAATTATTGGTCGTGAGAACAGAGGATGCTGTTTGTCTCTTACAGGCTCAGAAGGCACAGTTGGCCATATTGACTTTACATTAAACTGTGTAAAATGTGGAAAAGACTCAGCATGTTGGTCAAACAATAAACTGTCCTAATTCTCAACACAAAGCCTGTCTTGTCTGATGCTTCTAAGTGGCACAGTCCTAAGGGGAAGGGGACTCAAAAATGTTTCAAGTACATGCTCCACAGAGAACCTGAGATGGCTGGGTGGTATGTCCCCTACTCAGAGCGCTTTGTATCTTCTCTGCTCACCTGCTTCTCCACCAGCTCTGAAGGGGTAAGGCAGGACACATTCGTGAGATCACATCCACTTATTCCCAGAAAGGAAGTCTCTAGGTAGAACCAGGACTCGTATTTGCCATCACTGCTCCTCACTTGCCATAGCTGGGAGTTATGAAAGTTGCAGCTGGATGGCTTGTCCTTCTGATTTCGATAGGCAAGAACTTAAGAGGAATCCCGATCACCTTTCAGATGACACCAGCCAGCCACACAGCCATTTCCAGCCTTTCCCACCAGTGAAGGAACATCCCTGTGGCCCCAGGTCTCAGACTAGAAGGTACCCTGATAACTACTCTAGTTCTGGGGCCTATTCCAAAGACACAATCACCCTGCCCTGAGGATGCTGGACATCTTACTCTTTAGGTCAAAGAGGTTCTAGAACCCCCTCCAATCTGCTCCTTAGAGGCTATTTCAATTAGAAAGGAGAGGAAATAATTTCCTTGCCCACTAAGCCTGACTTACAAAGTCTGAAGTAGAGCAGGCAGAGGAACATCAAGGGGAGAGGGTTGAGTGTCAGAGTAGAGGCTTCATGGGCCAGAAGGCCAGAATAGAAGAAAAGCAGAACTTCTACATAATTACAGTGCCCAGAACATTTCTTCACACTGCCAAGGAAGTGAATGCTTTCACTGCCGTGGTGCTGACACAGCTGCCCAGTGGCCCTGGCCCTTGGTAGGCTAAATATCTGGAGTTCCCCACATACATATATAAACATGACACTTGTGGAGAGTACTCTGCTAAAAGTGCACAGTATGAGTTGGGCGTGCTGGTGTAGACCCGTAATTTCCAGCACTTGTGAGGGTGAGGCAGGCAGGAGGATTACAAGTGCCAGGCCAGCCTGGGCTATAGTGAGTGCAAGGCCAGTCCGGACTACACACCAAGATCTTGTCTCAAAACACCAAAAAAAAAACACACACACACACACAAACAAAACAAAAGTACAGTATGGCATCTGGGTATGCTCAGGATGATTTTCCTCCTTACTGTACAAAAGTGGAGGTCAATATACTAAACTCAAATTTTACCAATATTTAAGTCAAATGAACACAGCCAAGTGAGTGCCTGGCACACGTCAGGACCTAAAAGAATACTGGCACCCAGGAGGCACTGATCAGAGGCTACAGGAACAGACATGGCAGCCTGCTTGGGCTGCAGGGCCGGCACAACAGCACAAGGGCAATGATGAGGGCAGCATGAGGCTCACAGTGCCCAGTAGGCCAGGGAGTCCATGGTGGGAGTTTACACTAAGGTGTGGTGGACCACATCCAGCTACCTGCTGACATTTGAGATCCAGTTATAGACATAACTTTGCTTTTGAAGACGATCTGCAGGCTTTGAATATAGCCTCAATCTTGCTCCTATTCCTCACTTTTTTCATGTACTGCTTCTCTAGGAAAGTAAGTAACATTCACCAGAAAATACAAAGAAACTAAGAACGCAAGCCTCTCCACAGAAGCATCGAGCCATTGGTTTTTAGTCCCATGAGTACCTGCTGTCATGTGAACAGGTCATTCACATTCCTTCCTGATTTCTGATTGTTCTCACCTACTCCCTTAAGTTACCCCTTAGTGAGGAGAAGAGCAAGAAATGAGTCCAGAAGACAACAGTAACACTAGCAGCAATGTGGCTTCATATGAGAACTGCGCCTGTTGACTTCTCCATCTCAAGGTGCATTTATCATCCTGTACCTGCAGCAGTTGATAGCTTTGGGGTGTGCAGCCTGAAGCACCTGCACCAGGATGTGTGATGGTATTCTCAGAGCCCACATGGCACACGGAAGGGACCTGTGACAGCTGACTGACACTTGGGCTCACTCAGACATCCCTAGCCTGTGCTGGTATTCTGACTGGCCCTGATCCCTCAGGGCAGGCTAGGTGCACTGCTGTGTGCTCCCAGAACACCTGCACCCTTGCATGCTGAGGTTCCGTGGCTGGCTCTTCCCCTCCCACACCCATCCCCCGGCTTTACTGGGCTCACCAGAGTGCACGAGATGGGACAGGAGAGTCTGCTCCAGTGCACACTGCAATCTTTAGGCTCAAGTACTTATAGTTAGGCCTGAATCCCAACACCTGTGTTCACTGTATTAGTCTATCAAATGCTCAGAGCTAGAAAGCCCATTTTATTTATCAAGAAAAGTATTAACCACTTACAAAAGCAACAAAAAAAGCCAAATATTTAAGACGGAAAGGACATCACTTTGAAAAGGCAACTTTAAAAGCATGAATACCCACCCCCAAAATCTACAAAAAAACCTTTTCAGATTTCTCGATACACAGCATTCTAGTGAAGGCTACAAAAGAGGAACTGATCAGATAGCAAATGGAGCCAGGAGCCCTAGGCCATCCACAGAATTAAAAGGTGTCTAGAGCTCCCACAACCCCAGCAAACCACCAGGACACAGAAGAGGCATTTGAGGATTTAGCATTTTTAATTCTATCACCTGGGAAAAACACCAAGGGTTCCTGCCAAGCTTTTAAATGTGAGTGCAAAGACTGGCGTGTGGACAAGTCAGTGAGTGGATTAAGAAACCAATGTCAACTCTACCTTGCTGTGTTCACACATGGGAAAACTAACTCTACCTAAAAATCTGAGAACTAAGGACTAGACAGTGTACTGCCCAGGGACAACTGGAAATCAGCTGGCTTCCTAAATAGATGGTTTGTTTCCAGGAAAGAGAACAAAGCACAGAATCAAGGATGAGAAAACTTCAGAAAATAACCATGTCCTGACAGAATCTTCTATGTAGAGTTTGCTTGTTATGTCACAAAGACTTTGACCTTAAATCAAACACATGCTAAAGGGACACTTAATACCAACACTTAATATGAGAGTTAAATAAAAGTGGTTTGTTTGAAAGGGAGCAACAGCAGAGAAAGGAACTAAAACAAAGAAACTTCCAAGCTGGTGTGAACAGTAATTTGTTTCCAGTACAAGGAAATGTTCCTAAGCACATTTTGTACCTTTTATCAACTCCCGACTACCACAGCTCTTCTTTCAACACTGCCAGTCACACAGTCACACACACTCACTCATAGCTTGTGCTCCAGAGTTGCCCCTCAGGCAATTTTAGCCAGCCATTTCTCTAAGTCCTGGATGTCAGCAGAACCAGCATCTCCTCTTCCACCCTTGGCACTGCACTCAAGGAACTCCACTTTGAGGGGCAACTGTGAGAACTCAAATTCTTTGCCTTTCTTTCCAAGATGAGCAGGGGCAGTACTGGAACTGTCCAGTGTGCTGGGAGCAGCAGAGCGGGTAACTCGTAAGGTGTTGCTATGGGACAAAAAGGAAACAAGCCAGGAAGCAAAACTTTTTATCCAGCAATTAAATCATATTAGTTTCTAATATTTTAACATGAAGACTTAATCATAAACCTGTCAGTTAGGCAATTAAGGCTGCTGAATAACCATGTATATAACCAGATGTGGGTCCAACCTTATCAGCCAGTGGACCCAGGTCACACCTTTTATCCCAGGGCTACCTTCTACTAGGCTCTCCTGAGTGATGCCATTTTAATATATTGCTGTTATTAAAAAAAAAAAAAATTCTAAAGGGCTGGGGATTTAGCTCAGCAGTTCGGTGGCCTGCCTTGCAAGCGCAAGCGCAAGGACCCGAGTTCAATCCCTGGTAACAAAAAAAAATTCTGAAAATGTGGGTAACAGTGTATTTATTTTTATCTTTAGTCCATTTGGATATAGAACTTATAAATTCACAAACTTTAGAATCATCTAATTTGGAAGTTACTCTTCTCCAACCTCTTCAACCTCAGCAACTTTCCCAATTTATGTTGTCTTACTGCCCCCTGCTGGCCTTACTAAAAGTGCATCAACAACACTTTGTTGACCCTTTCTGTTACCAAGGAGCAGAGAATACATGCTGCCAACTGGCTTTCTTACAAAATAAAGCATTTCCATGTTGTTAGCCTAATGGCAAGCAATATGTATTATCTCAAGAGGGAGCATTAGGAGCAGGTAACAGACATGCAATTTCAGAAGGAATAGGAGCCATTGGAACTGTTCTGTAAAGAACCAGAAATACAGAATCTTGGGCTTTCTGGGCCACATGGTCTCTTATTTTTCTTTCCTTTTTTTTTTTTTTTTTTTTTCTTAACCTGTCTTAAAATATCAAACTACTCAGCCTGCAGGCCCTTGGCAGGAGTTTGCTCCTGCCTGGAGTCAACTAGATCCTACCAGACTAGTCCCTGATCACAGGATCGTCAGTTCCTCTGAGAACAGGGTCCGGCACATACTAGTTGCACCATTAGGTGTTTGTTCAAGGAATACAGGAGTAACTCAAGGGAAAATACTGGAAAAGCTGAATGTATATAGTATCTTCTTCATCATGTCTTTTTCTTTAGGGAAAAAAAAGTCCTTATACAAAAGCAGTAAGAAAAGATAATTTGCTTTACTACGATGCTGATGATTTCTTCTAAGCAAGCTTTTGTCTAGTTACAAAACAGCAAAACAGACATGTGGAATCCCTTAAAATTTAAAAGCTTACAGCTCAATTTACAATTTTTTAAAAAGTAAAGCAGGATAATTAATACTATCAAATAGCTTTAAAATAACACAAGAAGCTAGGAAAGAGTATTATAGATTGTTACATTCTTCCCAAGTATTCTTTTCTTTTTCTGTCAATAATTTCTAATGGCTTTAAAACTCTTTTTTTCTGACCCTCAGGTATTATTTTTATATGCATCTTTACACACTCACATGCATTACAGAGTGATGCACAGTTTTATTCATAGTTTTCAACTTAATTTCTGAAACCTTTCAACTATAAATAAGTGGTAAAATAAATTGAGCCAATGGTTTCCATAAAGTTTCACATGAAATTTTAAAATTATCTATAATACTTAATGCTTTTTATAATTCCATTATTTTAATTATTTAATAAGTATATTTCACATTGGTTTTCAGCTAATGATTCACTGATAAATTAATTCATGACAATTGAGTCATATATAACCAAACAAAAGAAATATAATTATGCTGCTTAAGGTCTAAGTGTTAAAACGTATTTATTGAATGGGTCTCCATTAATACTTACAGTTCTTTCTCAAGCTGTTGCTGAATTAACTTTGCTGATTTTGCCATTGTAATATCTATAAAGACATAAAAATGCTGTCTTAATTTAAACCAAATTGAGTCTTCTCCCAAGACTTTTTACACAGAAAATTCCTATTTGAGCCAGTAAGTTCTTTTTCATTCCTTTTCAAAATGATCTTTTATTACTATTTCCTTCTATATTGTTTTTATTTGCACATATGGGTTTTTCTAAAATAATGTTTATAAACTTATGCTGATATCCTTAAACTGAAGTTTTCCACATCTTACACACCTTTCAATTCTAATATATATATATATATCCAGTAAGTTTAATAAAAAGAAACCTTACCAACACTGTGACTGTAACAAGAACTTTCACTCCAATAGACAATACCCCATGTGTCCTTTAAAAGTAACCCCAGCAGGCTTCCAGCTGGTAACTAAGATGATATGATCAAGTAAACCACTGGTAAGAAATAAGGCTAGTATGGAAAAAAGCCCAGGCCAAATCAACATTAATTCCCTTCCTTATACTAAATAAGAGAAATAGAGAAGTTTGGTAATGATACTAGTAGGTGCATCCCTGATTAGGTGTAATTATTTTCTGATCGCTTCTGAGAAATGGTGGCTCTGCATGGAATCAGAAATGTAGTTGTGAAAGAGACCTGAAGAGACTAGTCTGTTTAAATTATTGGTAACAGAACTGAAACCCAGTTTAATTGGATATGACTTGAAACTTCTCAGTGGTTATTAGGTTAAAATTTGCTGAATAGTAAACCTGTTCAAAAGGAGAGACTCCACCCTTTTACTCCAAAATTGTGTGTGTGATAGGACATACTGTCCACTCTGGCAAACTTAATTTGGGAAAGTAAAATAATTTATAAACTCAAAAAAATAAATAAATAAAAAGCACTCTGTTGTCAATCCTTAGACTAGACTAGTGAAAAGGAACAGAAATAGATGTTCAGATTTAAAATCCTTCAAATTACAGTTCATCACAACTGTGTCCATCCTCAATAATGACAAATGGAAGTAAATGAACTAATTCTTAATAGCAACCCCCAAAAAGAACTCAGTTATGATGGCACCTTGCTTATTGCAGGCTATTAAGAATGATGGTGCATTCTTCAGACCCACGCTGTCTATGAGGACTTGATACAGAAACTCAGCCACATCTTTCACCTCTCGCTGGAATGATGCACTGTCCACAACAAACACAAAAGCCCTGGAGAGAGAGAAAAACAAAAAAACAGGCATGTGCACATGTCACAGTGAATCATTATCTTGAACAACTATCCTAATCCCTTAAAATTCAATCCTTATGAATTATATACTACAGACACAAACTCAGGTTTGTATACACGTAATCACACAACACAAAGCTTCCTTTAACAAAGAACTTTTGAGTGCTACCATGAATCAACAACTGAGGATGAAAAGACATTAATAAATGATATCTGCCCTTAAAGACATAGAAATCATATAAAATTGTATGATAACTGCCAAGAGAGAACGATGCCTTACATGATAACAAGAATAAAGAGGAAAGCCATTTAAATGAAACCAAGTCAAAGAAAACTTAAAGAAGGATGTAACAGTTGAATTTTATCTAGATAAAAAAATTGGGGCAGACTCTCTTGAAAGTGCTATGTTTGAGTCCAAACAAGTGAAGCACACATAGGAGAAATCAAGACAGTGAGTACATGGGAGATGGGAAGATGGGGGAAACCAAATCAGCCAGCAATGTATGACACACTGGCCTGTTTATGCTTTTATCTTATGAAGACTGTTGGTGCCTACATGGAAGAAAGACAAATCATAGAAGGCAACTAGAAGAATATAGTAAATTAATAACTCAGTGGAAATCTTAAGCAGAGGTTATTCTCAGCTGACAAAATCTGGAAAACGGTAGAGAAAAGAAGGACAGAGATAATAAGTTTCAATAATGTTAACAGATTTCTAAGATTTAGAAATAGAATGAGGAAACAGCATTAACTCCTCAGAAACAGCACTATCTGAAGAGACAATGGTGAGAATTTCCCAGAATTGAAGAAAGATGTGAATCTAGGTCTAGGGACAGCACACTTGAATTCCAAACACAATTCACAAAGCTGAGTCCTCACCTGGACAGAAGGTAGAACCAGACAGATTACCTACAGTGAAATGACAATCAGACTGGAAACAACATGTTCCTCTGCAACAGCAGATGCAGAAGTCTGCCTTCCATGTGACCACGAACACAACTGCCATGTAGGACTTTATACTGGGCTGAACTGTCCATCAAAAATAAGGATCAAATACAGTAAAGATAGTTTCAAGTGAAAAAAAGGATAAGAAAATTGACTACTTATCACCCTCTCTGGAAATATTTCTAAAAGATATACTAAGAAAAAAATAATCTAAAAGGGAAGAGTAAAATGGAAGAATTTTGAAAAAGAGAGCAAAGAAATCATAAATATGCTGATAAGTCTAAGCAATCAATTAAGAGGAAAAAAATAGCAATTGTTGGGAATTAAAAAGGAGCATAAACAAATGTGAAGATCAAAGAGGGTTTTAAGGTTCAGGAAAAGGAAATATATTTATTTTATACTGGGGTGCAGTGTTTTTAAAAAGAGGAGCGGACGAGAACCACAAAAAGTATGGAAATAATATTCTTTCAAAGCAGTAAAGGTAGACTACAAAGATTAAGGAAACGATTAAATCAGAAGGTAGGAATAAAAAGAAAAGTCACATATCAATATAGGACATGTCTTTTCAGTATGCATTTATTGTGATTAAAATGCCTTTGAACTTAGCTTATCGTCATATTTTCTTTTCTTTTTTGGTACCAGGGATTGAACTCTGGTCCATGCACTGTAAGGCAGGAGATGGAACCACTGAGCTAAATGTCTGGCCCTTTTCTTCATATTTTCAATGTGCTAATTCCCCCAAATTACTTCAGTCAGAGTAATTATAATGCAAATTGTGAAATACTTAGAATTGACAACAGAAAAAGAAAAAAACTTTAATCGGAAATTAATCCATGTATGGCAAAATTTACCAGTTCTACATTTGTCTCAATTGTTTGAGAATTAAAAGTCATATTCTTATCTGTGACAAATTGCTCATCGCCACCATTTTATGAGCAAGGAAGCAATATAAAAGTAAAAGCCTAAATCTACACATGTTCATCAAAAAGGAAAGAACCAATTAGCTCATTCCATCAAATCTCAGATGCCATCAATTAAAAATAACTACTATTTTAGGCACCACCAAGAGAGAGAGAGAAAACTGCCAATTAAACTATCACATTATCAACTGAAGATGCCTTCCAAATTCAGAGATGTTACAGTATGTCTTCAAATAACTGATGTGGTATACAAATTTCCTTCCTCAGTTTTTACTCAAGTTGAAGAAAGCATCTGAAACTGTACATAGGAATTTTAGGAAAGAATTTAAGAGTCAATAACACGACAGCAGATACTAAAATATGAAAATACTGTTCGGTCTTTCTCATATCTATTTTAGGTAATTTAAGAAAAGACTTAAATATACTGTTTGAGTTTAATTGCTTCTAGGATCTACAAAAGCTTTAAGATTCTTTTCTCAGATTTTAATAAGCATATATCATTAAATTCATTTCCAGAGTAAAATGTGAAATTTATAACAATGATAATAAGCAACACTTCCTAAAAACTCTGAAAAACATTCCTTAAGCATTATCTCATACAGTTCTAGCAAAGATAGGCTTGCAACCCAGAAATGGCTGACTCCAAGGTCCATCCATGTTCCTTCTACTCCAAAACATCATGCTGATTCCAGAATCCCCCATTATGTGTTTCCTCAACACAGTATGTATAGATTTCAAGCACATTTCGTTTCCTTCACACTTACCTAGCTGAAGACTTAAAACGCTCTAAGAACTGCAGCCTCAAGCTCTCATGCCCAGGAAGGTCAATCAAGGTCAAACTATTGCCCTGAGGGTGGCAGCAATAATACTCAATTAATGTTTCAGTCCAATTCCATGTTCCCAATGTAAACCTTTAGTATCAGGTTATAGATACTGACATCTAATGAATGAATCAAACCAAATAAATGATGATGGAGCATTTTCTAATAAAACACTGGTCACAATGCAAAAATGGGCACCTGAAATAAAAACACTTCTCAAATGAAGAAACAGCAAATAAATATTTAAAAAAAAAAGTGTTCAACATCACTGGTCATTCATGAAATGCAAATTAAAACAGCACTGAGATTCTACCTCACTCCAGAAAGAATGGCTGCTATCAAGAATCAACCAATAACAAATGCTGGAGGGGCTGTGGGAAAAAGGAACCCTTCTCCACTGTTAGTGGGAGCATAGACTGGTGCAACCACTGTGGATATCAGTGTGGAGATTTCTCAAAGAACTAAAACTAGAGGTTCCATTTGACCCAGCTATACCTTTTCTTGGTATCTGCCCGAAAGAATTAAAAGCATACCACAGCAATATATGCACACTCATATTTACAGCAGCACAGTCTGTAATAGCTAAATCATGGAAACAGCCCAAATGCCCATCAACTGTCGAGTGGATAAAGATGATGTGGTTCTTTTTTAATAATGGAATACTACTCTGCCATAAAGGATGAACTTCAGACATTTCTAAATGGATAAGTTCTGAAATAAATCTACATGTTTAAACTACATGTTTAAATACTGCATTGTTTCTCTGGTGTGAAAAACCGAAAGTAGAAATTAAGACTGAAATGTATAATGGATATTAGGAAATGGGAACAAAGTGTTAAAATGGGAAACGGAATAAGGGAGGAGGAAGAGAGTAAGAAAGGGACAAGAAAAAAGGTGAAAATAGAAGGAAAAAATGGAAACAAAGCTTTTGTATACAGGGAGGGGAGGAGGTTTGAGGGGGGCAAAGCGAAAGAATAAAACAAAATTTATTTTAAAAATAAAAAAAGCACTGGTCAAAGTTAGGAATGTAATTTGGTTGGCAGAGTACTTATTGAACATGCATGAAGTTCTGGGGTCAATCTTCAGCACTGGAAATATTAATAATTATAAATAAAACACTAGTTTAAGGTCTGAGGATATAAACAGTGAGCAAACATGGTTCCTGACCTAACATGAATTACACATATAAATTACATGAATCCAATGTAAAACTACTTATAAATTTCCAACTTTGAGAAATGTTCTTAGGATACTGAGAAACTCGTCTCTCTGGAAAAGTCAAGGAAAAGTGGACTCTGTGAGGCTTGAAAAATAAATACCAGTCTGAGTAAAAGCAAAAACATGTAAAATAAAAAAGAAGACAAATACTCAAAAACCTGAAAGAAGAACTTACCTGATAGCACATGTTGCCACTACTGGGATCCTCAATTCTGCTAACAAAGCACTCTTTCCACCCTTAATTTAATTTCTAAATATTTGTGTACCAGACACACCACGTATTTATTCCAAATCTGTCAATATTTTCTATCAGTTATGCCTGGGATGTGTGTGTGCATGAATGCCTGTGTGCACTCATTTTCCCCAGATTGAAGCCGGGGGTGCTCTACCGCTGAGCTACATTCGTAGACCTTTTTGTTTTGGGACAGGGTCTGAGGTGCCCAGGCTGGCCTTGAAATCATGATGCTCCTGCCTTGGCCTATCAAGTAGCTGGGATTACAGGTGTTCAGCACCATGCCTGGCAGTGCCAATTCTTGATCATCTATTGAGGGAACCCATTATGCATCCTTGTAAGTCCAATTAGCCACTCCAGACCTTCACTTTTGACTTTATGATCATTGTAGATGTAGCTGCACTCAATCAAGAGACTCAGATGTGACTCTGGTACATCTATCAGATCCATCCATTACTTCTCATCTCAGGGTTACCTTACAGCCAACCATGATCATGGTTCAGCAGAAGGACATCAGTATCTTGTACAAATTTGATGAAATTACAATTGGATTGTGACTTTTCAGATACCATAGGCAGTTCTTTATAGACAAATATAAATGCCTAGTAGCCTTTTGTTTAAATATTGGTAAGAGTCTGGAAACCCCAAATTGGGACTTACTACTCCATTTCAAAAGCAGCACAGCACCCACAGCACCCTGCAGTATTAAATTAGAAAAATATATAACTAGGTAAGGATAAGAGAGGGAGTGGTGAAAGAAGGAAGCAAAGTTTTGTCCATTCAATAAAAATATGATACAAGCCACATATATAATTGAAAATTTCCTAGTACCCATATTAAAAAGTAAAATGAATTTTAACAAGTTATTTAATCCAATATAACCAAAATATTAATATTTAATAAAAGACATTATTAATAATGTTATGTCCTTTTTACATATCATATCTTCAAAATCTGGTGGGTACTTTACCCTTACAGCACACTTCTAGTTGAACATGTCATATTTCAGGTGTTTAAGTCACACAAGACTAATGGTTACTATAGGCAACATACAGGTCTAATGTGTATCTTGGAATACTCAACTTAAAAAAGTCTGCTAAAGGGGCTGGGGATTTAGCTCAGCGGTTCGGTGGCCTGCCTTGCAAGCGCAAGGACCCGAGTTCAATCCCTGGTACCCCCCCACAAAATGCTACA
>NW_022900949.1:47231550-47294802 GCF_012274545.1 Fukomys damarensis | reverse complement strand
AAAAAAAAAAAAAAAAAAAATCCCAAAGGGGCTGGGGATTTAGCTCAGGGGTGCCACATGTACCTGACAAGCTCAAGGTCCTGAGTTCGATCCCCAGTACCACCAAAAAAAAACAAAATAAAACAAAACAAAAAAACTCAAGATATTTAAATGGATATTCCTTTATCCTTGCTTAGGACATTTAACTCTGGAGGCACCAGAAAGTAGAAGGCACAAGAAAAAGGGAAGTCTCTTAGATCAATAGTTTCAATTCTATCTATCCTTTCATCTCTCCAATCAGCCAGCCAGCCCTTACTCTATTCATTCACCAAAATTCACAGAACATTATAATTGGTTTGGTAGTCAGTGTCCATAGTCTGGTGTTACACAGGTACATAAAAAGGCTTTTTCATGATACTTTCGGGTATTTTTGAAATATAATCATATATACTCTTTACATCACCCATTGCAATGCTGTAAAAGCAACTAATACAAACTGAGCAAAAAAACCTTAATATTTCTAATTAAATAAAAATTTAATTGCACAGTACAGCTACACAATGGAATACTACATTACCTCACAAATCAACCAGATAGTACTGTAATCAAATGTAGGAAGAAAAAAAAGCCAACTGTATCAGCCACACTGTTAGATGAAAAACAGGTGAACAGTGTGTTTAAAAGGAAAAATTACAGATACGATACATATGTATATGCATAGAACGTTTAGATAATTATACACAAAAAATTAAATTAATGCTTCTGAGGAAAGGACTAAGTGGAGACCAGAAAACAAATTACTTTTCACCAAATTTTTGTCTTATACACATATAAACCATTTAAAACATAAAAGAAAAAAGAGGCTTAATGCTGATTCTGAAGAACTCACAGTAAAGTTAAAAAGACAAAATATAACAAGGGGAAAAAATGAGATCCAAGACCTGTCATGTAAAGGTACAAGATCCCAATAATGAATGTAACTGTACTGTACACCTAAAATGTACCAATAAACTCAATTAAAAAAATATATATAAAACTAAAATGTGATGAAATGCTATTGTATGTAAATTTTAAGAAGAGGTGAACATGATTAAATCTGCTGCATGTACTGTCAAGAACAGAATTTGTCACAGAGCATGTTCATAAAGATAAAGCTACAAATGATACCTAAAACCTCAGTGATTTGTTCTAGAAATATTCTTTCTTGACATGCTGCATTAAGTAGGAGCATCAGACTCCAACCCTCCAGGAACATCTTACCCTGTTATTGTTGACTCTATACACAGCAGAGCTGTCAGTAATAGAAGTCTGCGTGTCTCTGTAACAGCCTGTTAACAACTGTAAAAAATAAGATGGAAGGGATCAAAGTAAACATGTTACAATAAGAGCAAATCTGATAGGAGTACTAAAGTTCTAACTCTTCCAAGTATAAGGTCAAATAAACAAATGCTTCTTGTAACAGGGAAAGGATCATTTATTTTTTAGCTTATGGAAAAATCTAATTAACTGTAAACTTCATTACTTCATTTTTCTCACTTCATAGAAAAGAAAAACATTATTTTCAAACCATGGTTAGTGGCTAAATTTACCGACCTCTGTAAACATTTTAACCATCAAAAATGACTCTAGATTATATTTCTTTAGTGCCTAGAAAAATAATATCTGTACTCCAGAGGAAGATTAAAAAGCAGACAAACCTCTCCTATTCTCCATAGTAAAATACACACTCAAAAATACTGAATACATTAAAAATAAATATTAGTGAAAAGAAACATAACCTAAAATGTTAAATAAATAAAAGGGTTATCCATTTTTTAAAAGTCTGGCAAAACTGAGCTGTTAACTTGTTGGAATCATGCTGGGAATATTTATACCATAATCAGCAAAAGCTGACTCAGGCTTTTATTTATTGTTTTATTGACTGTTTAAATGTTTAAAAGTGACAAAGAAAGGTTAGTAATGCAAGTTAAACTTAAAAGTGTATTGTGCCTGTAGCACATGAAACTAAAAAATAGTACCCTAGTATCTGATTCAGCAAAGAAGTTGCTAAATGGGGTAAAGTTTAACATCCATCTTCATTGTGTCATTTTCAACTTACTTGTGAACACAAACAAAAATATCAACCAACATTCATGTCACTTATCAGATTTAATGACAGTAAATTTAACAGATAAAAAATCTACAAACTGGGACACAACTGGTTTTGTCAAATCATGGTCCAACTGCGTGCAGTTTGGCTACTGATACAAAAGGTATTCTGCAACAAATAATGGGCTGTACAAAATTTATAACATATTTTACAATGAAGAGTGATATATATTGTTTTTTAAAGTTCTATATTTTGGAGCATTTCAGATTTTGGATTAGCGATGCTAAACTAGAAAAAAAAATCTATGGAAATATTCCAAAATCTGAAAAATTGCAAAATCTTAAAACATTTTTTAAAAAGGCTCTCAGAAAGGTTTAGTATCCCCCAAAATTATAAACTGTATGTATACCACTAGCTTCTACCTCCAACTGTTCTGTCAGCTTAGCCACAGAACACTTACATAAAACATTTGTGATAAAATTTTCCCTCATAGGTTTTCCAGTCTTTTTGTCCTCAAAAGTAAGTCAAGAATTAACTCCCAAATTTGTCAGCATAAATTTCTTTACCAAATAAACCATCAGATCTCAGGAATACTAGGATGCATTACTTTTTCCATTAAAAGAGGTGTACTGTAAATCAAAGCACTTACCCTGACAAATAGCAGTGTTTTCCCGGAGTCACAAAGACCCACAAGAAGAACTGCTCTTTGACTGCTCTTTCTACTCCAGATTAATTTCCAGAACACTGTAGAGACAAAAATAACAAAATTGTGCGCTGATAATCAGTGCTACTAACACACATCTTACGACATAACACCGCATTCATCTGTGACTTACTTTTTAATTACCACCATTATAATCGTTACTGTTGTTGAAATTAGGAACCCTCTGGAGTGCCAGCCACTATCAACTCTCAACTTCCCCGTACCCCGAACACGGAACGTGACTACCTCTAGTCGCATGTGGCCTCAGCGCCCACCTCGCAAACACAGAAAGCTTAAAATCGGTGTAAAGACCATGTGAGTCTCGGCAGTAAGAAGATGGAAGGGGAGGAACCATGAGTTCAGGCACGGCGGCCAACAGAGGAAGGTTAACCAGCGTCCCAGGAACCCAGACGTTACTGAGGGTCTCCCGGGATGCCCCTTCAGCGCAGCGCTGCCGCCGCAGTTTCACCAAGAGTGGAGTGTAGAGAGAGTAAGTCTCATAATCCAGATGTCCCCAAGGTGTCCCTCGCACCGCACCGGGGCCTGCGAAGGCGAAGCCCCGACGCTGCCCGCCCGCAGCCGCAGACCCACTGGCCACCTACTTACCCAGCGTTAGCAGCACCACGGCGACCGCCAGCACTACTGACAACAGCGTCGGGTCCCTCTGCTGCAGCTCCTGTCTCAAGGAGTCTAGGTAGGGCTGGAAAGTGCCTCCCGCACCGCCGCAACCCTCTACCCGACAAGAGTCCACGGTAGCCATGAATGAAGTGCGTGCTCCGGTACCGCGAAAGCTACGTGGCCCTGTGTTCTGCGCAAGCGCGGGAAGCGAAGCATCACGGGAATGGTAGTCCCTAAACTGTGCTCTTGCCTGGTAGCCGGGAGGATCCCCAAGTACCTGATGGGAGTTGTAGTTCTCTGGAGCGTCGTGCTCCTCCAGAACCAAAAAGACGGAATTATTGGGCGAGTCACGCTTTTTCTTTTATATCAGTCATTTGTCGCCCCTCCTCCGCCCTCTTTCTTTTTTGGGGTACTTGGGGTCCAACCTAGAATTTCACACTGAGCTACATTCCCAGCACTTTTTTTATTTTTAATTTTAAGACAAATTCTCTCCAAATTAGCCAGGCTGGGGTCAAACTTGCATCCTCCGGCCTCAGCTTCCCACAGTGCTAGGATTAAAGGCATGCAAGCCTGGGTTGCCTTCTTAATGGCTATTGAGGGAACAATGAAACGAATAAAAGAAATGGCTCTCGAAATTTCCACCAAGGATTTCTAGTCGATCCCTCCGTGAGATGAAATAATGAAGAATTTCAGCATTCCTACAAACATTTAAACTGAATATAATGTGATAGGGATATGACAGCGAGATGTGTGCCATGTGATATGGGAGTACACAGGCATGCCGAGTCCATCAAGAGCTCAATGAAAAGCTGCTGGAGACTGGAACTGAGTCCTTCCTGAAGGATGTGTCAGGCTGTGCAGGCAGTTAAAGTGAAAAGGATGCACCATACACAGGAAAATGAGTACAAGCCATTGAATGATACGCACAGGAAACATGGTAGCTCGCTGTCCCTAACGGTACATCTAGGGCTGCAAACTCAAAATTACTGCTTTAAAATAAAAAGCCAGGAGCCTGGCGTGGTGGTCCATGTCTGTAATCCCAGCACTCAGTAAACTGAGGCAGGAGCATCTCCTGAGTTTGAAACCTGTGCTACATGGGTGAGTTTAACGCCAGCCTGAACTATACAGTGAGACCTTGTCTCAAAAAACAAACAAAAAATAAAAATAAAAAAACTGAAGAGGTCATTCCTGACAAAAGGAAGCGGATCCTACTCAGCCAGGTGCATTGCAGGACCTAGATGACCAGTTCTACCATTTTTTTTTCAAGAGAAGCCACAAATGGAGATTATTTGTTTGTTTGTTTCTTTCTTTCTTTTTGCACCAGGGATCAAACTCAGGACCTTGTGCTTGTGAGGCAATAAAAGGAGATTTTTATGGGACGTTTTCCATTTTTAAAAATTTGGAGAGTAATTGAAAAACATTCAAAAGCTTGTGGCCTAATTAAAACACTTCTGCTGGGTCAAAAGTGGCCAGACTAGGCTCCCTGTTTTCAGACTCTGCTATGAAGCAGGTGTCGCTGTTCTAAAAGGTACATGTAATTTAATTATTGGCATGACTGGGTAACAACAAGTGACGTCATTGTCATCCAAATTCTAGAAGTTCATTATTTACGGTTCCACATTGTCACACAGACCTCAACACACACAAGGACCAGGAACAGAGAGGAATTAAGATGCTCCTTTGCTGTGTGGCGAAGAGTAGGTGGAGGTGGTTTTAATCCGGTAGGAAGAGAAACAAAGATATGAAGGAAGGTTGAGATGTGATTTATGTACAGACTGGAAAACCAAACCGTGGAGAAAATATAAAGAACTTTGGCTGTTAATTTGGCCTTGAGATTCGAATGTTAAAAATCTATAAAATTCATTAGAACAACCATATAAATGGTAGTGGCAAAAATAAAGCTTGAAAGGTTGGCAGAAATCAGACTTGAAGGGATTTTGTGTGCTCTGCTGAGGCAGAGCCTAGAGTTTATTCAGATTGCCAGTGGACCCTTGACTTACAAACTCTCTCTGTTCCTGAAGGCTGGTTGGTCAATTGAAGGCTCAGGCTCTTCTACACAGCCTTCAAAGTCCCTCTCCTGTACACAGGCAGAACTCAGGGTCCTGACACTGGCCCAGGATTTCTTAGTTAACCCAACACAGGAAAGAATGTTGTAATGTTTCTTCCAGAATTTTTTAAGGGTTAAATCTGTATCTGAAACCATCTGGAAGTATAAGCAGTCAGTAATTGGGTCATAATTCAAGATTTTGTTATTAAGTAAAAACTGAAATTCCAGTCGTAACCCAAGTTGTTCATAAACCAGGCTGTTATAATTCCAGGGTCCACTGTATAAGTTTCAGGTGAGGGTGACATAGATAATTGGCAAATGGAGAACTATGACTTCAGAGAGAAAAGACTACAGGCAGGAAGACCAGCTAAATTCTTTTGGAGTATGTAGGGAAGACATTTGGAGTGTAATACAGAAACAAAAATAAGGGTGGAAAGGAGGGCACAAATTTAAGAAATGTTTGGAAGTCAAACCATACAAATAGGTGGATATGGTGAATTAAGTAGGAGAGTAATCAAGGCTGCATGCTGCACAATTCCTGTGGGTAACTAGGAAGATGAGGGGAACACTAAGTGAATTAAGGACCTCAGTAAGAGGATTTGAAGCTGTGAACCTAATAGGAAGAGATCACTAGAATGAAAATTACCTTTCTTTTCTATTTTGACTGCACTAATCTGCATTCCTACCAACAGTGCACAGACTTCCCTTTTCACCACACTCTCACTAGCATTTGTTATCTTCTGACTTTTTGATAATACCGTGGTCATCCTAATGGATATGGAATGGTATGTCATACCCAGTTAAATTCGCATTCCCCTCATGCTCAATGACATTGTGCACATTTAACATACCTATTGGCAATTTTTCCTCATTGGATAAATGCCTATTTGGGTCATTTGACATTATTTTTATTTGTTTTTCTACCGTTGGGTTGTATGAATGCTTTATAAATGTTAGCATTAATCCCTTATAAATACATGATTTGAAAATATAGCTTCTCAACCTACAGGCTGCCATTTCATTATGCTCATTATTTCTTTTGATGGACAAAAGATTTTTTGGTTTGATGGAGTACCATTTACTTATTTTTGCTTTTGTGGCCTGAGCTTTTGGTGTAATATCTCAAAAATATCATTGCCAAGGCCAGTGGCTAGGATCTTATAGTAGTTGGAAGAACTAGCCAGTGTATTGTCACTCTTTTCTCAGAATTTTTCTCATCTAACTTAATTTTTGGTCAAGCATTAGCATCATTTTTTCAAGTTAAAAAAATTGTATATTGATTAATTTAGAGAGAATAGGCATGTTTACAAGATCCTGTCTTTCTATCCAGGCAATGTCTGTTACATTATTTTTTGCCTTACTAATTGTGATTTGAATGGTTTTTAGATGTAGATGTTATTAATTTAGTAAATAATGCATTTTATTTATTTTTAAAAATTATAGTTCTAGGGCTGAGGATTTAGCTCAGTGGCACCACTCCTACCTCCCAAGCACCACGTCCTGAGTTCGATCCCCAGTACAAAAAAAAAATTATTGTTCTATTATATATGTAAGGGAGATTATTTTATATTTTAATTTTTCATTCCAGCTTACTGTATTTTATTTTACTACTATTAATATTTTATTGTTCTTATGGATATTTTTGATGTACAATTACCACTTGTAAGTAATAGTAATTGTAATATTTCTGACATCTAGGCTAGGAATGCTGCTCAGTGATAGAGTACTTGCCTAGCATGAACAAATCCTGGGTTCAATCCCAAGCATTGCAAATATATATGTAAAATCTTAGTTTTCTTCTGTAATTGGATTAGCCAACCACTGTAAAATAAAATTGATGGTAATCAAAGTTTTTTCCCATGTTTCTACCTTTAGTGGAAATGCTTCTATTTATCATAGGTATACATTAGTTTTTGATTATATGTAGATTGCTACCCAATAATATCTGTCTATCCTATTTTAGTAATGAACTTAAGAAGAACGGTGCTGAGTGTTGATTGTTCTAGCCCTGTTTCAGGAGAGCTGCTGTATCTATCAAAATTAAGTGTATTGACTTGTTGCAATAAACAAATCATATCCTGAAGGAAACATGGGACATCGTATCAAACAAAGGACAAAACAAGGTTATTCTAGGATCTGGGATAATGATGGAACATAGGTAAATATTAAATAGGGCAGAGTATTGGTGAGCTCAGAGAAGAGCAGAGCTGGTTCACATTAGGCCTGGACTGTAAAGTGGCCCAAGTCCTGTTTCCTCAGGTGCTAGAAGATAGGTATAGAATTTTGTGTGGAGAAACCTCAGATCTGCAGTTTTGCATCTGAATGTAAATGGAGGCTGTGAGGAGAGTTTGTAAAACAAAGAGGCCACCTGGGGAATTATTTAGAAGGTAAAATTAACAGAACTTGGTGATATTGGATGTGGACTGAATGAAAACAGTGAATTGATACTGAACACTTCCATTTAAAGTATGAATAATTGGGTAGAAGATCATGTCTTCAGTGGATATAAAATACATTTTTAAAATAGTTGGTTTACAGATGCCAGAGAGGGAAAAGCAGGATGATTCCCCTCAGTTTTTTGTTTTTGTTTTATTTTGCTTTTGGAGTGTTTGGATTGAACCAAGAGCTTTGCATATACTGGGCAAGTGTTCTACCACCCCCAATATTTTATTTATTGGGCTTCTGATTGCTATAAGATTCTAGAGGATAGACTCACAGGTGATAGGAGGTATCAGTGTGGGGTTACTGGAAGCTGGGGTCAAAACTATCAATATGGATGCCCAGAAATTATTAGCCTGGCTAAAGGAAAGTTTGGAAAGTAAGAGGAGCACTGGATCCAGAGAACTCCAGGCAGATTTCTATGAAATTTTTCAGGCTGGTAGGATGAGTCCACAAAGAAGGCCACAAATGAACAAAGAGAGGCAGGAATCAAAGCAGAGAAGCCAAGGGAAGGAATTCTAAGGAAGAAGGAGTCAGCTGTATCAAGCATAACAAGCTCAAGAATGAAAGAAGTAAGCTGATTCAGCAGTTGGCAGGTGGGTGACTTGCTAGGGTAACTTCAGGGAAGTGGATAGAACAAAAGACTGGTTCTATGTGTTCATATGATTATAATAAATAAGACAGGCAAAGCAAAGTAACCTTACAGGAAGCTGGGCTGAGAAAGTCAGGAGACAAGGAAGAAATTACAGTAGCATCAGGCAGGGATGATTTTTAGTAAAAAATATTTCAGGGGCTGGGGATTCAACTCAGTGGTTCAGCCACCTGCCTTGCAAGCACAAGGTTCTAAGTTCAATCCCTGGTACCCAAAAAAAAAAAAAAAGATATTTCAATTTTACTTTTTCTAACTGGTTAGATTTAGGACCTTGGCTATGCTAGATGCTCTTCGTTAAATATCAAAATAAAGATATATCTTCTATGGTCTGTTACATATTTAATAAGATAAAGAAATCCTTTTGTTGGAAATAGTTAGAAAAGAAGGCAGTTTTTGAAATATAAAATTCAACAATCATTTTTATTTGTGTTCTGTGCATATGACAACACGGAATTTGAAGACAGACAGGGTTAGCACAAATTCCTCAGGCCAGCAAGGCTGGGGAAAGCCTGCAGGTCACCTGAGCTGTCATCTCCCTTGCAATGGCAGCCCCATCTCTTGTATTTTAAAGTCTGTGGAAACTGCAGGCTTCCAGGAGTTCTGTGGAACAGAGAAGAAGGACATTGAAATGTATTTATATGTATTTATGAACTGTTGATTGAATGGACAGTTAAACGTAATACCAAGGCATTCATACTGGTTGCCCTGCACTTCTGATGCATGGATTGGGACATTCTCCCAGTGCTTGCGTCCACTTGCCTATACAGCTCTGCACCTTCCCTGGGAAGACTCCACACTGAGAATGTAAGTGCTGTAACATGATTTCCCTGCCCTACGGTATTCCCCTACTGTGTTTCTTATGGGGGCAGCTCACACACCTGAGTTCACGTGGCTGGAAGTTGCCCAGGAAGACTGTCCTCCCCAACCTCTTTAGGCAAGTGGGGAATTGATATAGCAAGAAACACCCGCCAGACTTTGTGCTGGGCACAAGGGATGGGGCAGACAACAATAGAGTCAGACTCTCTCCCCTTGTGGAAGGTATAACTTAGGTCAATATTACTTGGGTTTTGCAACAATGACCCTAGACAAGCTCATCACTTACATCAGAATTATATGGGGCAACTTTTAAAGTACAATCACCCTGAGGTGTCACTGCCTTCCTGAATCAGTGTCTCCAGGGCCTAGTAATAAGCGTGTTTAATTAGAACCAAGACTCTCTTATCTGTTCACTACAGTTGACAAATAACTGCCCAAGCATGTTACTCCCCCATGTCTTCCAGATGCTTTCTAATGAATCCATTATCCCCAGTTATACTGCACAGGTGTGTTCTATTTCATTTCCTAGATCCTGCTATAAGATGAGTAGTATCCTTGGCAACTTTATAGTTACCAGAACCTATCATTGTTCAAGCTCTCTAGAGCATCACTGTCTGAAAGAACTTTCTCCAGTGATATTTGTGGCTCCTGAGCACTTCATGTGCAGCTGGATGGGACTAAGGAAATTAGCTTTTTTCAACTTTAAGTATCCACATTTTTCTAGTGGCTACCATACTGGAGTAGGTAACGCTAATGAAAAGTTTACTTCAGACAATGGTTATGTGCATGCGAACCCTTTATTTTCTCAGCAACAAGATGGACCTCTGCATGTTCAGTCAGTTCACTAGCTTCATGCTCTGGGCCTGTGCACGCTCACTCTCCAGGCTAGCCAATCACATGTGCAGGGCTTAGGTTAGGTCGTTCTCTCACTGATTCACCTTGCCCATATGGCCATATCCCGAGAGTCACAGTACCTTTATACTCAACACCCCAGAACCCACCACTGCATTTTGTTTGCACATTCCCCGGGCCATGTTCTTCCTACTCACTTGAGGTTGAGCATTTTCTCAGGTTACCAACAGCCTTGACATACTCCTCTCCTAAGTATTTTTCAGGTGTGACATCATTCTCAATTCTAACCAAACATTTTGTATCATCCCTGAACAGAAGATCCTTGGTTTTCGACCGGAACAAACAAAATCTGGCTGCGCAATCAAATACAGCATTTCCAAACATTTCCTGCCAAATGAACAGAAAGTGCGTGAAGAGGGGGCCCTGAGCAGGAGGGAACACGCATCAGAGAAGGCTCCAAGCTCTGAACCAACCCTGGGAACTATGAACTAAGAGAAGCTACAGAGTATCCTTCAGGAACTTTCTACTTCCCTCACCTACCATTTATCCACTTGAGGTTCCAACTGCATGTTTTCAGGGTGCCCAAAAGTCCTCAGTAGTGGCCTTTGGTCCTATCTTTTTCTGAGAACTTCCCCTTTCCCACCTATCCTTGCCTGCCTTTCTTTCTTTCTCTTTCTCTCTTTTTCTCTCTCTTTTTCTTTCTTTCCTTCTCTGAGGTGACAAATTTCATAGGAAACTGAAAAATGAGAAGAATGAGATAGATTCCTGGTAAAGAATACAAAGAATATAAAATTGTATACTCAAAAGTTTTCATAAAATATTACAGCAACCCACCAAATTAAGGTGTTCATTGACATTACTTAACAATAAAAATTAACTGACTTGAAGAAGATCAGTATGAAAATATTCTAATGTAGCAACATCCAAAATAATTTTCCACAATGATGGAAACTTTTCATTCCATATCTCTATACTGTTCAAATTGGAATGTACTAGCCATGTGAATTCTCGAAATGTGGTGAAGGCAATCAAAGACATGAATTTTTTAATATAATTTAAATAGCTACATCTGACTAGTGCCTATTTACTGAATTGTACAATTCTAATACTTCATGAATCAAAAACCAGTGGCTTCTTTCAGGGAATTTTTCTACTGTTAACTACTGTTAAGGTATTGTGGGTCAGATATGGAAAGAAAAGAAAGCTCTTAATAGATTTATCTGGCCATTTAAACAAGATCTGAGGCTGGGCCTGGTGGCACACGCCTATAATCCCAGCACTTGGGAGGCTGAGGGAGGAGGATCGCTGTGAGTTTGAGACCAGCCTGGGCTGCATAGTGAGTTCCAGGTCAGTCTCAACTACATAGTGAGACCCTGTCTCAATAAATAAATAAATAAACAAACAAACAAAGAAGATCTGAAATTCTCCATAGTTTTTGGAGCCAGAGGCTAGTACAATCCACTGGGAAGAGTGTAAAGGAAGGACTCAGATAAAATTCAGTATACCTTTCAACTCCAAGCTAATATGAGTGGGAGTAAAAGGCTTAGGATTTTGGTCACTGGGGAAGATGATGACAGTTACAGCAAATCTGAGGTTGTGGCCATCCCTGAGGCCATCTGTGTGTGGAAATCATTGCTGTGGGGCTAGTGGAGAAATGGGAGTGTGTGCTCATTTCTGTACAGAGTTTGCAGAGTCAGATGAAGGTTCAGAGGTGGAAAGACCTGAGGACACTTTCTGATCACCTGCAGGGTGAATAGGCCCTTTCTTTTTTTGAAATTGAAGTCTTGATTTTGGTCTTAAACACTTGGCTGGGATCCAGCTTGTTCATAAAGGAGTTGGTCTCTTCTGTGAGCAGGTCTGTGCTGTAGGTGATGAGTTTATATGAACCACTGCTTGGCCTGTGTGCTAATGCCATAGCTGGTGAAGGCATACTAACACTGGGGCAGGCCCAGGTGGGTGGTGGGCAGGTGCTAATAGGCAGTAAAAGCATCTGTGAGAAAATGCCAATATAACACTCTGTCTGGGAACAAGATCTCAGTGACCTGTGCCAACACTGGTTTCCTCATTTGTAGGCAAGCTAAAGCTTCCCATTCCCATTGCATGAATCCTGTTCAAATACCACATTGCAAAGGCCAAAATGAAGCTTCTCTGACTTGTCCTCACTGGCTTCATATGTATCATCTTCCATGTCTGCCTGAGTTAGTGCATTAGGAAGAGAATACAGGGAAGACTGGTGGGGCCAAGTTAGTTTTGAGATGCTGTTAAATGCCATATTGCCCAGCAGGATGATGTGCTGCTATCTAGTCGCACACTCCACTGGTCATCAGGTAAAAGCTCTTCATAACCTTAGGCATCATAGTTATTTTTTGTTCCCATGAAGGAAATCACATGACATTCAGCGGGTGCCTTGTCTATGACGGTCACCTCTGTCACACTTGGGGAAGAGTCTAGGATGAGAGTGATGCCAGGGGTCAGCTTCTCTGGGTGCAGCTTGTCTCCTCCATGGCTTGCGTCCCTCCTTCACAACTGACCCAGTATTAGCACCTTGGCCTTTGAGTTAGCCATGTTAGCCAGGAGCTGGGAGCTGTAGTTCTCTAAACCTGCAGAGCCTGAGAGCCTGGGTGGGGTGGGGACTCCGGGGCTGGTCCAGCAGCAGTAGCTCGGTAGGGCACATTGTACAATACCATGAATCTCTCTCTCTCTCTCTCTCTCTCTCTGTCTCTCTCTCTCAACAGGGACTCCACAAGTTTCCCGTGCTGGACTTGAACTTGCAATCCTCTTTCCTCAGCCTCCCAGAGTGCTGGGACTATAGGTATGTGACATGACCACAGCCACTCCTGCTTTTTCTAATCTCTCTTCCCTGCACCTCTTCACTGCCCTTGTCCTTGGGGGTTGCTTATAGGAAGTACGAGGACAATAGCATGTCCCTTTTGATATTACTGCCAAAAAAAACATTACTATGACATTAAGACATTAACTATGTTCCTTCCAACAGGAATAGCAGAGGTGGTTGTTAAAAGTTTGTGTTTGGCTGCCTTTTGAATCCTATCTTGAACTAGCCACTTAAATTCTCCAGGACTCCTAAGGTTGTACATGAAATGATGAAAGTTCATATTATCATCACGTGCTTTAAAAAGTCTGCTGAAGATATGTTATCTTAATCTTTAATGAAAGTTAATGGTGAGCCAACAGGTAGAAGTTATGCTGAAGAGAACAGTGATGTTTGGGTGTAGAGAGGCCTTTAGGATTAGAATTCTCAAGTAGCGATTTTCCCCTACAAGCTGGCCCTGACATGGTTGTTCTCCCCAGAGAGCAGGTTCTCTGAGGCTAGGGCTTATTTGTATTTCAGGCACTGCTCAGTCTGCCTTGGCAAGTCCATTTTTCAAGGCTTGTATCAAGGATTGCTGGGAAACAGAATCAGTCTTCTTCATTTTGAACAAGAACAGATTAGGGGAAAATAATCACATCCCTAGGCAAAGTCAAGGGGCAGGAAGGAAGATTCCTGGTCCTGCGGATTCATACATCAGGTGGGGACTGATTTTCAGTGACTAAAATATTGAAGCAGAGCCAGGCCTGAGAGACCCTGTTCTACAATTGCATAGCTAGCACATTTCGAGCACTTCCTGTAGGCCACATATTGTCCCATGACCTTTGCATGCATCATTTTGCTTAATCCCCATATTAACTGAGAAGTGGGTATAGTATTATTATTTCTATTTTATGTATGAAAAAGCTGAGGCACAGAGAGGCTAAATCATACCAAGACAGCACCGTTAGAAAGCTATGAGCTGAGATTTGAACCCAGATATTCTGATCCAGTCTCTTTCATAAAAGAATATTGGAGTCAGGGCTGTACTTAGCTGTGAACTCCCCCAAATAACCTATACCCATCTAAGAGTAAAAGGTGGGAGACCCTAGCTGGTTCATACCTGTTGGCTGTATAATACTCCACGAACATATTCTGCCTTATCTTTCCGTGTGACCACAGCATGATTTGGGGCTCGGGCCAGGTGGCATTTCTCATATTCATCCACGGACTTCCTGCTGCCATCAGGGCACAGCAGCTCGAAGTCTTCCTTCTTAAGATTACTAGCCCATGAATCAGGGTTGTTTCCTGTGAAGAGAAAGACAGAAGGTAGATCAGCCAGAGGAGATGGCCTTGGTCACTACAGGATTGGGAACAGCCCACTGGTGTGTGGAAGATCTGGACCCTTTGGCCAGCTGAAGCACAGAAGTGCACATATCGGGTTTATACAAGATGGGGGAAGGAACATGTGCATGGTGTATAAGGTGATCTAAATCCACACCAGAAGTTACTAGTGACTACCCCCACCTGGCCAAGGTAGGTAAGAATCAACTACATTCTATGGATGTTGCTCAAAATGACTTTCCTTTGTATTAAACCCCAAAGCCTTCTGCACTCCTTGCTCCCACATAGGAAGAATGTAAGGCTCAAAGTGGAATTTATCAATCTCCATCCTGTAACATGGCATCTCCAAATGAAGGGACATTACTTCAAAGGACATTTTCAGACTCTGCACCAGCATTTTCAGCCCAACACCTTCTTTCTAAGTGAAAATGTGCACATGCCTGTGTGGCATAGGCCCATGTCCTGTTATAACTTCTTGCTTTATCTTTTGTATATTCTCTTTGCAAAAAGAAAAACAACACTCACCCAAAGTGAGTGTCCAACATGTTTTACCAACTTCTGTTTCTCTCTTATAATGCAAGATTTTTTACCTTTTTTATTTTATTCATTTTTTCATTAAATTTCTTTAATTGAACAATATATGAGATTGGGCTCATAAAATTTTAATGTATCTACATATAAACTAAAAATCTTCCTTTTCAAAATCCCATTCGCTTCTAGAGCTCTAATCTTTGAGATTGCATTTGTGTATGTCCATCCATGCCTTGTTTTATATATGCATATATCTATATGTGTGTCTTCGTGACATTACATATTTATCAGTGTTCTTAGTTTTTTTTTTGTTGTTGTTTTTTCTTTTTTTTTTTGGTACCGGGGATTGAACTTGGGTCCTTGCGCTTGCGAGGTAGACCACCAAACCGCTGAGCTAAATCCCCGGCCCTGGTGTTCTTAGTTTTAAATCTTAATAAAAGTCACTTAGGCAGGAGGAACAGTAGATCTATAAAGACTCTTGAATGAAAACCAGTGTTAATGAGTGAGTGATGGCCTAAAGGTAGAATATTTTTAAAAATTAAATGGAAGGTGATTCACTCTGTGCTAGGAGGGTAGCCATAGGCATCTGGAAGGATAAAATATTGTTTTTGATGAAGTCAGTACAGGTTTATGGAAATTCGTAAAATGCTGCAGAGTATCATTTTTGAGACATTTATAATTCCATAGCACACACCTTCAGAATTAGCACATTTCTTCGTTTTTATTACATGTACATACAATATGCATACATCCATATGTTATTAAGATTCTTTTTAAAAATACATGCTTTTATATCTTGCTTCTTCTAAGCTGTAACATAGCATTTAAGACATATGTTTCTAAGAAATAACATAAAACATTGACAGACTTAATCTAGTCTTGACTGGAAAGGAGCATGAAAAGACCATAGGGCAGAGGCCATGGAAGAAAAGTGAACTCTGAGAGGATGAGGAATTTAGATTTATGTAAGTTGAGTTTGCAACATCAATGTATTCTTTACGTTAAAATGACACCTTGGGAAATCAAAATACTGGAATGGGTGAGAGCTCAGGCCTCCTACCTAAATGCTTCGCAAAGAATGGAGAGTAAAGGCCTAGAGATGAGGGGGTACTCAGAGAAGTACAGAAAGAAATCAAGGGTGACAAGGAACCAAGGTTAGGGTAGCACTCCAAAGCAGAAAGAAGGTAAGCCCTTAAAGGAAGAGCAAAAATGATACAAGGGGAAAAAAGAAAAATTAGTCCAACCTAATATTCCTTCAGAAAAGTTCTTAGCAACTGCCATATGCCATGTTCTATCCTGGGTGGTGGGGATATGATAGGAGAAAAAAGAGCCCAGTGATGTTTGCCAGTCAGAGAGTATCATAGATTGTGATTAATTCAGTAATGCTAGCAACATGGACAGAGGTTTCTTGTTGTAGGATAGGGGGGATGTGTCATATGGAAGCCTTCTTAGAGGACCTGGCACTCAGCTAGTTCAATCTAGATGTTACCCAGGGAAGGCTGGACAATTGTAGGAACACACATGAGAGGAGCAGGGAAGTGATTAACCACCTAAACATTATTAGGTTTGGCAGGAGAGACACTGAGGAGTATGGAGTGCTTATTCTTACCAATGTTCATTTTTGCTTTGTTTTAATGTCATCACCGACCAGCACCCACTGGTGATTCTTCCATGAATTGATTGTCTTCATAGTGTTTGCCAGATAAAAGTTTTCTAGCTTTGCCATTCTATCTTTACTTTCATTGATTTAGCATTCTCAAATAAGGAAGATCTTGCCCTTCTTTGCTTGTCTAATCAGTATTGCCTTGTGGATTCTTAGACTTATTGGCCTGCACAGCTATCATTATTTTAATGTTCGAAAAAACCCAGATTTTGAAAAAGGTCCTTCATGTTGGCTCCTGCGTGTTTTGACATGTTCCAACATTCTTTGAACACTTCAGTGTGAGTAGCTCACCATATATTTTTTCTGTCCCAACCTTGAAATTAGCTCTTTTTCTAAGGATTCCTGTATCCTTTCTACGGGTGTGCTATGCACAGCTATCATTATTTTAATGTTCGAAAAAACCCAGATTTTGAAAAAGGTCCTTCATGTTGGCTCCTGCGTGTTTTGACATGTTCCAACATTCTTTGAACACTTCAGTGTGAGTAGCTCACCATATATTTTTTCTGTCCCAACCTTGAAATTAGCTCTTTTTCTAAGGATTCCTGTATCCTTTCTACGGGTGTGCTATTGCCCCTATTTTTCTCAGTGGGTAGAGCCAGGAAATACACACACACACACACACACACACACTCACACACATGTACAGGTGCCTTGTGAATGCTAAGCTAGTACTCTACCACTGAGCTATATATCCAGCTTCCACAGCAAGGTGAAGAAAAGCTGTAAAGGTCATTATTGGAATGATTGAAAACTTAAATGTGTACTGTGTAGCATTAAATCCATCTAATGTAAAATTTCCTAATCTTGGTAATTGTACTATCAGTATGTAAGAGAATGTCTTCTTCTTGAGGAATGGCATGGAAGTATTTAGGAGCAAGTCAGATTTGAGCTGTGGGGAGAGGAATTAGGGCCTTTGGGAATCCCATGGTCCTGATCATTCTACCTATCCAGGTAAATACTTCCCTCTTCACTGAACACACAAGCTAAGAATTAGAGCTTTGAAGACTGACAGTGTCTGTCATTCTTCTACAAAGTCACTCCTAAATACCAGTGAATCCTACTGACCCAGATTTCCTGAGGACAGAGGAACATGTGCACGTACCATCAGTGTTCTGCATGACAGTGCTGTGCTTCACAAAGGCCACATCTCCTTTCTCAACCAGACACCTGCAGAGGTCCAGATGGGGAGAGAAGAGAGGAAATCAGATCGACACATGTGTCATTCAAGGAGTCACCTTATAGATCCAGGCTTGCCCCCAAATATCTGCAATTATAGCTTCCATTCTATTACTTAGCAACATAAAAAAATGAAGAAAAAGAAAGGCTCTAAATGGCTGACACAATCTCAATTCCACATAGTAAATCAGAATTTTTGATACAGCTTCTCCAATAGATTACATCCTTTTCTAACATCAACACAGACAGCAGAAAATCTGTTTTCTAGTGTGGCAATATCTTACCCAGCAAGCATATGAAATGTGAATGGAAACAATTCCTTCAGCTTTTTGAAACATGTGAATGCCTGTGCAACATTTATGAGAGACTGAAACTCAATCAAAACTCCCAATTTTTAATATCATTCACCCTTCATAAAAGGATTTTAACATTCAGGGAGCATATGAGGTGTTTTATGAGAAATGCAGAGAGTATGGCCATCCTACTATTAAGGCATTTGTTGCTACTAAATCTCAGTCTGCATGTCTTTGGATGAGGTACTGAGGATGAACTGAGCCACAAATCTCCAAGAAGTTTCAGAGCAGAAATACAAACAAGGCTGGGCATGGTGGTACATGTCTGTAATCTCAGAACTCAGGAGGCTGAGGCAGGAGGATCGCTGTGAGTTCGAGACCAGCCTGGGGTTCATAGGGAGTTCCAGGTCAGTCTCAACTATAGAGTGAGACCCTGTCTCAAAAAACAAAACAAAACAAAGAAGAAATACAAACAAAATGAACTCTCGAGTATGGATCCATTACATTACTCCTAACTTCACTCCTCTAAAAGTACACATCACACATACAGTGGACTCGTGTGTGCTTAAACATCTGCACAAGGCCCTACTCCATAATCCAGGTAGATACGACTCTTGTAGAGTAGGCCCTGACCCACTGTCTGGCTACAATAATCCCCCTCGGGCTGGGGATTTATCTCAATGGCACCACACCTGCCTCTCAAGCACAAGGTCCTGAGTTTGATCCCCCGTACCAAAACAAAAAACAAACAAACAAATAAACAAAAACCCTGCTTCATGGAAAATAATCTGCATTTTCCTGCAGCTGTTCAAGAGTTTTGGGGAAAGCTAGCTGAAAAGATGGATGTCTGCTGTATCATATACAGAATGCACTTCATTTTCTTTTGAGTTTATAGTCTGTCAGTTTGAAGTATTTAATGGTATAACTGGGTTTTATAAGATATTTTCCATGAAAAGAAGGCTTTAAACATGTAAGCAAAAATTGAGCCAAAAGAAAAAAAGAGGCTTTCTCTTGATCTGTAATTCTCAAACATTTCATCACCAAAAAGAGACCAGGGAAAGGTCAAAGGGGACTACAGTTGTCAGTCCCTTCAGTCTCTTAAATTCCTGACAAAGGGGACTGACTATTTTCAGTCCCTTCTATTTCTTAAATTCCTGAGAAAGCAACCCACTCTTTTATACAATTAGAAATGTGTGGAATGTGGTTTGTACTTACTCTAATTTAAAAAGTTATTCTAACTGAAAATATAGGGTTGATCTTTGTGTTTCACTTCACTACTGGGAAGTTCTGTTATAATATCACCAGCATTGTACATTTCATGGGTTCGGGAACTACCAGATAACGGAAAGCCTGGAACAAAAAGGATAACTAAGTAATGTAGTGGGCTACATAGATGTCTCCATACAAATGATAGGCACGCTATAATGGACAACTGTAGTGAGGAATCTAGAAATCATGTACTTCATTAGTCTGTACTTCCAGATGAGAATGGTTCTAGTTACCCAGAGGTGCATGGAAGTGCTTGAACCAAATCCCTGATGTTTTTTCAACTATATTAGTGTTCCATCACTTTGTCAGTAGTGACATTTGAAGCTGGATAATTATTTTCTCTATAGTGTTGTCCTATGCATTGTAGGAAGATTAGCTGCTTCTACCAAACGCTAATAGCAATCCCCACACCCTGCATGCCCAATGTTGTCACAATCGAATACCTAGCTACATACTGTCTTTGTTCCTTGGAGGACGAATTGCCTTCATTTGAGAACTGCTAACCTATACCATACATCATTCTTTTCTTTCTAAGAGAGCCACTTTGGCAGACAGTGTGCTGTCAGAGGAACCTGACTGCCCCTTCCTGCATGGCTCTGTGCTTATTTACAAAATATCTCAACCTAATGATAACAGACTAGCAAAATAAGAATCTCACCTGAGTTCCTAAAAAAATATAGGATATTGTATTTATATTTGAGGTAAAGAACTCACCGGAAAGCTCCTGTGTAGCCATAGTATGTCTCTTTGTTGTTGGGAGCACACACAGTTGGGCCAATACAGAGATCACAGAGACTGGAATTTTTCAGAGACCCAGGGGCACAGCCTTGACTGAAAAATTCATCTGTGCAGAAGGACAGGTGGAAGTCAGCTCTTCCTGATACTGCTGGCTTTTATCTAACACATAACAGGGCTGCATGGTCCAGGAGAAGTACACATTTAATTCATTCTGTGACCTGCCATCCACCAACTCAGAACTGATAGACTATAGGCTGTAAAACTGAGGTTGGGAAAAGGAGCTCATCACCACTGCATTTCAGGGTGGAAGGGATTCCTTTGAGCATCAGGACAGTGTTATCCTAGGCTGAAGAAGGAAGAAATAAAATTTCTGAGCTTGTAGAACCTGTTTTCAGATGTCCCCTTTACTATGCCAACAAGCTCAACATGAAGACAAGGAATTTTCCTTGGAGTTTAGCTCTTTGCCCGCAGGTGTAAAAGCACAGACAGGAAGGAGACAGTGCCTCAAACGTGCAGAGGTCAGGAGCCCATTGGGACCAAAAAATAAAGGGACAAAGGGCAGAGGCCTGAACAAACTCAACTAAGTAAACTAAAGGTAAGTTAAGTCTTGAGGAAAATTGGAGGTGCAAAAATACAACTGATGGAATCTCCTGGCAATGGGATGCCTGCCTGGCAAAGCAGCGACAGATCTGCGTGTTTGCACATCCTCTGACCTTTTGTCTGTGTGCGCTGCATAAGCTTTTACATCCAGGCACTTCCTTGGTATCCTCTGCCCCACCCCCATCTAGTGAGGGGTTTTTTCTGTTCTTTCTGATAAACCACACAACCCAGCCCCTTCCCACTGTTTGCTGTTCTGTTGTACCCTTCTGCACCACCTCGTCATAAGAACGTGAAGGGGAGAGAGCTGGCTACACCATGACTTGTGGATGTGACCCCAGCTCTCCTATGATTCATGTCAAACTGATGTACCAGAGCATGGTGGTGCAGAGATATGTTCTCCTCTCTAATACCTAGGTACACAGGGTTTTCTAGATTTAGTAACCAGATTTAAAGGCCTCCATCCAATGAGGCTCTCCTTTTTAAGGAGCTGCCCAAACTTGGAGCTGGCAGGGAGGAAACAGAAAGCAAATGTTAATCAGAATCATTGTAAAACATTTGTCTGTAGGTGTCTTACATCCAGAAGCTTAAGGGGGTAGAAATAGATTTGTACCTGATTGTATTCAAAGAACATGCATAGAAAATAAACAGATGTCTACACCTAGAGGAAGCACAGGAGCTGGACAGTGACTCAGTATGATTCCCAGCACCTTCGAGTACCAGGGATTACCCACATTCACACAGCCTAGAACTCCTACGGTGGGGATTGCTAGCTGTGTATCCAATATGCATTTCCCTTTGTTCCCGAGTAACAAAAATTTAGTTTTATTTGGGGTAGGAACACGTTCAAACGGAAGATTATATTCTCTTTTATAGGCCACTGTGGTTCTGAGCAATAGGAAGAAGTTAGCTAGAAGTTGGTTAAATGTCCTGGAAGGCTCCTTTATAAAGCCAGCAATAGGTGTAAACTTCCACTCGGTCTAACTTGGTGCTTGGGACCTGGACTGTGGATGTGATCGCAACTATTGAACATGGAAGCCTCTTGCTGGAAGTGGTGGAGTAGAAAGAGGGAGAAACCGTCAGGATCATACTAGTCGTGGACTGCTTACCTCTGGTATTTTTAATAAGAAATGAAAGCAAAGGTATACTAACTTAATCCATTATGAGCAACTGAAATGAACCATTTTGACTTAGCTGCCCAGCTCCCCAACCCCCCTTTCCATTTTTGATATTTCCTTGAGGGTCACTCTTACAAATACTACTTCTATGGAACCAGGACTCACAGCATCTAGTACCACACTTCTCTCCCACGGGACTCTCCTTTCTACTGTGACCTTGCCACAACTCCTTCCCAGGATTCACTCACCAAATCTGCAGTGGTTGATTCTGTTGTAGAGCAGGCCCATGGGGATGTTCCAGCCAGCGGTTCTGTCTACTGCGGTGTGGCAAGACTTCTTGCCCTCCAAATTATTCCAGTTGATGTCAGGATCTGATTTCTTCACCACTGCCACACCATAATACCCTACAGGAAAGATGGAAGAAGAGAAGTGTCAATACCTCTGAAGTCTCCGAAGTGTCTGCTTCCAATCAAAGGGCAGCATCTCCACAGGGCAGCAAAGATGTCCTGAATCATTCATAGTGTCCCAAGAGGATCTGGGCGAGTGTGGTAAAATTAAGGGGCTTGACAGAGATTAATCTGAACTGTAAAGACAAAATACTAATATCATCCAGTCCCCCATTATGATGTATAATTTTCACATTTTCATGTGTCCATTAAAAAAATAAAATACACAAAAAACTAAAATACTAAGAATACATTATCATTACAGCAGTGGCTGATATATAACCCTTTCCTGAATACATAAGTTACTAAAGTTAAAATCCACAATCCATGTCCTAATGTATTACTGCAGAGAAATGGATACTAAATGCTATAGCTAATGAAACCCCAGTAATTTATAAATCAACATACTTTGAGATCGAGTAATATAAGACCATAAACAACAAGGGGTAATCAGACTAGACATTTTCTGATAGAACACAATTTTATACCAAAGTAGTTACACAAAGTGGAAAATATAAAGAACAAACCAGCTGCCATGTTTAGCAGTAAATACATGCTGGTCTTTATAGTGAGAATTTAAGCATCAATTCAAGATTTCAGCTTCCCAGTTTATTCAAATCAGAATATTGTTTCCAGCAACACAGAATTCGTATCTATGGAATAAGAATGGCTCTTTCTAGAGTTGCTAAAGAGCTTAGCTCCTCCCACGATGGGGAAAGGCTAGGCGGTTGCACGCATCAGAAAGGACAAGAAAAGATTGCACTGATGGTTGTCTGCAATATAGTCTGCAGGGCCTGAGCACAGCCCCAGTGCTCACCTCCTGACTTGCTCCTCCCCATCTTCCCAGATCCACCCCTAGTTGGACCCCTGGGTGAGAGCCAGGTTGTCCTGGGTTTCCTGAGCCCAGACCTGGCTGGGAGGTCAAGTAATTTTATGATTCTAGACACCTGTCTTTGTAGAGTGTCTACTCAGCCTAGTAAGGAATAAATAAGCAAGTTTCTTTGACTAGTGCTAACCCTCATGCAGGCCTCATACAGTTTGAGGTGGTGGGAAGCAGTAACAAACCCTAGATTTGGTGTAACGCTGCACAATCCATAAATTATCTGAACCCTAGGTTCCTCTTATGCATCTTTAGAGGATGCCAATCCCTAAATTATAGGATTAAATGAGAAATCCTATGTACAAGTTACTTCAAGTGTAAAGGACCAACCATCATTATCAATTACTATCCTTTCATGATGCTTTTCCGTTCTAAAGAAGATCTCTCCCCATTGTCTACTTGTGATATGAATTTTAAATTTTCCTAACCACTTCTCCAAAATAATGGCAATTTGCCTTTTAATTCCTGATTCCAACTTACCTTTTTCTGGTGGTCTATGACAATTAGGGTTTTCTGAAGAAAAGAAAATGAAGAAAGTATTAAACACATACAGATTTTAAAAAATCAAGCCAGGCATGGTGACATACCTGGTGACAATCCCAGCACTCTGGGAGATTTGAGCCCAGTCTGGGCAACTTAATGATTTATTAAGACCCTGTCTCAAAATGTATTTTAAAAAGAGGGATTGAGAATTGGTGGGAAAGCTGGGGTTGTAAATCAATACAAAGGGCCCTGGGGTCAATCCCCAGTGCTTTAAAAAAAAAAGTCATGCCTTTTTCATGCAATAATTAAGAATAAAAAGAATCAGATAAAACTACTCATGTCTCCATTTCTCAACAAGTCCAGACTCCCTGAATGATGCAAGGTCTTCAGTTGCTAGCCTCTAGAATTTATACACAAACTTTAATTTTCAAATTTCCCTCTCTGCACAGAGCCCACATAGGGTACAGGCTGACTATATTTAAATCTTTGCATGGAGGCAGCAGGAATAACATGAGTTCTAGAAATTGGAAGACTTGCCAGAAATCCTAGCTGTCCTCTGCAGAGGAGTTACTTCTAGCAGAAATTTCACAGCATTCTGAACTTCCACTCCCCAGCCCTGCGGGGTATGATAACTGCTTTCTTTGTAAAATGACTGTGAAGACTCTACACATAGAGTCCAGAATCGAGATAATGGGAGACCTTCAGTAAAGGACAGCCACAATGAGAACAGGACTGTGATTTTCCCATATCCTCTCTCCATAGCCCAGAAGGAGGAAAACAGAGGGTGCTGTCTTGCACTTACCATAGTTTTCTGCCAAAACAGGCACCAGACCACACTGGCTGGCTATATAGACAAATCCGCCATCCAAGGTCATGGCATCTGCTTCTCCTTTCTGCAGATACAGCAAATCACAGCAGTTGAAAAGGAGGTGCTATTTCCTACTCATCTGTCCTCCTAGCTGACTCTTTGAAGAGTTTCCCCAGCACAAGTTCTGAATAGCAGGGAAATAGCAAGTAACGGTTCGGAATCCCTAAAAGATCAGTCAGATATCCCTAACATAGAAAATAAAATGTATTCTCATGTTCAGCAAACCATCATCACCATCATGAACTGATGATCAATTTTAGGTGGCCCACTCTCAATCTTCCTGTCTTCTCATAGGACTCGTTGCTCTAGAGATAGTCCTACAACACCTGTCTGGACCCCTGAATTCTCACCTCTGAGATGGAGGAGTAGAGTTGGGGACATGGGGCTGTGTCTGTGGAACCTCCTGACAGGGCTCCAGCCCCTCCTTCACTTTAGCCTCACTGGCTGTGTGTTTTTTCAGTACTTAGTACAAACAAGAGTTTTACAAATGAGGCAAATATTCACAAATGGCCCAGTACTCAGGGATAATAAACTGGGTTTCACAAAGCCTTAAAATCAACGAGATTTGAAAGACTTCCCTTGGACCCGGCAGGATGCTTTCTATGAATATACCATAAAGGAAGTCAGATGTGTACATGGGCAACTATCTGGGTAAAAAGTATGAGTAGGACAAATCAGAAATGTGATATATAAACACAAAAGGAGGAGCCTGGGATTTAGCTCAGTGGCGCCATGCCTGCCTTGCAAGTGCAAGGTCCTGAGTTTGATCCCTGGTACTGGAAAAAAAAAAAAAAAAAAAGGAGAACCAAACTATGTTAGGTGACAGAAAAATGGCTAAGTAAAGGCTGCACATCCATGCTATGGAATAGATATTAACATTAAGATATCATGTTTTTCTTTTTAAAACATAAACATATGTGGAAAAAAAAAAAAAAAAAAAAAAGGAGAACCAAACTATGTTAGGTGACAGAAAAATGGCTAAGTAAAGGCTGCACATCCATGCTATGGAATAGATATTAACATTAAGATATCATGTTTTTCTTTTTAAAACATAAACATATGTATATTTACTTCCCTCGAAAGCAAAACCAGACTACACAACAACAAATCTCTTCAAGAGTGATTTGATTCTGTTGGAGATATAGCTCAGTGGTGCAGCACTTACTATGTACACGAGTCTAGCTTCAAACACCATCATACACACACACACACACACACACACACACATGCAAAGAAAAAACATAGAAACAGTCCAATGATTTGATTCATAAGCATTTGAAATTTATATAAGTTCACATCAGTACCTTTTCTTTTTTTAAATACTGTAAGTTAAAAGCCCTACAGCACAACCAATTCATGTTTCTTATTTCTCCTTCTGCACATTCAAACCTTCAAAACTGCAAACTGAACATATAAATCATGTTTGAAAACTTGAAACTTTAAAATACTGCCTCTCCCCATGTGATTCAGAAACATCTGTATCCCTGACAATAAAATCAAAAGTGGTAAATTGTAGGAATAGAAAATGAAAGAAGGTGCATACATACATTTGCTATCTTTCTATTTTCCTAATTCTGTCAGTTAAAAGTAAGGATGTCCTGAGAAATATCGGTCTGGGCTTAATGTGAAGAATTGAGTGAGCCTCACAGTTTGAGAATGCATTGGAAGTATTTTCCTATTTGATCTGAGTTTGCCCTAGCAAGCTGATGCTGAGAGGGAAACATTATTTTCTTTCATACATTTACTCAGTGTTGCTGAGTGTCTCCTCCTAGAGATGTGTTTTAAGTGCTCTGTATTCAGCACCACACCTCCTTCTTCCCCCAGACTAGCTTCAGGGTTCACAAGTCAGGGCTCAAATTAATTTTAATGGCATTTTAAACTGTCTAGACTTGCTGCAACCGCAGCTCCAGAAAGCACCTTACGTACCCTGTTTTCCAACTATTAGCTCTTCCCAAGTCCCTTGAAGTCCTCTATTTTGAGGTATTTCTTTTCATTTGTTTTGATTTGGCCCAACAGATCCAATGGCTAAGAATGATATCTGAACTGGTATGGTTACATGTACCTATAATCCTAGCACTTTAGGATTATACTAGCACTTTGGAAGGCTGAAGCAGGGAGATCACAAGTTCGAGCCCAGCCTGGGCAACTTAGTGACTTAGAGAGATCCTGTCCCAAAGTAAAAATAAAAAGGGTTTGGGATATAGCTCAGAGAAAAGGCCCTGGGTTCAGTACCACAAAAAAGAGCAATATCTGTGCATTTTCACAAATACCATCTACTAGTGAGAGATTCAAAGTTTCTTCTACTTTCCCAGGAAAAACATACTTTCCTGGCCTATGCATGTTCTTTTTTTAAACAAGGTCCATTTTATGATCAAATTCTTTAAATAACCATCAAATCCCCCAGTAGCTCTAGTCCAGAGCCACTTCTGTTTGTTTTTTATCTACAAAGAAATCCACTTCTGTCTGTGCTTCATTGTTGCAGTATCTTATGGTTACATTTTGGCTTCCACCCTAGGCTGTGGTTTGTGAGTATTACAGCATCCACCTGTTTTCCAGTTTCTTGATTTTATTTCGCAGAAATTAATAGGGCTCCCTCTCCTGCCCATATTGCAATCCCACCCTTTTGCCATTGCTCAGCCACCACAGATTCATTGAATCCACACCCCTGACCAATGGGAATTCAAAATCACTCATGTTCATGGTTACAGAAAGTGAAGACTCGGGTTTTGAGTTGGTGGGCTTTGCTTTAATTTGGTTTGACTTTTTTTTTCTGTATTTACTCAGACAAAAATAAAGTGAAATATATGTTTAGAATAGTATAAAGTAATTTTTGAAATGTATGAATATAAAATAACACAGTTGATTGTCTATTTTTACTTCATAATAAATGGTTTTGAAAAGTTAGAATTGCTAGATTTCAGCAAGAATCTGATAATGGCAGGTAGTTCCAGTGCCTTCAATGTGCCTCTGTTTTAATTTATAGTTTATTATGAAGGCTCCAACTCAAAAACAGCTAAAGAGAAGAGTTGCTTAGGGCAAAGGCTGCAGGGAGAAATGAATTCAGAGCTTGGAGCTTGTAAGCCCCTTCTAGGCACACTACCCACCAACAGGCACCAACATAGAAGCTCCAAGTTAGGTTTTTTAAAAAATGATGTGAAAAGTCCACTAGATGTCAGGTGGTACATGGCAGTAAACAAGCTATATGATCTGATCCCACTAAGAGTTTTTTCTATTAGTTACATAAGTAAGTAGTACTTTTGATTTTCTTCTTTCTATCATTCAGGATTTTCAAAATTCTCTACAAGCAAACATGGAGTACTCTCTTGATCAGCAAAGCAAATTTGCATTTGCCTGAAAAATCAAAACAGAATCCTACAACACTCATCATGATTCCCCAAAGGGCTTAGGACATCTACACTGTGGGCCAGCCTCCCCTAAGCAGAACATGGCTCAGTTTGCCCTGTCAGAGTACACTAATATGAGGAGGAAACTCACAGGAGGAAGCTCCTGTGGTGCTGTGCTCATTCAGTTAGAACAAGGACCTTGGAAATCAGGGTGTCTGCATCACGCCCAGGCACTGGCTCAGCCTTAGCAGTGGGACATCAGTGAGCAATGGCAGAGAGGCTGCCCTATGTAGGCAGAAGTGACATACCATGATCTTGGCAATGCAGTCTTCAGTGGTCTCTGCAGACTCACACTCTATTTTCCCTTCACTTTGAGCGCTCCACGTATCACACTTGGTCCTCTCATGGTGACCCAGTGCACACCACTTCAGTGTCTTTGCTGCCTCCTGGGAGCTTTCTGGGCCTATGGCAGAAGAAAAAGAATCAAAGATCAGAAGAGAGGCCTCTGGGGTTCTCTGGTGTTTATCAATGTTACTGACTGCCCTCATGCATGCACAGTAGGATTTGTTAGCAAAAAACAAACAGATCCCATTTGGAGAATTCATCATCCCTGAAAGCAAAGTTAATACACAGTCTCTTGGTTTCTGTTATGGCTTGTATCTAGATGTCTCCCCAAAGCCTCATGTGGTCATAGGTAGGGGGTTTTGGAGGTGGTTGGATCTGGGGTGTGTGATGCTGGGATTGACTCATGGTGCAAGGCTAGGATTAAGGGCATGAATGATACCAATCCTAGGCAGGTATCCTGGATAAAATATAAGAGACAGAAAGAGGGATGGTTAATCATTCCTTGTTGCCTTTGCTGTCTTCTGCCTACCATGAACTATTTCTCCTCTGTGATGCCTCTCTGCCATGCCACTCTGCCTTGGAGCCAGTTGACTATGGACTAAAAACTCTACAAACTGTGAGCTAAAACAAAACTTTCCTCTTTTTAACTTTGGGTGTTGGGTATTTTGGTTTCTGGGTGATATTTTCATTCTTCTTTTTACAAATAATACTTAACCACATGATATGTACATATTTCTGTGTCTATTTATAGTGTCAGTCTTGCTTCAGGAGAACATGAGTTCCAACAGGGCCATGCCTGTCCTGTCCTCCAGAGCACTTCTGTTTAAGTGGTGCTAGCACATGATCAATGTAATTAATGTCTGAGGAATAAGTGAACACCTGCTCCTCTTTCAGACTCAGTCTCGAATCACTTTCTCAGGGCAGTCTTACCTCAACCTCCAAGCTAGGGCCTGTTTTTCTTGGCTTTGTACATTCATAGGACCATGTTTTTGTGCTGTTTTTATTGTTTCCCTCCTAAACAGATCTCTCATTTGATAATGGATGACTCAGAAATATGTCTAGTCATTAAATATTTGTCTTCTCCCTGGTCTGAAAGTTCTAGGATAGCAGAATCTAGTATATGTTTGTATGTTCAGCTCTGGACAGAGTTTATGACTAAGATGCTCAATATACGTCCACTGAATGAACTAATAAGCAAACAAAACCCCAGTGACCCAATAAAATTGAGGCTTGGAAATGACCTTTCTAGACCTCCAGCTTCATCAAGGCACAAGTTGGCCATAGCATAGGCTAGAGATGTACGATCTTTAGGCACATCTTTTTATTTTACTTATTTTTTGCCAGCCTAATTTGGCTTCACAAAGGACAACCCTTATTTATGAAAGGAAAATGATGTAAGCACCAATCCAAATCATGAAAAATATTAGTTCCCTTCAAAGACTTTGTGATGTCCAGGCCATCTCATTAAGACTACGGCCACTTAGCATCAGTCTAACACTGAGTTCATGGGCAGTACAGAAAAAAAAGGACACCAGGAGAGGGCTTCAAGTCCCTGTGAAAGCTGGAACACTGATCCTTGCTCTTGATAGTTTTCCCAGCTCCCGCAGTCACCTAGTCCTTCCTGAGTACTTACATATGCCTTCCCGTAGATTCCGAATAGCAGTGACATACTGATAGCCCAGATACATCCTATAGTCCATCCTGGGGGGAATCCTTAAAAACCCTTGTGCAGAGTCTTTAAACAGCAGGTCCCTCCCCTGAGAAGAGCTGAACAAGTGGAATTCTTTCGATTTGTCGACGCCGAAATGTTCCTATTCACAGTAAAATGAAAGAGTCAATGGCAACAGCAAGAAAGAGAGGCTGAAATATAGGACTGAAAGGAAAACAAGAACCCCACCCCACCCCCGCAAAAAAAAAGCCAAAATGAAAAACTACAAGAAACTTCAAAATGCTAGGCGAGAAGGCAGGCAAAGGATAGTTACAATGTCCTCCATGTCCTACCTTCTCTGCTCAGTACCTTCTCAGGACCACACATGCACCCTTTTCCCTGAGTGAATTTCTGAGCCTGTCACCGTGAATGGCTAAGAGACCACTGAGAACAAGAAATGTATTTGTTTGTTTGTTTTTTGAGACAGGGTCTCACCATGAAGTTGAGACTGACCTGGAAATCACTATGTAGCCCAGGCTGGTCTCAAACTCACAGTGAACCTCCTGCCTCAGCTTCCCGAGTTCTGGGATTAAAGGAGTGCGCCACCATGCCTGGCTAAGAAATGTGTTTCATCCAGAGGTTGGCAATGCTGCTTCAACTCTCAACAGGCAGATGCGGGAGGGCTGGATAAGGGACGTTAACTCAGCCCCACATCCACCACTGTAGGGGCTGACAGCAGAAGCAGCTCCCTCTGAAGTCAGAGTGTGAGACGCTTGGGAGAGAGGGCATTCCCCTGCTGGAAGGAATGTCATGTGTGCCTTCATGGAAGTGATGGCCATGAAGGCCTGGCTCATACGGAAAGGAATGGAATAATGCAAAAGGAGATGTCATTGGTCAGCAAGGTACAGGGTGATGGATGGTACTAGCACAGGAGGCTGCTTAATGCTCTGGGAGGAGTCTCAGCTAGGGTGTCTGGAATGGTCAACAATGTATGACAAGACTCCCACTGTGCCCTGAGCATACAAAGACACCCGGAGTGGCCAGATGGAAAGAAGAAAACCCCTAAATCCAAGTAGGAGTAGAGGACAGCACGTGGGGATACCTGGGCCTGGCTGAGGAGCTCCCAGATCAAATTATCCTTGTCACCCGTATTCCGAGCCACAACAGCGTGAGAAGGGACCTTGGCCAGATAGCACTGCGCGTACTCATCCACTGGCTTCCGGGTGTTGTCAGGGCACAGTAGCTCGTACTGGTCCCTGTCAGCCTTCTCAGGCAGGGCCTCTGAGGAGGGAAAGATCAGATGAGCAGACTGCACATAGAGCCATGAGCTGTGGTCTCCCCCTTCCCACCTTTACAGTCCTGTTGATCACAGAGAATCAGGGAGCATGCAGGAAAGTGATTCTGCAGGCAGATGAAGGCACCAAAGCTTCCAATGCCAATTCCAGCAATGACTGCCTCACATCCATGAGTCCTATCGCTTCAGGATGACTGGCAGCCAAGGTGAGCCAGATGAGCCTTTGCCATGGCAATGCTGCCCCTGAGCCTGAGGCATTGTGTGGTGAGGTTGAGGGATAGAAAGACGTCCACAAGAACCTACCTCTGCACAGGCAAAAACCCAAGCACTAATAGGCCTTGTATGCTTATGTCTTACTACTGAACATGAAAAGGGGGGAAATTAAGAAAAAGTAGAACGCCCACTACTTAGGGGAGACCTGCCAGAATCTTCACCCATCACTTACCAAATATGGTTAAGTGCTTGATGAAGGCCACGTCCCCACCACCTTCCTTGAGACACCTGTGCAAAAGGTAATGTTAGGAGGGCTCCTGCAGAGCAGGTCCTGCTCCTGCACCTGGGGGTCCTGATCACAACAGTCCAGCCCCTGGACAAAAGCAGAGGATCAGGGAGGCCTGTGGAGCGCCATGGGATGCTGCATCCAGGGCACCACTGTGATGGGGGATGAACTCATAGGAGATGAAGGTGCCCGATTTATACCCCAAAGAGCAAAAAGAAATTGAAGATATTTTAATGTAAAAGAGTTTTTAAACTGCTGATATAGAAGATACTGTAATGATGTTTCCTCTCCTGAGGGTAGAAATGTGCCATCGGCTGCCTATAAAACTTTAACCACAGTAAAAAGAGGGCATGAGACTGCAGCCATAGGAGCAATCTGGATAGAGGCAGTGAGGGGAGACCGGAGAGGAGCCAATAAAGTGAGTGTGTTACAGTGCTGTAATAGTGAGACAGGGTCCATCACTTAACAATGGGCCTGGACCCTAGCATGTGCCTATTTTTTCAGACTGCCCAGTCCAGTGATAGGAGACAATGGTCAGGCTGGAGGGCTCTGAGCTGAGAAAAGGGGTGCCCAGAAAGAGACTTGATCATTAGGGTCAGATAGAGGGAACACAGGCTGGCCTGGTCTCAGGAGTCCCAGACTGTACCACTGACTTCCTGGGAATGGATCAGGCCTCCTTGGTGCCCCCTAGACAGGCAAGGCTCTGCTTGAGGCCAGAAAATGACTCCCACCCTGATGACATTTATCACTTTGAGCACCATGGAGCAGCAGACACTCTTACTCACTTGAAAGCACCTGCATAGCCAAAGTGCGGGTGAAGGGAGGAGCAGCCACACCCTGGACACAGTTGACACAGTTGAGGGAAGGCCGCCCCATCTGCACAGGGTACACAGCTGCCTGAGAAGAAACTGGCCACCGCTGCTCAACACACAAAGAAATGGACCATAAGGTGTGAGCAGGGCTAGCTACACCCAGTGATATCTCCCAGCCCAAGCTCATTAGGGAACAGAAAGGGACTAAAGTAAAACCAGCAAACCAGTCCCAGGTCAGTCTTACTTGTGCTACCTCTTCAAGATCCAGGGTTTTCAAACAGGAACAAATTAACCCCCATTCTACTACCACCGAACTGAGGAAACAGATCTCTGCTTCTCTCCAGCCAAGGCTTGTCTCAGGGTTTTGTCAGCAAACTACCCCCTACCCACCCACCTTGTTGGGTCAGTGGCTGGGACAGCTCAGAGAGCTCCCCTATGGGACCCATGCCCTAGAGATGGGAAAACCATCTACAGGTTTCAGGCCAGCCCCATGGCCAGCAGATGGCCTCGAAACAACCTCCAGTACAATGAGACACACACATACCACAGGCAGGAACTCTAGGGAAATAAGAGGGCCCCATGACCATGATCCACCTGGACCCTCTGCAGGCCCTTCTGCCCTTTTCTCCTCTCCCAAGGATGGCCTCTGCTGGGGTGGGGGACTCAGCAGAAAAGGCTGAGACCTCCCACCTCCCAGATGTGCCAGCCCTCATCCGTGGGCAGCTGCCATGGGCCTGTCAGTCTCAAGCTGGCTAACTCCCTCTCCTATCCCAGAGTTCACCCGACATGTCCAGCTAATCTTGGCTGTGTGATCCCAGCATGGCTCATGTGGCCATCTAGAGCAGAGACTCCAGCTTACCTTTTTCAAGAGGCTTACGTGGCTCAGGTAAGTCACAAAAAAGTAAGCCAATGGGAATGTTCCACCCAGCAGACCTGCCAATGCCTGTGTGGCAGGACTTCTTGCCTTGGAGCTGGTTCAGCTGGAAGTTGGTGCCCTTCTTCACCACGGCAACAGCAAAGTAGAAGGTCTGTGGATCTGCAGAGGGACAGAGTGGGTGGAAGGCAGAGCCTACACAGAGAAGTCTGCACAGAGAAACGTTGTTCACCACTACTGGGCTCTGGAGGAGGGAATGGGACCCACAGGCTACTTATGTTGGATGGAGGAATCAGATACAGATTCCTAGGCTTGCAGGAAAAAGAAAAGGTGAAGGTACATTTGTAATGTACCTTGCCCCATGCAAATACAGGGACAAGAAGGCCAAATGCAGATGTGCACCAAATGCTTTGCTTGCCCAGGACCTTTAGTGTATTTGCCTATACCTATCACCCTAGACCATCAGGAAACTGGAGTTGTGGCCCCAGAACCTGACATTCCCCACCTCCCTCAATGTGTTTTCTGTCCCCTGGAGCAGGCCCAAGGATAGCCAGATTGACATGAGAAGACTTCCTGAGTTGTCAGGGTTCCATTGTGTGCTCCAGAGTGGGTTCTTTCTTTTACATGGCATCTGTGGTTCCAGGGGAACTTCAGGGACCCTAGACACACCCCTAGATCAATGGCAGCTCAAAGGCCATGGAGGCCTGATTTGTGACTTCACCCAAAGATGAGGGGCATCCGTGTCTAACATCCTATAAATACCTGCTTGCTAAACACAAGACTCAGTGTCTAGTAGGAGATAAGTTCTACAAGCCCTTCATGGGTGTTCAGGGAGGACTTACTCTCTTCTGTCCCATAGAACTCTGCCACTACAGGCTTCAGGTTGTTGGGTGCCAGGCCTGCCTCATGCACCAAACCTGCATCTACTGTAACAGCATCCGCTTCACCTGCCTGAAAGAGAACAGACCAGATCTCAAGGAAGCCTTCATGTCTGAGGAAGGCGCACCTGAACTCGGACCAGTAAGGAGTGACTATCAAGGCTCCAGGGACTAAAAGAACTAAGACTAAAAGAACCCTCAGTTTGACCACACCACACAAAACTGTTGGCTCCAGTTGACTCTTCCTTGAAAGGACACTTGGCTACCATATTTCTACCCCTCCTACATAAAGGAAGGGATAGATTATTTTTTCTCTTTTCTCCAGTTAGGTGCACAGCCCTTGGCCCGAACTCCTTTGTGGATTTGTGCTAGATGATCACAAAGGCTTGACCTAGCAAGCTCGGGGAGCTGTCTGCCCCATCCCAGACCTGGGCACAGCCAGGGCACTGCAGTGGCTGACAGGGATTGCAGCCAAGGGCTCTTATACCTCTTTCCATTCCCCCAATCTGCATTCAGAGACTCCCTTTATGTTGAGACTTTCTGTGAGGTCTTCCTCAGATGACGACCTTTTCCTGGGGGAAGATGGAAACTTTGAAGCCACTTGTCTCCACCCTTACTCAATACACAATACTTTTCTTTCATGTCCTGAGCCCCTACCACTGCAGGAGCCTTTGATTCAGGCCTTTCTCTGAGTTTAGCTTCTTGGTTTTACTATGTGCCTAGTGACAAAAGCATGGATAATTGCTTCCATCTTTTGCGCACTGTTGGTGTAATTGTCTGCTGAGATGTCAGGCAGCTCACCTTTCTCCAACTCAGCTCCATTTTATAAGGGACAAAACTGTGGAAAGCAAAGGTTTAATTCATTTTCTTAGGCCACAGTGTTTATTTTACATTGTGCTTCTATGAAACCTCACTTTTAAATCAATGACTCACTTGAAGTATTATAGCTGCCTCCATATTAAGTGTATAGCTTATTTTCTCTTTGCTTGAACTCTTAAAGTGAGCCAAACTATCTTGTACAGACTCTCAAGAGTACATTTTTTTTACTCCTTTTACTTTCTGCTTCTTTTAACAAAATGATTTTTCCAGGAGCCCTTGCCAGTTTTCTCTTAACAGTTCTTATTGATCAAAATATGAGGCAAAACTATAGCTCTTTGATCTTCATCATGTTACAGGGAGATAATAAGACAAAGTATTTCTTTCTCTTTTTTTCCTTCTTCCTTTTAGACAGCATCTTACTCAGATGCTCACACTGGCCTCAGACTTGAGAGCCTCCTGCTTTAGCTTCAGAGTGCTGGGATTCACCTCCACACCTGGCTACATCTTTTCAAGGTGCATCCACATTGCCGCATGTAATAAAATTTCATATATTTTAAGGCTGAAAATCATTCATGGTATGTATATGCCACATTCTAGTTATCCATCCATGCATCTGTGGACATTTGGATTGTAAAAACATATTTTTTCTGTGCTAGGTTTAAATCCAATACCTCACACATTTAAGCAAACCCTCTACCACTTAGTGAGATCCTCTCAGATCCATAAAAGTATATCTTTAATATGACAAAACATGTCAAAAAAAGTTTAAATGGTTGATACATCTACTTTTAGTATCAAAAATATTTAGGAGCCAAAACAGACCCTTCTGTTTCACAACAACTACACTCAATTAGGTCTTTGTGGCTCTATTTAAGCCTGTGGATACCTTCCCTACCCCATCCTTCACACCACAGAATAAAAATGAGAAGGCAGACAAGATCTTTGCTCAGGGCACAGGGACTGGTGATAACATTACTTGGGGCTTCTTGGCTGGAACAAGAGGGTCCTAGTCAGGAGTTGCTGTAGGGCTCAGGAAGCCTGGGAGCCTAGGCCTGAGAGAGGGGCATCAGCACTCTAGCAGCAGCAATTCCTGGGAACCTTGAGCCAGTGGGAATGTGACCTCACACATACAGATGGCCAAATCCAGATGAAGGTGAGCAGTAGCAGGTGGGCTAGAGGGATGCTGGGGGCATAGATGATGTAATCAGGAAGGAAGAAGACTCAACTGGCTAGGTCTTTACCGCCCCTTCCCCACCCCACTGATTTGCTGAGACAGGCCAGGCTCCAACTGGCTGTGTCTACCTCTTCTCTCCCACCAGTTTCTTCCTGCTTGCTTTGTGCTAAGAACTGCAGAAATTTCCAGACAAGGCAAGTCCATCAAAAAACCAGGGACTTGACCATACTCCAACATAGCTTTTGGCAGCAAAGGGCTGCATCCCTTGAACAACCTCAGCCCCCTTAATGTGCCAGCTGAGAAAACACTGCCAGGAAGGTTTGCTATTTCTTCCAGCCAACATGAAATCATTGGTTAGCCCTGACCTCCTTTTCTAAAAGCAATCACCGAAAAGGACTCACAATTATGAATATGCTTCTCTTGTGACTAAGAAGCATCTCTTTCAAGGACCCAAGAGGCATTCCTTTGAAAAGGAATCACCAGGAAGGATAAGGCATCATCTCCCAGCCACTGAGAAAAGGAGCCTAAAGTGGGAAACGGCCAGTCAGCAGTCACAGCTGACCCCTCACAGTCACACCGACCAACCTTTAATACTTCTGCTCTTCTCTGACTCTAATAAGTTCCAGCACTCCTCCAACCTTATTCTCCTTTTTAAAGCACCCAAGCTATCTCTGCCCAAATCAGAATGGAGCTCAGCTCTTTTCTCTATGGTCAGTGCTTATTGGCTAAAATGTGTTTTCCAAGACCCAACTAATATGTGACTATATTTATCTCTGAATCTTCCATTATCCCAGCTTCCTTCTTCCAGCCTACACAGCCTGGCTCCATCCCTGCTCAGGCCCTTTTCTGCACATTACTGATCGCTTCCTGGTACATTCATCCTTCATTCTTTGTGGGGCCCAACCCAGGGCTGTCCCTCAGAACTCACCATTACTGCTTCCTTCTCAAAGAGATTGTCCCCGACCACACAGGCCAAAACAGATTTCTCAGTGAGTCTTTGTCAGAACACTCTACTCTTTCCCTTCATTGTGTGTCCCACATTGTGAAACTATTTACTCCTTGTGTGCTTTTCTTCCCTTCTCTAACTAGGTTGTGAATTTGTGCACGGTAAGGCCCATTATGGGTTTAATTCACCACTTCAGCCCCAAGACCTAGCACCGTGTCACATGCATGGACACAATATTGAAAGCGTGAAAACTATTTTTGTAGACTGAGCAACAAAGGGATCCGCCAACATCTGTAATCATGACACCATTCTTCCTCTAATCATCATTCATCTTCTTCCCAATGATGCATTGAGAACTCCCAGCAGGCTAAAGCCATAGTTCAAGCAGTAGAGCCCTTGCCTGGCGTGTGCGAGGCCTGGGTTCTATCCTCAGCACAGTCCCCCCACCAAAACCATCAAGTAAGGCTATATATAAGCATTCCTTGTTTAACAGCCAAGTTACTTTCCTGTGACTCTGTCATTAAATAAGTAAGGCACTAAATGAGGAGTTGTATATATGTACATTACTATATTCGAAACACAGAAATGCTTAAAACTCCAGCTTGATGACTTTGCTTTTATTTGCATAACTGTTATATGCAGTACTATTATAAAAATGTAAAACTACAGTGCTGTACTATACAATACAATCATCAAAAATCACAGCATTGTACTGTAGAAGAAGCTACCATAAGGCTGCACTGCTGCTCACATTCCTATGTCCTAAGTCTGAATGAGGGTCCAATGAAGAACTGAACTTTGACTCTTACATAATTCTTATGACAACAGGTCATAAGTCCAGTTATTAAAGTGGGTTAAATGAGGAATATCTGTATAATGATTTTTATAACAAGCTAGTAGATATTCTTGCTTTTTCTCTGAGTACATAGAACTTAGTGCCCTAAAATAGTCACCTTTGGGCTGGGGATTTAGCTCAGTGGTTCTGCACCTGCCTTGCAAGCTCAAGGTCCTGGAAACTCAGGACCCCCCAAAAAAAAAAATCACCTTTCAGAATATAATGGGCTTTTGCTTTATATTCACATTAAAACGACCTTTCGGATTTCCATTTTCAAAGTGTCTTTAATAGCAGTGGAGGTTGACTGCCCCCCCCACATCGGCCTCTCACCTGTGAGTAAAGAATTGTCTCAAAATGACCAGAGAAGGAGAAAGTGTGGATTTCCTTGTACTCCCTGTAGGCTGCTGGGACTTACCGCAATGCTCTTGATGCAATCAAGGTGGGAGTTTTTCTTCACACAAATGACACGGGGACCATCTTCTGGAAGGACTTTTTTCATATTGTCACGGAAACTAGCACACTTGCTGGCCTCATGATCTGACACAGCACACCATCTCACAGTCTTCTCAGGGACAGCCAGACATAGCCCTAGAGGAGAGACACCAGAGGTATAAGGGACCTAATCCCTGTGCCGATGGAGATATAGTACCACCCTCTGAAGGTCCTTGATGGCCAAAAGCCCTCTGTGTTGTCCTCATCTAACTCTATCCCATGAGCACCACAGGGCACAGCCCTACTGCATCCCAATCCATATTCACCTTGCTTCCTTCCCTCATTGTCCTGACCTCAGTGTGCTCAACAGCATTTTCAGACACAGGTACTCAGCAACTCTGGAAGCCAGCATGTAGGAATTACGTCTTTTAGAGATAAAGGAGCTGGACGCACAGAATGACATTGTTTTGCCCAAGGTCACCCCATTTCTTAGCAGCCAAGCCAGGCTTGAAACCCATGTCTCTCCAGCCTCTTAGTCTCCAGCCCAGGGCACAAAGGAAGGTAACATTCTTAGTTACTTTGTGCCTTCTTGACCAGTAGTTACACATAAATAAATGAAAAGATCATGAATTCTCCTGTGACGCTGGTCTCCCATCCTCTCATTAGAAATAACTGGAAGCACCGCCTGACGTGGTGGCACACACCTATAATCCCAGCACTTGGGAGGCTGAGGAAGGAGGATCACTGTGAGTTTGAGACCAGCCTGGGCTACATAGTGAGTTCCAGGTCACATAGTGAGACCCTGTCTCAAAAAGAAAGAAAGAAAGAAAGAAAGAAAGAAAGAAAGAAAGAAAGAAAGAAAGAAAGAAAGAAAGAAAGAAAGAAAGAAAGAAAGAAAGAAACTGGAAACTCCATCTATCTAATAGTCTCCCTCTAACTCCACACCACTCGCATTGGCAGCCATACATCTAACTATTAAAATGCATGAGGGCTGGGGATTTAGCTCAGTGGTGCTGCTGCCTACCTTCACAAGTGCAAGGCCCCAAGTTCCATCCTCGGTACAAAAAAAAAAAAACAAGAAAAACAAAAACAGAAAAGCACAGCAACTCGTGGAGCCAGTGGGTTGAAAGCTTTGGCACCAGAAGATTCACAAAGTACAAAGCAAGGGAGGCAAGGCCAACTGTTCTTCAGGATAAATACAAGGGGATTGAGGGGCAATGACTACTCCCAGCTCCCTACTTTATTCCACCTCAGCCCCATGGGAAATCACAGGAGGCATCAAAATCAGTGGCAGACCCTTTCAAAACCATCCCTTCAACCTTCCTCCAAATCAGGCCTCCCAATTTCTACAGGCAACCGTGTCCTTAGTCATGTGTCACCTTGCACAGCCCCATGAGGTGACCTGAGATGAGGAATTTGGGGCCCTCTTTCATAATTCATAGTTTTCAGGGAAAAAATAATAACTGGCATGGAAGGCTCCAAGGCAGACAGCTGGAGTGCAAAGATGGCCCGACAACCTGGGGTGAGGCAGACCATCGGTCACCAGCCCCATGGCAGGCCACCAGCACACGACGGCCTCCACCCGGCCTGGCAGGCCTGGCATCAATGACCTTGCTGACTCTCCCAACCTCCCAGCAGGTGCCGGTACTACCGCGAGGAGCCTGGCCAGCATTTGACCCACAGATCCTGGCTTTGTATCCCATCCTCTGAACCACGCCATGCCTCTGCCCCCTTATACATCAAGGGCACTGTCTGACTGTTAACCCGGGCAGGGTCAGATCCAGTGGAGTGTTCGAATGCCACAGAAGTGTGGACTGAAGAGGCAGCAGTGAAAGGTTTGGGTAAACTGTGCTTAGAAGTGCTCTGAGTAATTGCTCCATTGCACCAATTGCTCCAAAAGTCACAAACGGAGAGAAGCAGCGGGAGATAAGAAGCGCAGGAAAAGGTGGCCAGAGGCTCAAGCAGGGCCCCTTAGAGATGCAGAGCAGAGCCATTTCTAGGACAGGAACGTGCAAAGGAAAAGCACCAGGGCTTCCAGCCTCCAGGGTATGCCTGAGTCTTCCTCCAGGCCCACACTCACCCAGGGCGGCGCAGGCCAGCAAGGTGCCCACAGCGATCCTCATTCTGCCTCCCTGTGTGGCGAGGAGCGGCGAGCAGAGACTGACCCGCTTCTGCGCCGCGGGCCAGTGCCTTGTGCCTATATCCCCGCCCCAGGCCACCCCGGGAGCAATCTTTGCCCTCCTTTGTTTGAGCAGCGTTGCCTAATCGCCCCTCATCCATCCCCCTTTCCTTTTAGCCCGATGATCGCCTCATTTCCTGAGCTGTGGGACAAACCCGCAAATGGAATCCAGAACAAAAATGCTGGCTAGAAGGGAATGAAAGAAAAATCCATTCTTTGTTCTCTCTGCTCTCTCTGTGCCAGGAGCGCGGCTATAGCAGTCCAGGGGTGGGGGTGGCTCTGCTCCGGACCCAGGGCTGCCTGAGCTGGAGCTGGCCTCCAGCCCCTTCCGCTCGGAGCTTGGGAATGGCAGGCAAGCCCGGCCTGGGGGAACTTGTAGGAGAAGAAAGCTGGGCTCAAGATCAATGAAGAAGACCTCAGTACCCTTTTCTCCCGCCCAGGTGTTCCTGAAAACTCTGCTCCTGGAGCTTCAAAGGATAACCTCTGGGGAGCAGTTCTCCATCTGCCCCTGGTCTCTGGCTCTTGGGCTGGAAACTTTCCTGTGGGAAGATACCCTGGGGTAGGGACATTCACAGGGGACTCAGAACAAAGTTTCACAGTAGTACAAAGAACAGCCCAGGGAGGATGTGGCCTGTTCTTAAAGCTTCAGAGCCACTCTGTCCCCCTCTAGCCAAGTAGTCTTCCAACTGCTTCGATTTACATCCTTATCACACAAATAACACTGTTTGTGTCTGCTCTATGTATATTTTAACTAAAAGTTATGTTTATTTCAATCATGAACAAGGAATAGAAATTTATAAAAGGATGAAAGATGAACCACACTCATTTTTAAATGTCCTGCTTTTCTGCCTTATATACAATAAATAAATCTCTGAGCACAATCTATACTCAGGGAAAGGTCAGGATTCTTCTAGTAAACTGTAAGTCCAGATTTTAGAGAGTTATCAAGGTAATGTTAGGGTTTTCAAAAATTACTTCTTAGTCTAATCAGATTGTCTTTGAGTCTGCCTCATATTTTAGTTGACAAAAAGCTCATACTAGACCTAGTTGATGTGCTAATTGAGCTGCTTTGCTTTTTTTTTTTTCCTAGTGTTTGTATTATCAGAGCTGTTTCCTCATTGCAGTTTCTTTGCAGGAATACTACAAATACTACATTTAAGTCACTTGAGTGTCTTGTGAGAGTTGGAGAGGTAAAGTCAGATTTTTCTAATCTGTATATCCACTTAACTAGGCTAATGCAAACTGCAAAATGTGGAAAGAAAAAAAAAACACCAAAAACAAAAGACAAGGTCAGGACATCACAACCATCCAGCACATCCTTTCTGACCCATTTCACTATGGGCTGATCCCCAACTTCTTTCAGGATGCCTCAGAAGCATGCTGCATTGATTGCTATCTCTGGTCTTTACCTACAGACCCAGCAGAGGAGACAAGGCTAATCAACCCACACATCAAGTATGAGAGCATGATGATTTGGTATTAATCTTTTGTAATAACAATAGATATAATGGGAGGTACGTTATATCCTCCACATCCCAATAGCTTATCTCCTGTACACAGGAGTTACACCCTTTTTAGACCCCACTTTAGCAAGGGAGTTAGCAGGGATAAAGGCACATGCCTGCTTCATTAGCAAGGAAGAGGCCACTGCTGCCTGTTTTATTGCCTCTTACCCCTCTCAGGGATCCTTGTGCTTGAACCATGGGAAAACAAGATTTTGGGTAGGAAGGGCATATTTGTACTGCCACCTTGCAGCAGGCATGGTGGACTAATTTGGATTCATGTGGAGACTTTGAGATAAAGACATGAAGATGGCAGGAGTGGGAGGGAGGAGTCCCATGGGCAGGGCTGGCTGGGAGCATACTTAGGAGAGAAGTGCACACATTCAGCTGATGCCTTGACTAAGCCCTGCAGTGAGCTCACCCCGTCTGCCAGAAAGCAGGAAAAGAAGTTGTCAAGTGTCAAGCTCATTCCACAAACCCAGAAAAACTCGGTGCAAGGTATGGAAGGCAGGTAGACAATGGACTTCCCTCCCCAGACTTCTCCTATGCTCACAGAGTGAACCTCCCCATGGCTATACCTCCAGCCACAAGTCCACAGCCTTGTCAGGGCTCTTCAGCAGATAGTAGCCTAGGGCCAGGCTGAGCCCTCTCCACACCAGCTAGCCCCAGGCCCTGCCCTTGTTGGGGTTCTCTAAGTCCAAGCCCAGGACAGGTGCTAAGAAGGAGCTACACAAACTCACGGAATATGGAGAAAGCACCTGTGAAACATGGAAAGCAGAAGCTGCCACATCATTCTTCACAGGGATAGACCAGGCCAGCTCTGGGGGGCACAACACCCTTGCTACATGGAGTGCCTATGCCTGTATGTGTCTACTGGGGTGTGCGGAGGTAAGAAGTTAACGCTGCAGTGCTCCGTGTCCTTGCCCTTACTTATGTGTTTAATTCTATGCCAGAGACCCTCTGGAGTCTGGACACTCATTGTCCCTCTTATACAACTTCAATGATGGCTGAGACTTGCTCTTTACTACGTTTCCCACAGTCCTCTGACACAAGAATCCTCATCTTGCATATGAGATGAAGAAACTGAGGCCCAGAATGATAATACCTCATCAAAGGTCAGCTGCAAACCTGACCTGAATGCAAAAGTAAGCAATTTGGTTCTAGGCTGTACCTGTCTTCCAGGGACCCTGGTTTTGCCAGGAGCCAAGGGGTTCATACAAGGTCACACAGAGAGCAACAGACATGCAGTCAGCCCTGCCACTTCTTCACAGGTACATGACCCCAGGCTGTGCCAGCAATGCGGCTTGTCAGTCAGAACCTCACTCAGAGGCTGGTGGTATCATATGCAGCTGGAAGGAAGTTATTTTTTTATCCCCTAGCATGTGCCAGGCATTGTTCTGAGGCAAGATCACATGATCTTAACCAAAAGACCTACACGATAAAATCACTAATCTTGTTTTTCACTTGTGAACACTATAGAAAAGTGGTGGTTCCTTCTGCCGTGAGCTTTGGAACTGGAAATCAAATCTCTTAATACTGGCCTTCTCCAAACTACAGCAGCCTTTTCGATATTGATCTGACCTTTATTTACAGAAGACCAGAGGAGAAGGGGAGGGGGCAAAGCATATGAGAAAGAAGGAGAAAGAGATGGAAAAAGATTGAGAGAGGATTAAGGAGGTTTCCAGTTCCACACGAGCCCTTGCATGACCCAAATTTTCCATCACAAACAAAATAAACCCTTAAATTTGTCTACAGAGTTGATCCTCTTATAGAAAAAAAGATAAACCTGTGTGTACGTGGAGAGGAAAGTTGGGGAAACTGCCCAGAAGTGGGTGGGCAGGAAGGTAGTGGGCCTCTGAACCAATATTTGCTGTTTCCAAATGTTTCCCAATTTATACAAAGGCAGAGCAAACAAAGAACCTCTTTCTACTTCAAGCAGTCCCCCATTCCCCTCCCCTACAGTGTCCTCTGCCCAACAGCAAAGCCTTCTCTGAAATCCTGGGTCTGGGTCATCATTGGGAGGGAGCGAGCTGGCAATCGGAGAACCTATAAGAACTGTCACCCTGCAGGCCTGCCGGGGAGAGGGTGGTGGAGTACTGTACGTCCAGCAAGTGGGAAGTGGGGCAGCAACCCTTAGCACAATGTCAGGCATCTTCAAATAGCAAATGACACCCCCAGAAGTCCTTGGACAATGGAAGATTCTCAAAGCTCTCATTCCTTCCACAGCAGAGTCCAGAAAAATATGCTTCTTATGCAGAGTAATAGTCCATAGCCCAGTGGAATGAATTCTATCAAGCATTTGAGAACTACACCAGTCTTGTACCTACTCTTTCAGGGAACAGAAAAGTAGGAACATCTCTTGACTGATGTTTTGAGAACACTATATTTGGAAAGGAAAAATCAACAAAGAGATAGTGACCAACATAAAAATATATTTTATTCACACAGATACAAAAAATTTATGCAAAAATATTAGCAAATGGAATCCAACAAATCCTCATCATTACCCAACTGGGTTTATTCCAGGAATGCATATGAGATATCTATCAGAGTAATTGATTGCATTATTAGAGAATAGGAACATCATTTGATGAAATTCAACATCCATTCATTAAAAAGTCTCTTAGCAAACCTACTCCCTAAGTACATAAAGAGTATTTGTACAGAATAAAAATGTACAAAAATCACATTTAGTGGTGAAATGTGAAGTGAAGGCTTTCTTTTTGAATTCAAGAGCAATATTAGCTAACATTATGGCTGGAGGTCCACTCCAATCCATGCAGGCAGGGAAAACAAGTCATAAGTAAAACAATTTAAAAGGAATGAATAAAACTCTCTCTTTTACAGATGATACAATTAAATATTCATAGAATCTAAAGCAATGATTTTACATATTAGGATAAATGAGTTAAGAAACAGAGTCCGATGTTGCCTGGTGTGGTACGACCTGTCATCGCAGCACTCTGGGGGTACTGAAGCAGTAGGATCATGAGTTTGAGCCCAGCCTGGGAAACTTAACAACTTCATGAGATCTTGTCTCAAAATAAAATATAAAAAACAACTGGGAATGGAGCTCATTGCAAAGGTTGGGTTCAATCCCCAGTGACACAAAAAAGAAAGAAAAAGTTGGATGCAAGGCCAATATATAATAATCAATTATACTCATATATACAAAATGATAATAAAGATCACGAAAAGTGTTATCCATCTAAAGTACTATGAGAAAAACAAATATCTAGGAATAAATCTAGCAAAATACATCTAAAACTTTTATGCATCAAACTACAAAGTGTTACTGAAAAAAAAGATAAAGAAACCTACATTCATGGAAAATTACAGTATACCCTAACCACTGAGTTAAAGAGGCAATATTTTTAAAGGTCTCAATTTTCCCCAAATCGATTTATAGTTTCAATGTATTCCTAAATTCGCAAGAAATGCTTTATATTTTGGGGGGGTAAATTAACAACATAATTCTAAAGTTTGCACAGAAATGCAAAATGTCTCAGATATACATTTAGTTAGTTCTGCATGGTGAGGCAAATGAACATTTAATTTTCCTAACCTTGTTCGTTCAACTCTTGGGCACCAAGATCCATAGTACAATTGTCTTGTTTGTTGAACCCAGGTGTTGATTGTGCATGAAATTATCTAAGTGTGTTCTTTAATCTGATATTAGATTAATAATATAAAATTAAAACTATATAGTCAACCATATATTTAAGATGTGCATCTACCAAATAGATATACAATCCGTTCTTATGTCTATTTTCCACACAGGAGTTAAACTGAACTTTTGACTAACGATGGTTTAAAGCCCATTTCAGGTATTTCTCTTCCTCCTCTTTCTTTTCCATGTATCTATGCAAGTTTTCAAACATACACAAAAGTAGAGAAAATAATAAAATAAACCTCTCATAGACAACTTTCCCAATTTCAACAATTGTCAGTATTGTGTCAATCTTACTTCATCTACCTTCTATCCCTCCCTTCTTGCTAGGATGACCATTGCTATCTTATTTCCCCCACAAGAGTATACATCTTTAACATATAAAGAATTTTTTCCTTATCAAAATTAACAATTACTCCTTGTAACCATCTAATACCTGGTCAAGATAACAGTTTCTCTTTCAAAAAAATTGGGTTAGGGGTTAAAAGTAGATCCTAAACAAGACCCACATATCTCTTTACTCTTTTACTCTGAAACAATCCCCTGGATTTTATGCTATTGAGTTTAAGAAACAAGACCTTTGTCCTTTGGAATTTCCAGCATTTCAAATTTGGCTGGCCTGTGTCCTAATAGTGTCACTTAACGTGCCGTTTTTTTGCATAACAGCTCTTTTAGAGAAAGTCCCTCAATTTGGGTTTTTTGGTGTTACCTCATAATTAGAGTAAGATTGTGCATTTTTTGGAAGCAGTTCGACAGACATGATGCTGCCTTTTTTTTTTTTTTTTGGTACCGGGAATTGAACTCGGGTCCTTGCGCTTGAGAGGCAGGCCACCAAACCGCTGAGCTAAATCCCTGGCCCATGCTGCTTTTTTAAAGGTGTATAAGAGGGATTTGTTCCATTATTGGTTCTACTAGCTGTTTTCTTGGGGGTAGTGTCTGACAGTGTTCTCCACTGGAAATCACTGGGGGCTTTTTTGTTGCTGTTTTGTTATTGTTTTGTTTTATAGTTCTGGAGACTGAATCCAGGACCTCACACCTGCTATGCAAGTGCTCTACCATTGAGCTCCATCATCAGCCCTCAAATTCACTGTTTTCCCCTTTTTAATTAATGAGTAGTTTGTGGGATATACTTTTTTTCCCTCATTGAGTTTATTGGTACATTTTAGGTATACAGTATAGTTACAATCATTATTGGGATCTTGTACCTTTGCATGACAGGTCTTGGTTCTCATTTTTCCTTTTGTCCCTGCCCTCCCTTCACCCCCTCCTCCCCTCCCCATTTATAAACATTTTATTTCCATTTTTTCATTTTGTCATATTTTTTTCTTTTCCTTTATTACCTTTCCCCTACCCTTCCCACTTTCCCTACACCTTTAGCCTTTTTCTTCCTATTTCATATTGTCAATTATCTCATTAGGATCTTATGTACTATTGTAGTTTATTCACATCAGAGAAACTATTTGGTATTCACACGTGTGACTTGTTTATTTCACTTAGGAGTATATCCTCAATATGTATCCATTTTCCTATGAATGACTCTAATTTCTCATTCTTTATGGCTGAGTAGTATTCCATTTTATAGACAAACCACATCTTCTTTATCCAGTCTCCAACTGATGGGCAAATAGGCTGTTTCCAAGTTTTAGCTATTACAAACTGTGCTGCTATAAACATAGGTGTGCATATATCATTGTGATATGATTCTTTTAATTATTTTGGAAAGATACCCAGCAGAGGGATGGCTGGGTCAAATGGAACCTCTAGTCCCAGCTCTTTGAGGTATCTCCATATTGATTTCCACAGTGGTTGCACCAGTCTGCACTCCCACCAATAATGGAGAAGGGTTCCTTTCTCTCCACAACTCCTCCAACATTTGTTATTGGTTGATTTCTTGATTGCAGCCATTCTTTGTGGGGTGAGGTGGAATCTCAGTATTGTTTTCATCTGCATCTCTCAAATGGCCAGTGATGTGGAACATTTTTTCATATATTTATTTGCTGTTTTTACCTCTTTGTCTGAGAAATGTCTGTTCATTTCAGATGCCCATTTTTGAATCAGGTCCTTATATTTGGGGGGGGGCTGGTTGCTTTGAGTTCTTTATATATTCTAGATAATAGTCCTTTGTCTGAAGAGCAGCTAGTAAAAATTCTTTCCCACATTGTAGGGATTGAACTCGGGTCCTTGCTCTTGCAAGGCAAGCAGTGGAACCACTGAGCTAAATCCCTAGCCCTATGGGATATACTTTAAAACTATTTAATGTGGGGTTTTTTCCTCATGGACTTTCATCCACTAGTTTTAGCATTCGTTGATGATTCCTGCCAGAATTAGTGTTATATTGGTTGCCAAATGATTTTCTAATATTCTGTCCATATTTATCAGTACTCTAAAGTGAGAAAGAATCTTCCTTTCTTCATACACTTACCTCTTTTTTTTTTATTATCAGCATGGACTTACGGGTTCTTACTTTACTTGGTTATAAACCATGACTGTCTTTTAATGCTCAGATGATTGCATATTTGGCCAGTGGGCAGCCTTTCAGCCAGTTCCTGTGTACTTTTTAATAAAGTCCCATCCTTTTTTAAACACTTCACTTTCTGGCACAATAAGATATTCAGGCTTGCTTTGTATTTTCCCTGTGTGGGCCCTGGAATGCCTCTTTCTGAAACTTCATTCTCTAAGGAGAATTACCTTCTAGTGGAGAATGCTATTTAAAAATCAAATGCTGGCTTTTGGAGTCATTGATACTAGGACTTTTGGCAGAGCTAGAGAATGTGTATGTGTCTAACATATACACATATATCTATATCTACACCTATTTTGGTGTCTGTCTCTCAGTTTCTCTTTCACTCATTCCCTCCCTTCCTCCTTCTCTGCCAACTATGAGTTCACAATGACTCTTCCGATTCTAACTGGATCCCTCAGTACATACTGTGGATTTCTTCCTTCCCATGCTCAGAACTTCCTTCTCTGGCAGTGAGAAACTTGGGTCCTTGTAGACTCCCTATCCTTAACTCCTTGCTGATTTCTTCTGTGTAATCAATCTTCTGATCCTCCAGCTGCCTCTTGACCTGAGTCTCTCAGGTGCCACTGCCCCAGCCATGTCAAGGAAAGGGAAGAGAATGATATATGGTTTTTAAAGCAAAGAAAGAAAAGGGGAGAGGGAAAGGAAGAGCAAGAGAACAAGAAGGGAAACGGGAGGTCTTTTTATCTTTTTCTCCACAGTCCAGACAGCCCTGTGAAGGGCAGAGAGCAGGAGATGTGTGGAACAGATGGAGAACTGAATGGAGATGCTCAGACTCTTCCAGTGTCAGGAGGCCCTGGGCTTCTTTTCCTCTACTCAGTCATTCTTCTGTAATGAGTGAGGAGCGTATAGGGGCTATTTGTCTTCATTTCAAAAGCCAGAGAAATCCATTCTGTAAGCAGGCTTGTTAAGTAAACCCTTTCCTTGTCAGTATAATGTTCAACTTAACCCAGCTGTAACTAACCAATAAGCCAACAGCTGGCAAGGCCACTGACCCTGGAGCTGAGTGGACTCTGTGAAGTCTGACAAAAGTCCCTGACCAAAGGCAGGCAAGCAGGAGTGCTGGCCTTCTTCAGTATGCTGTGTTTACAGGACACCTGGAAAGACCTGGGAAAGATGGAAAGGAGATCAGAGTTCAGGGCCAGGGCCTTGGGTTAGTGCTCTCCAAGGCAGGGTAGAGTCAGAAAACTGTGAGGCAGGCAACATCTGTTACAGCAACCGCTTTAATCACCAACTTCTAAGAGACAAAGCAGGATGATTGAGAGTAGCCTTCTATAGAGTGGGCCAGGAAATCAAATACTGAATATCACGTAGAGGAGTTTACTCCCAGAAGTGAAGTTAATTCCCAGATTTGCATTTGGAAACTACTTACATTATGCAAAGCAGCAATGTAATGTGGGTAGGGGAGTAATCAGTAAACACAGGAAGATATCCCAGCTGCAAAGATTGGCACAAGAGATCATGGTGCCAGCACTCCGTGACTAGACACCTCTAAAGCTGGAGAGTCTTTTTTCATTTGCTTGTATACCTTACAGTGTTCAGGTTGGATAGTGAATTAGGCAAGTTTCTTAAGCTCTCGGTGCCTCTCTTTTCCCAAATAGGAAATGGGAATACTAATGCCTACTTCATAAACTTATTGTGAGGTCTAAATTAGTAATTAAGTTACTTATGGTGTATAGTAATCTGAAGATTCTTATTTTCTGTCTTATTTTTTCTCTACATTCTGAAAAATATCTACCCCCTTTAAGTCTTATGTGCACAGCTTCCCTAAGCTTGGCCCCTCAACTCCCTCTATATCAAGGAGCTCTACAAGATGCAAACAGCTAGATCCTAGAGAATACATTCTACAGAATAGAGCAGATAGCTCCTTGCAGTATTTTTCTGTGTATCAATTACCTGTGCTCTCCTTCTATCCACTTGTCTATTCTTGAGGACTGGAACTAGGTTCTATCATAGGCAGTCTATGGAATAACAAAATGGGCAAGGGTTGGATTAAAAAACTGGACTTCAATCTTATGTTACTTAAAAGGTACATGGTACTGGACAAGTTACTTATCTAGCCCTAGGCTCTATTCTCTCATTAGTAAAAGGAATACAAACACCTCCTTTGTCATAATGGAGATTACTGGCATTGTTATTGAAGTGCTGGCCCTGTTTGTCATGTGACAGTCACTAATAGATGGTAAATACTACTGTCACTATTACAGAACCCCTAGCACAGACAACATACTGAATACACACTCAGTGCATTAATGAAGTGGCTCTGCCTGATTTCTTTATGGCTGCTTCTCTCCTTTGTACTCAACCTTTCAATAAAACATACCCCGAGAAGCTGGTTTAGCAAGCTCATTTTACAGACAAGAAAACGGAGCCCTGTCAGTGGATATAACTGGTAGGCTGCCTTGCAGGCAAGGAATTCTAGAACCTAAGAATTTGGGCTCAATGTCCCAAAGTGTTCCCACTGTCATGTGACACACTTTCTTGGGACGTGCCATTCACATTTTGGTCCCAACCTCATTCCAGAATTTACTTCTCATTGCTCTTTCAACAGGAGAAGTCGAGTTCCAAGATCTTCAGATGGACCCACAGACGGATGACTATTTAAGCTGAACAGAGTCCAATGCTCCCAGGGCCAAAACAAACAAAACACCAATCTCTCTACTGCTCCCACAGCCAATGCCATTGCAAAATGTTCCCACTTTCCATGGAAAGAGGACAATCAAAGTCCACTGGATTCCCAGTGTCCCAAGTAAACCTCTGATCTATACAGATTTATAGATTTATAAACAATTTATGTCAATTATTGGTTTCTGTAATCAAATGATCTTTCCTTTTTAGTTGTCCTAAATATTACCCATAGATAGGCTTTTGTAAATATATACAATTAGTCTATATGCGTAATTCAACAGGTTTTAGCAACCCCATTAGGTACCATCTACTTAAAAACAGATTAACAGGGCTGGGGATTTAGGTCAGCGGTTCGGTGGCCTGCCTTGCAAGCACAAGGACCCGAGTTCAATTCCCGGTACCAAAAAAAAAAACAAAAACCCAAAACAGATTAACAAACCTCCATCCCCAGCTTTCCCTTGAGGGAAGGGATTATGAGATTTCAGAAGAATCACTGAACTGAAGCAATGAATGTACAAACAAGTTATATGCAGAAATGTGTGTGTGTGTGTGTGTGTGTTACTAGGATGAGTCCCTGCCTTTTAGTGGGTCCATGAGTACTTCAATCTTTAGCCTTCTTTTCAAATTCTTAAAATAGGGAGGAAGTGGAGATGAGGTACAGTAATCACCTGTGCCAACAAAAGACTCCTATAACATTCAAAGGTGACTCAGCTCTATTACTTAAGACTACAAATTTGTTCTCCTTGTGAAGGAAGCAGATGACAGTAACTCATGTCTTAGAGTCAACAGCATCTAAGGCTTTGGACAGCAGAACCTGATGACTTGTAAAGAGGAGCATCTTCCAGAAGCCCCAGCATAAAAGATAAGTATACCTATAGTTTCCTGGGGGACATCCTGCTGGGAGGCAATGTAGGACCAGATGTGAAAAATGTGTTTGCCAGATGTGAGTTTTTGGTCCCTAGAAATTCTTGGGCTCTTCCTGCTGACTCTGGGAACTAAATTCTAGGTTGGGAAGAGGGTCTCTCCTGATGGCCAGCCTTAAATTGAGTTCTTAAGCCCCAGCAGTTAAATGGACTGGGGGAGAAGACTTGGTAGCTCATTAAACAAATAAGGAGCTTGAGCTGGAACTCAGGAGTTAGGGTTTTTTGTTTTTGTTTCCTAAGGATCCTTTATGAAGCCATCATTTCCTTCCATTTCCCTAGGCTACACCAGCACACCTTTGATCCCAGCTCCTCCAAGTTAAGATGTGTTAAATTTTCCAAGTTGTCACCCAGGTTTCTGGCCCTTTTTAGGTAGATTCCTGATAGGAGGTCTGGTACTGGGCTAGACCTTTCATCATAAATTAATAGAAAAAGAGCCAAATACATTCAGTGAATGTTTTCAGTGATTTGAGAGTATCTGGATGTAATTCCTGAGAGGCAGAAGAAGATGAATACGCTTTCATTCACTTTCTGCCTTGAAGCACTTCTCAGAATACAGCACAAGGATAGGCGATGCTGGTCTCATTGTGCCAAGGAAGAAGAGATCAGGTAGGAGAGGGTGAGGGAAGCAGAATTCACAGGGTGCAATAATGCAGCAGAGAGAGGTGTGCAGAGAAAGATATACGAAATGTGCATAGGGTTTTTATGAATTGTGAGCGATATATTAAACTATGTATGAAAAGTTACCCCAAGAGGCCAGGAAAAGAGCAAATGCTGAAGAAAGAGCAATTAATGGGGGATCATAAATTGGACATCTTTTAAAGATCTCCAGAGCTAGGGGAGATATGAGATTTGAGCAGTTGCAGTGGAAAGACCTCACTGAATGCATACAGCATTCAGGAAAGAACAATGACAAGAAGCCACACCTTATTATATTATATTTGGATGACTCGACTCTTGGGTAACATAATCAAAGTATAAGAAGAAAAGTTGAGGTCATGTTGCAGAGTTCTTTTTTATTTTTTTGGTACCGGGGGGTTGAACTCAGGACCTTGTGCTTGCCACTGAGCTAAATCCATGGGCCCCTGCAGAGTCCTTTTAAAAGGCCACCCTTTAATACATATTAAATGCAGAAGCATAATTTTAATATGAAGAAATATCTTTTCTCCCAAAAAACTGAGTTTTTCATGAAGTTTCTAAGACATAATTTTATTCACTTTAATTTTTGCACAATTATAATTCAGTTAATTAGGTAAGTGATGCTGCCAGACATTCACATGAAAATGAATGGAATTGTTCCTGCCTATTGAGGCTGCTGGCGTCTGTGTGGCTGTCCACTCTCATCAACTTTCAATTCCTGTGGAAAAGGCAGACATCCAGAAGTTCTGTGGAGCATAATACAAGAGAAAGACCATCAGTTGCTGCCAGTGCTTACTAAACACAGTTCTGCTCCTATTTTCTAAAAGTAAATGGTAGTTAATAAAGATCTTTAAAAATACAGATATATTCCTCACCCTAACTGACATAACTAATGTCCTTGAATACCTGCGCTTTCCGTGTCCCCTGCTCTTCTCATCACCAATACATATATAATTCAACAAAAAATTAGGAACACTCTCAACAATTCCAATGTCCTAACTCTAATATTATTCCCCCGGTTTCCTTGTTTTTGAGGCAGCTATGCCATCTAAACTATACATAACTAGAAAGGGCCTACTGTAACATTAACTATGCTTTATTTGTTTCTATTAATATTGTTTATACGTTTTACTTAAAACCACTGACAGGTGTCTTCTATAGTGGTGTATACAGTACAGTATGTGTCACTTCTCAAGCCCTCTCCCTACACTGAGGTGTTCACACTCCTTTACACTTTATTAACAAAGAGGAAACATACATGAAAACAAGTTCAGTCACAAGTGATCCCAAGTTCTACTATACTTCATATCTCCTTCAAACAATTTGTCCTTTTCCAGAGAATGTCTTTCACTGAGGTCTAATTAAGTTGCCTCATCAGTGAATCTGAGTCCTCCTTGGGCAGAAGGAAACCTCCATATCTTTGCATTCCTATTTGTACTAGCCCAGGATTTGGCCCCTAGTCCTTAATACAAACATGTTTACTTTGATCCCCATGTTATTTCTCCTTGATGTTCCATTCTACTTACCAGAGGTTATGCACGGTCTCAAATTAGCCATGACTGAAAGATACTCTGGCCCTAAGAATTTTTCATAAGTTGTTTTGTTCCCTAGGTTAGCCAAACATTCGGTATCATCGCTGAAGAGTAGGTCCTTGGTTGAGGACTCAAACAGCTGGAACATCATATATTCAAATCCATTTCTTCCAAAGAGCTCCTGGGCCAAACATACAGACAGTGAGTGACCTTGGGCTCCACAAAGCTTGGGGTTGTGGATTCTGCCTAGGAAGATCTAAGTCTGTGGACTGCCCAACTTGCCTCTTGGAAACCCAAGACTTAGCAACAGCTTAGGAGGAGCATGGTAGAAGCACGGTTGGTGGGTTCAAATCTTGGCCCTATCTTTTCTTTGCTGTTGACTTTAGGAAACTCTCCACTGAGGTCCGTGAACCTCAGTTCACTCATTTGTAAATGAGATAATAACACCAAATAGTAAGATGATAAATGTAAACTAGCTGGAAAATAGAAAAAGCTCCAAAATTGCTACTTTGTCACTATTTGGCCAACCGCTGCCACTTTCTGCACCATATTTCCTTGTCTTTCTGCTTCCTAGAGCCCTTGCTACCTTGCTTCTTCTATGATCTGGATCAGCCCCAAGATCCCAGCCATTTTCATCTTTTTGTTCCCCTCCCCTTTCCTCTTTTGTTCATTTCCCTGTGGCCAAGGTGACAGTTTGTCCGTGTAGAAGTTGTCCTTTAACATACTCAATGACAAGGCCATAATTTGTATATCTCCCTGGCAGGTGGTTTGTATCACTGGTGCATGGCTATCCCACTGGGTGGCTTTTTATGAATTTTATTAGTAAAAAGACCAATAGAAGTGATCAGATTCATTTATACCACCAGTGGTTCAAGCTAGCAGAAACATATTAAAAGGCCAAAACAAGAACCTCTTATGTTGACAGCTTTTCCTGGGTCATGATCCTTTAACTAGGCTGTGTAGGTGGTATATACTAAACACGAATTTCTCATTTGCAGGACCTCCAAAAATGAGGAGTGCTAGTGCAAAAGGCAGAGGAGGCTTTGGGTTTTCCCTAGTATTATCTGGATATGTTATTTAGATGTATCTATTTCCCAGAAGGGATACCATTATTCTACAGTACAAGCAAACATTAAAACACATGTAAATAAAACAAGACCGTGCCCAGGCTGCCCAATTTGTGGAAACACATTTGTGTCCACCCATGGGTCAGGCAGAGCAACTTCCATTCTGTTTTTCCTTCATTTAAGCTCAGCCTGGAAAGAAGAGCACTGAGCCGACTCCTTTACCTCTGCCATAGAAGAGAGAAAAGGTTAATTCTCATGGAGTAACTGAACAAGTCAAAAAGGTGCAACAAATCTGTTCAAGTGAGTCTCAAGCAAGCACCACATGTCTAAACTTTCCTCAATCTTAGACATCCCCAGAGCAGGAAGTGATCATAACCACCAGCAGTAATCAGAGGCAGGTCTAGGGGACTCAGGTCTCACTGCTCAGGGAGAAAGTGTGTGAGACTGGGTTGGGTGCACCTGTGCAGCTCCACAAATGAACTAAGCACCTAGCTGGCAGGGAGTGGACCCTCTGTGCCTATACCTGTTGGTTGAAGAGTATCCTGCGAACAAAATCTGCCTTATCTTTCCTCGAGATCACAGCATGATTTGGTACTATGGCTAGGTGGCAGCTCTGAGCCTCAGTCACAGGCTTCCTGGTGCCATCAAGGCACAGCAGCTCAAAGTCTTCCTGCTTCAGATCCTTAGCCCACACTTCGAGATTCTTTCCTGGGACGAGAAACTTGGATCAGCCTCAGGTGTTGGTCAAGTTACCCTCGCTGTGGTAGGAGACCACCACCAGTGCGTGGGCGTCACCAAATACACACACACACACACACACAAATAAAATGAGAAAAATCCACAAATTCAGATCCTTTTTGATTAGAAAGTTTTTAGTCCTATTAAAGGCAAAGGTTTCCTAAAACAAACCTGAAAAAGCCCTAGCCAAACAGGGGAAAAAATCAATAAATTGAACTATATCAAAAGTAAGAATGCCCAGTCAAAAGACACCATTAAGAAAATGAAAAGGCAAGCCACAGAGAGGGACAGGATATTTTTTTCATATGTACAGCTGGCAGAAACTTGCATTCAGAATATATAAAGAATGCCATAAATCACAGGAGTCAGACTTGAAGCCTATCTGCACATTGAGCCCATGACTAAAGCGATAATCAACACCCCCACTCAAGTCTTGAATTAGACAGGAAGAATTTTCTCATTTCCTAAGTTAAAAATGTTATGATCCTATATTATTAATATAAGTCACCAGATCCTGATAGGGTTAATAAAGCTCCTCAATTATCCTGCTGGTAGTGATTCCACACAGGAGACTCAGAGTTTTCCAAGGTAGGAAAGGAAGCACAGGCACATACCATTAGTGTTCTGTAGGACTGCGGAGTGCTTCACAAAGGCTACGTCTCCCTTCTGGACCAGACACCTGAACAGCAAGGGCCAGGTCAGTGAGGAGCAGAAGTGGAAGAGAGGGAGGGTTAGCAGGCATGAAAGGGAGACATCAAGAGGGAGTCACATCCCTTCTATATGTCCAATGCTTGCTCACAAGCAACCATAGCACCCATGTCATCCCTGGGCATTAGAGTTGAGAGAGTAATAAAAAGAGAGAGCTGCCTATTGAGTTTCTTCATGGACAGCCATTGTTTAGGTCTTTGCTTCAGATGGTGAGCAGTTTGTCTAGAGTGGAAGCTCGTATTCTCCTAGGAACAGTCACATCCAAGGGTTGACTCTCTGATTGGGCCAACATCCATAACATTAAGATTATAATCTGTGTGGAAGCTGTGACTTTGAAGGAGTTTCATCTCACTCACATGTCTATATAGTATTAAGAAAAATGGACATGCCTCACTGGACATTTGGTCACTCTTAATCCCATGAAATTGTGTCTCTGTGTTTAAGATGTATTATTTATGAGTAATGTTGAACACCTTAAAAATCAGGTTTGTGCGATCCAGTCAGTTGGAAATGACTAATGGTCAGGAGTACCTCTCTAGGTCTCGATCTCTCCTGACTTTAGGTGTCTCTATACCTAACTAAAATCAATTACTCCCATTCAAACTTGTTGAACTCTTTCACCCTACTTCTTTCCTTCATACCCCTTCATAGAATTGCTTCTTGGATGGTCATGATCATCTATCTTAGGTCCCCTTAAGGTCGAGTAGACAGAGAACTTCCCTATCTTTAACTTCATCTGGGCCTTCCTGCCAGCCTTGCTCTACTTTAAACCAGTGGTTCTCAAAGCTGTGGGCTAGGAACCAGCAGCATCAGTACCAAGGAGAAATCTGTTAGAAACTCAAGTACTTGCCCCACCAGATCTGCTGTTGGGTGAGAAACTCTGGAGGTGAAACCCTTGAACTGGCCTTTACAAGCCTCCAGGAGGTTCTGTTCAAGTGTGAGAACAGCCACATACCTGCTCTGAAGTATTCCCACCTTCTACAAACCTCTGTCTCTCCACACCCTCCCCTCTCCGCTACACTGACACACTCTGACATGTGCTCCTGCTTCCCAGTGAACAGCAGAAATCATTACGTGACTTTCTCCTTGCATTTGTCCTCCAGACCTGCCAGCCTGTTCCCAGTGGTTGTGTCCCACCATGCAGGTAAGAGAAGGATGGTCTCTCTCAGCAAAGGTGTGTTCACGAGGTGCTCTGAATCCTGACCCTGCCCACACTCACAGGAACTTTCTGTTGGATACTCTTTCTCTCATATGATTACTTTTCCTTGTTTACTGGAATTATTCACCAGCATTTATATGTCTTTCATTTAAAAATTTCAAAACCCAAAGCCCTTCCCTGAACCTACACTATCCCAGCAATGGATTCCTCTTTCCTGCTCATCCAAATGCTGAAAAAAAAAAAAAAAAAAGTAATCCACCTTCCTTACCACAAGTGCCTGTTTACATCACCCTTCCTGACCCTCTCCAGTCCAGCTTCCAGGACCAGTTTACTCAGTGTGGTCCTGCCAGGGTCACCAGATCCAGGGCCAGTTCTCAGCATCGTTCTGGGTTATCTCTCAAGTTCATCCTTTCCTCAGCAATTTATAAGTCATCCTTGTAAAATACCAAATTGCATTATATCTCTGGCTCTCCCTGGGAACTCTATTCTCTTCTACTTATGTCTTTTTTCATTTTTGTGCTTCAGCCACTCTATACGATTGTAATGTTATTTTTTAAAACTAGAAAACACACAAATTTGTGTAATTTTACTTTCAAAATTGTGGCTTTCAGCTCTCTTTTGCTTATTGTTCCTTTTTTGAGAACTGACTCCCTGTGCCTCAGCCCACTTCAATCCACATGGTCATAGTGGAGGCAGCTGTGACTTTAAATGTCACTTCACTGCATGAGCTGCATGGACAAGAAGCTTTCATCCAGGAAGGGGATGACACCCTCCCCTTTACTTGGAATTGGGACTAACGTATTATGTTGTGTGTTTGCTCCTTTACAATTGAGGTGCTATAAACAACACTGGGCCTGCTGGTCCATATGGATTGAGAAATAGAGTAAACCACCTTACAGGAAGAAACAGATGAGGCAGAGGTGCAGAAAGGGGGAGAGGTGCACTCAGGTGACACAGAGTGTCCCCTTAAGTTAAAAAAAAATCATTCACTGCTTATCTGGGGGTGCACATCCTGAATATTATCTGGCACTGCAATCTTTCAAGCATTTTGGCTGCCTCTTGATACTCAGCCCCCAGCCATTACATAGAGGAAGCCCCAGAGCATCTACTAAAACTTCCCCCTGGCATAGCCTGGTTCTCACAAGGTTTTCTCACACCAAAGAAGTTCTTATTCATTTTACTGGAGAAACATGAAACAAGATGAGAACGCCAAATGCTTCAGAAAAAGTGCTGAAGAAAAAAACATAAAGCAAGAAAAAGGACATGAAATTTTAAAGACACTGGCAAGAGAAGATTTCCCTGAGAAGTTCAAGAGGAACTGAGTGAACCGGCTGCGATGAGGTGAAGAGGAAGAGCATTCATTCCAGGTGAGGGTTAAGCAAGTCAAAGGTCCTCAGAAGAGGGTGTGTGAGCTCCTAAAGGAACCAGATGGCCAAGATGGTTGGACCAGCAAGTACACGGGGAAAGGAAGTAGGGATGAGATCAGGAAGGGTCTCCCAGATCACAAAGGGTCTTATAGAACAAACAAGGGCCGTGACTTGTACTATGAGTGATATGAGAAATCATCAGAGGGCTCTAAGTAGAGAAGTCTGTTGCTTTGATTTATGTTTGAACTCTAGGTGATGTATTGTGTGGAGGAAGAGAACAGGGAAAATGCATGGAGACCTGTTGGGTTATTATAAAATCAAAGGAGGGATGATGATATTTGGAGTCAGGGTGGTATCAATAGAAATGGATGGTGGGGTCAATTTTGAGTACCTTTTAAAGGTAGAACCGGCGTGATTTGATGATAAACCATACACATACGAAGTGTGAGAGAATAGAGAAGACATAAATAATGGCAAGGTTTTGACTCTTTTTCCAAAAGGGAAAATGAGGTTTCTGAGCAGAATGCAGCAAGGTAGCACTGTGTAAAATTTCTTTTTTGTTTTTCGTTTTTTGAGACAGGGTCTCACTATGTAGTGGAACTCACTATGTAGCCCAGGCTGGTCTCAAACTCATAGCGATCCTCCTGCCTCAGCCTCCCGAGTGCTGGGATTACAGCACCTGGCAGTGTGTAAAATTTCAAGAGCTCACTTTTGTATGTTTAAATTTCAGATAGTGGTTAAGTAGTCAAGGGAGATAACCAGTAGGTAGTTGAATACATGAGTCTGGAGTTTTATTTGGAGTTTTGGGGGACAGCAAAAATGGAATGCAAACTTGGGAACTGCTAATGTATACATACATGGAGACTGAATAAAACCACCAAAGGTGGTGCAGGAAAAGAGAAGACTTGCAAAGATGGAACCCTGGAGCATGTCAGCATGTTGGGAAAGAAGTTTGGAAAGTAAAATAAAGCCAGCGAAGAGCTGAGGTGCAATATCAGGAGAGGGAGGGAGGAATCCAAGAGTCTGGTCTTCTAGCAACCAAGAAAGAAAATACATATAGCAGAAGGAAGTAATCAGCAGGGCCAATGATTCTGGTAGATTAAGTAATGCAAAGACTAAAGACTGGCCTTGAGATTTAGCAGCATGGAGGTGTTTGGTGAATAAAAGTATGGTTTCAGCTGCATGGTGGGCTCTGGTGGACAAATAGGAAAGAAACGTATGGTAGATCATGAGGGAAGTACTGGAGACTTGAGGAAAAGAGAAATTATGGGATAATTTCCTTGAGGGGACAGGGGTTAGCGACATGGCTCACTTGAGATTTGCCCTCACACTTTAAAGGAAGGCCATCCCAGCAGTATAGGCACCAGCTAGGTGGTGGTGGGGGACTAGGAACTGAGGATATATGCAGAGTAATGATGATCGTGGCTGGTTCTAGAAAATATGCTGAGAAGTGAGGGAAAACAAGGACATGATGAGAGTGAAATCAGGGAAGAATATAGGATCAATGGATAGAGGGTCAGCAGAAGCGATGGCTACTGAGACATGAAGTTAGGAACAGGGAAAAGTTAGGACGCATGGAGAAGGAGCTGCCTGAAGCTAGGATTGTCCTTTCTGGGGTCCTTTATTGTGGTATGATGTATTTCTGAAGAGAACAATTCCAGATCCTCTGTATTGCCATCAAAATGGTATCAAAATGGGAGTGAACCTGATACCGATGTACTTTCTACTGTAAAGAAAAATTAAACTATTTTCAGTTTAGCTTTAACATTCAGCATATATTTCTGTAACTTATGTATGGCTTATGAAAGAAGCAAAACTCTGGAGAGGGCAGGGTGAAGCGGACTGCTGGTGTCTGAATAAAAGTCCTTTCTAGAGCCTCACACATGTTCCACATACTCTTATTCAGACAACAAAGTCCTACCGCCTCAGTGTCCAACACTGCCTATCACACTTAGACACAGATCTACCTATCAGGGCAACACCTGCTGCTCCAGTAGGTCACATACCAGACCCTTCCCTCTCCACACTGACCGCACAGACCTTTTCAACTGGTCTCAGCACCCCATGACTCACCTCACCCCATGCCCTTGTCTTTGATGGCCCTTCTTCCTGTATTATTCTTCCTCCAGATTTTCTCAGGCCTCATTGCCTCTCTGAAACCATGAGCCAAAATAACCTCTCCTCCATATAAGCTGATTATCTCAGGTGTCTTGTTATAGTGACATAACCCTGACTAATAACCCCCTTTGTTCTTCCACAGCCCTTACATTTGGGAAGAGTCTTATCCTTTTTGTGTTTATTGTCCTATTCTTCCCATGGGACTTGTGGGGTACAGAGATAGGACTATGTGTGTCTTGTTGGCTGCTGTAACTCCTCTAATAGAATAGCACCTGGCACATACTAAGTGCTCAATAAGTATCTCTTGGATGGGTGGAGGAGCCTAGGAATATCTATTTTTAGAAGATATCCATCAACCACATATAAGAAGAAAAATGTCTGGTGTCTCTCTTGTGATTTTAAACTGGCGCTCTAACATTCTATGGCTTGACTATAATCACACAGAAGAAAGGAGCAAAAGTAGAAGCAGGGAGTTGGCTTTGAAACCACCAATCACTCTTGTTCTTCTCCAGAGTCCTGGGCTCCCTCAGTCACCTGGTCCTGCAAGAGAGTTCTCCAGAACTGGGCTAGACTTCAGTTGCCGAGGCTAATCGGAATCACAGCAGCTCTGTGCTATAGCTCTCGCTCCTTCTAAACCAACACCAAGTTGCTGGGCTGATGAAAAGGGTGAGACAATGAGGGCTCACCAGAGTGGTACAGACATAAAGGGAGTGGACAGACACCACTCACCTGAGAGCCCCACTGGAGCCGTAGTAGCACTCATGGCTGTTGGGAGCACACATGTGGCTTGAGTTCCTGCTGCCACCACACAAAGCACAGAGTTGAGAATCTGGACTAGACCCAGGAGCACAGCTGTGACTGAAGAACTCATCTGTAGGAAAGTGGAATCAGAATCAGCTCTTCCTATGACAACAGCAGAGCCTCAGAGTCGTTCCTAAAACTGAATAATGCAAAGACAGACGCAGTTATCTGGCAACACGTCACTAAGAACAGGTACCTATGGAATTTAAAAATGATTTCAACAGGAGCAAAGTAAAGGGGAACTGATTTAAGATGAGTCAGGGTCTATGATCTCACAGAAATTCACCTTGTCCGGGCAAAGGGTAGTAGCATCAAGGGGTGGGACAGAGATTTTGGCCCCATGAGAGTAAAAAAAAAAGTGAAAGTTGTGGCTGGTTTAACCTAACCTCATATTTTCTGACCTTTCTGACCTCTGTGGTTCCCTTTCTCCTCTCTACAAGGTTTGCCATTATGACTTTAAGTCAGGAAGTCTAGAAAGACATGGTCACCAAGCCCAGTGCTGGTCTCCCAGGTAGCACAATAAAGAAATCAGGCACAGGTTCTGCCCTCTTGGAACCTGCTGCTCATGGAGTAACAGTCAGAACTCTATTAACCACACCAGTGAATTAATGCCTCCCCATTCTGTGAAGAAATAGTATGGTTCCAGGAGACTGAAGGTTGAGGAACCCTCTGTAGGCCTGGGGTTCAGGAAGAAGCCTCAAGACGAAAGAAGAAGAGTAGGTGTCCCCAAGTGAAGGGCAGAAGAGAGAGCTTCCACACAGGCGGCAGCACTTGGAAGGGCCTGTGTTGGGGTGGGGCAGGAGATCTGGCACAGAGAGCTTGATGGAGGCAACTGGAGCTGGACCACAGAGAGGCATCGAGTGAGGGTAGAGGCAGGGTCCAGGCCACATGGGACCTTTCACATCACTGCAGCTATTGTTTTTTATCCCTAAAGTAATGCAGGGTTCTAGACAATGCTGGGCCAGGGATAGTGTACAGTATACAGTCAGATATGCACCTTGCAAACGTCAGCCTGGCAGAGGGGCAGAGGGGTCTAGGGGTAGGCAGGCATTGCAGTGGTCCAGGGGTGGACAACAGCAGAGCAAAGGGGTGAGAGATGAATGGAAGGGGAAGAAATTAGTATTGCTGATGACGGACAGGTAGGTGGAGGTTGACATGCTAGTTTTTTTTTCATTATTTAGAGAATATTAGTTTCTGTAATCAAACCCACGTAAATAAGACCTTACATATTAAATACAGTGCGTTACCCCTGTACAAATGGAAAAAAAATTAACATTTCTAGACTAATATGGCTGTTAATTTCTGCACAATGCCAACTCAACACAGTAAACTGGGATAACTTTTTTCAAAGTTGACAGCACAGTTAAAGTTTCCAAAAATTCAAATTATATATATG
>NW_022900949.1:47196297-47231490 GCF_012274545.1 Fukomys damarensis | reverse complement strand
TATATTTATATTTATATAAAAAGACCAATAATAGCAGTATGTTTTGCATCAATAGCAGCAACAGCTTTTCCAGGTTCTGCAGTCATCTGAACAAAATTATAGACATCCAGCACACTCCATTAAAAAAACAAAAACAAAAAAACAAAGAAAAGAATAATACCCAGAAAACAGCAAAGTTCTGTTACTGTTGTGGTACCTGGCACAATTTTTTTTATTAGCACCTTAATCATCATCTGGAAAGAAAACATTCTAGAGTAACATCATTAAAAACAGCTCTGATAAAGCACAGTCACTACTACGTATCATAAAGCAAGTACAAGATATTTTACATTCACAGAGGTATGATACAGTACTGTCCTACATCTATAATACTAGAGGATACAATTAAAAAGGCCTTATTTCAGAGTTGATTCTACTTTTTCCAGCAGAGGGCCCAAAGGATGATATGACACAGCTCTGTAAAGAAATGTACTTTCTTAGATAGGGTTTCCTTTCATTAATGGCACAGTTTAATTTCTCTTCATGAGCATCAGTTAAAAACCATTTTTAAAAAACCTGGGGTAAACACAAAACAACAGAAGAAGAAGAAGAAAACAGCAAAGTTCTGTTGCTGTTGTGGTACCTGGCACCATTTTTTTTTTATTAGCATCTTAATCATCCTCTGGAAAGAGAACATTCTAGAGTAACATCATTAACTATAGCTCTGATGAAACATGGTCACTACTATGCATCATAAAGCAGGTACAAGATATTTTACATTCACGGAGGTATGATACAGTACCGTCCTACATCAATAATACTAGAATCAGTTTTGGGACATGTTAGATTTATAGCTAGGCCAAATGGATGAACTGTGGAGTCCTCTACCACCCTAGGTAGTTCTGGAACACAACCAACCTTGGCAAGAAGGATCGTTCAGTTTTAGAGAGAATAAAGTTAGTGTGCTTTTGAGATATCCAACTAAATCAAATAGTTCAATATATACATATCTGGCATCAATAAGAAATCTTTGCTAGAAATAAGAACTTGGGGTGGTTATCAATATTCAAATATACTATTAGTAATAGCAATAGCAGTGAATATTTGTCTAGCACTTACCAATGCCCAGCTTTTTATATGTAGCACTCCTGATGGAACCTGAGGTTGCACACATGGACGTGACTGCCTAACGATTAGGTTTAGACTTGGGAATAGTGTTGCTTTATGCAATTGAAATATATCTTAGCCGAATTAATAAAAGGGGATCTTGTAGTGGGTAGGAGAAAAACCAAGGCAATGTGCTTTCAGCATTTCAAGGCAATGTGAGGAAATGGTGCTGAGAAGTCAGGAGGAAAGAACTGGAGCACATCATTCCAGGAAATTAAGGAGTGGAAGGTGAGTGGTTCACACAATGCTTTTGTGACATCTAGCAGTAAAAGGGAGCAGAAAGAATGCAGGGGCTGGAGGAGCTGTTGGAAAGGAGGAGTGTTTAAAGATGGAAGGCATTGGGTGCTTATACATTGAAAGAAATTCTTGGATATACCAGAGAAGGAAATAATAACTGAGGGCCCGAAGCTCTGTGAAGGGAAGTGACCCACACCCAAATGCAGACAGAGGGATGGGCTAGGTAGGAAGGATGGAGGGAAGAGTCAGCTGTCTGGAGGCCCACAGCCTCGCCTGTCTTCTGCAAGTGCAAGATAGATCATCTACTGAGAAAGACTGGCAGAAGGATATACTCTGAGATTTATGGACAATGAGGACATTGGGATAACTATGGAATGCGGTCGGGGAGGAATAATGGGGCACTCATGAAGGTTGGGGGCCTGCAAAGGCCAGTAGTTAAAGCATTTCCAAAGAGACAGCTGCTGTCCTGCCTTGTGAAGTTCCCCAGCAGCTGCTCAGCTGCAGAGAAGAGCAGGTAATTGGGCTCATGCAGGGTTGGGATTTATCATATGGGTGGGGAAAGAGAAAAACCCTTTTAGGTACTGACAAGAGTGTTCTGAAATGACTAACATGGGAATCCAAGAGACAGGATGAACATGAAAGACTTGAAAGACATACATTCAAGGTAGATTTTCAATTAAGAAAGTGGACAATTTGGTTTATATGTGAAAAATCACACACACACACACACACACACACACACACACACACACACACACACACACAAAACCCAACCTGTGCCTTGTTTGTTCCCCGAGCCATTTGTAAGATATAACAAATAGGGTTGTTTCACTAAAGTCTGTCCTTACAACCAAGGCATTCTCTTAAGAAACAAGTGGAGGAAGAGAAAGGAGAGGACCTGCTCAGCCCTCACTCTTTGTCAAGCCCTTGACACTACTTGACTTAGAGCATACTTTGCCCTTCATCAGAACTGCATTTCTCCCCTACCCAAGTACAGGCCCACGGAAGGGACTACCACAACTTCTCCAGAACACACTCACCGAGTTTACAGGACCCAGTCTGGTTGTATATTAGGCCCATAGGGATGTTCCAGCCTGCAGAAGTGCCAACTGCAGTGTGGCAGGACTTCTTGCCTCGCAGAGAGTTCCAGGTGATATCAGCATCTGATTTCTTAACCACAGCCACAACATAATAACCTTGCAGAAGAGACAGTGAGATACAATTTCTGTTCTTTTTAGGGAGAACAGGGAGTTCTGACCAGCCTCTCTTCAACTAGGCCATTTAATGACATCTGGATGTGGTGGATGACAGGAACTGGGTATTCTCCATTTCCATTTCATTTCTGTTGGCTAGGGTTGTGGAAACTACACTTTTAGTATTTTCTTGCAGCTATATCGTTAGTATAAATCAGGATTGTAAGACAGAGAAGGTGGAAATGATGCAGAGATCCTCTGCCTTCTCCTTTGGCTCTTTCTTTCTGCTAGGAAACAAAGTCTGGAAGTGTGAGGTTTTTCTATGCAGCTTTCTAGTATCCCTTCTCCACCCTAGCAGATTAGACACTGTTGAAGGAGCTGCAGCAGCAACAGCAATATTGGGTCTGACTTTCTATCCCTTGATCACAGATGCAGGCGTGTCTTGAATTCACAGTACTGGGGGGAACCTTGGAAGAGGCAGCTCTCCTAGGGATTCAGTTCCATTACTCTCTGGCGGGAGTCAGAGGAACTTGGCGTCTACTTCTGCTAATGTTTAATTCCCCATTTTAAATTCCCTCCTGCTTAAAGGAGTGCTCATTTTTTATTTTGGTAAAACTATTCGTGTTCTTTTAAAAACTATTTTTATTGGTACATATTGTAGTACATAATGATCACCTTTATCACAGAGAGTTGGTACGTGTACATGACATTTCTTAATTCTTTAACTCCCTCTCCTCCCCCTCCTGCATCTCTTGGACCCTTTCTCCCATACATATAATTTAAACATGTTTATAGTACGGAATGACAGAATAATCACATTGCCCATAGAAAAGGGTGCTTTATTTTTAAATAGCCTCTTTACTAATTCCTTGCTGATGTACTTGCCTGTCTGTTCAAGCAGAAAGCAAGGCCATTTCAGAGAAGACTCAAGTTATATTTATATCTTACATATAAATATATAATATACAACCTGTATATATAAATGTACATATTTGGAAATTGATTACAGTATATTCATTTAAAAGGTTTGTGCGTGTGTGTGTGTGTGTGTGTCTATGTGTATGCATAGAGTCCCAAGACCCAACTTCTGTACCTCCAGGGACCTCTGCAAATGTATTCAAGGGCTGCTGCTGCTGCTGCTGGCACCTGACTTATCATTCTCTGGAGAATGAGAATATCCTGTACTTGTCGTCTTACTCTAGCAGGACCCCCTCCCCGATAGCTATCATTATTAGGTCCTGGGCCTAACAAACATACACTACTGTTCCTTAGTCACATCTACATACATGTACACACATATTTACATACAAATCCTGCTAATTTAATGAAATATTGACATGCATTATTTTCAGCAAGTTGCTTTGTTCTTCAATAATATGTTGTGGACATCTCAAATTCAGTAGAAATAGACACAGATATCTTATTCTGTTACTGGTTAAATCTAAGTTATGTCCTATTGGATTGATGCATCATACATTATATTTACATTGTAACCTATTTTTCCTATCATAGCTGCTTACTTATACAACTCTTTGTACATATAAGAGTGCACACTTAAGTATTTCTATTGAATTGGAATTCAAGAGTTTTAATAATTTTTTATATTGTCTGATTTTCTAGGGTTACAGAAAGCATCTTCCAATAGTAACAATTTAATCTCTTCCTTCCCCAATATTTAAAAAAGCCTTTTTTATCTTAATGCATTAGTTTTGAAAATAATGTGAATGATCTTTGTTGAAAGAGGGCATTCTTACTTTGTTCTTGATTCTAATGAGAATAGGATTACTATTTCAGGCATTTCTATCCAAGTATTATATAACTGAATGGTGCTTGTTGAGTAAGGCCTGAAGTTCAGGCTAAAATTGGTAAGATTTGGTTCCTAAATCTTTTTAGAGAGTCAGGTACACATTGCCTTTCCCCAGGTTTTATCAATCCAATTTCTACATATTCAAGCATGGGAAAGTCGGGAGTCCTTGTGGCAGCTTGGGAATCAAGGCAGTGGTTAAGATCTGCCTTGCTAGGTTCTTCCTAATTTCCTCAGCCATTTAGCACCTAGGAGCCTACATATCTCCTTGGTAGAAGAGTGATGCTGAAACCTATCCCAGAGGGCAACTGAGGGTGATCTGATGTGCTATCCCAAGCACTGTGTTAGGGATGGGAATGGCAGGATCTCTAGCCGTCTCTAGCCGTGCTGCTAATGGCAGAGGCAGTACCAGAGCAGATCCCCCTGAGGCCATAGCCAGCCCATACCTACCTGTCTGAGCTCTATTATACCAGTTAGGAGCCAAATAATGTTGCAGGGCCTCTCTTCAGATGTCCCTCTGGCATTGTTTTGTTTTCAGTACTGGGGACTGAACCTAAAGTCTTTGCACTGAGCTCTGTCCCCAACCCTTTTTAATTTTTATTTCGAGACAGAGTCTCACTAAGTCACTAATTTTCCCATTCTGGGCTTGAACTCGCAATCCTCCTGCCTCAGCCTCCCAGAGTGCTGGCAATTCAGGCCTGTGCCTCCAGAGCTGGCTTGGCATTGATTGTTGTCATCCATCTCTGTATGCAAATGTGCATGTATGCATGAGAGAGAAACTTGGTGATTACACACAAAGTCCCCTTCTCTCTCTACTCAGATGGAAACTTCTCCATCACAGTAAGCCATCTTGTCAGTGTCTGAACTGTCTTCAAAGCATCCCTGTTGATCTGAATTTTCGTATCACCAGTTTCTGAAAATTCCAATTCCTCTTGAAGCAAGCAGGTTGTTTCTGACTCTAAATCACTAGACTAGAATACATGATTGATGGAAAATCACTCTTAGGATTGGGCAGGAAGACACAATTCAGAGTTGTTGCAGCCATGAAAGCAGAAAGGGAGAGTGACAGGGTCCTATCTGCAGCTGCTGCTGGTAACCAAGGGAATGACACTTTAGCTGCACTCAGGAACCTCTGTGGAACACAGGTGATGAGAAGGGGACAGAGTCCACGTGATTCTGCCTGTGCTGTGGGATCCAAATCCCCTCAGCTCCCCAGATCTCCATCTCATAAGAAACACTAAACTCAAGTAAGCCCCTGGTTTTCACCTCAGGATCTTTTATCATAGTGGTTTGCAAATTCTTAAAGCATAGATTGCTAGCACCATCCATAGAGTTTCTGGCACAGCAGGTCTAAGGTCAGGCTCAAGAATTTTCTTTTCCAATAAGTCCCCAGGTGATGGTGATATCACTGGCCCAGAGACCACTGCTCTATCTGTTTTACAGGATTAGGTTCTTGAGGAGGGGCACAGACCCTCTCTGCCTATCTGCAGGCAAAAGATAGGAGAACCTGCACCTGGAAGTGGTCTCCTCTGCTGAAGACCAGGGTGACTCTCAATTCCAGCTGGCTACAAGCCAAAAGATGGGTTTCCTTTGCCTTTTCCTCCTCTCTCCAGTCCTTTACTCAGCCCCAGAAATGCCAGGCATGGCTCCTGCCCAGTGCTGAACTTCACAGATGAGCAGCCTGCATGTGCAGGAGCAGTGGGGTGGTGTCAGGAGGGCTCAGGGTTTCCAGTCCCTCCACCTCCTTTCAAGCTCACATGCAGTCACCTGTAGGGCTGTGTGGCTGTGTGCAAACCACGCAGACCCTGAGCCTCACTCTCCCCATCTATGTGACATGGGACAATAGCGCCTACACCGCAGGGTTGCTGAGGCGAGTAAATGGGTGTAGTGCAAACAGGAGTCCTTTGTAAAACATACAGTACCCTACAGATACAGTTAGTGTAACTCTAGGAAAGATTTGCATATTAACAATGAACTATGACTTCTTTCCCCTCTGCAACTCATAACTTTTGCTTATTTTTAAGGCTTTCTTCACCCTATTCCCAACAAGGGAGCCCCAGTGTTACTAATTCTTACTCACCTTCCAAGGGTGAATTCACACATTTAGACCCAAGCCGCTCATTGCTACCTTTAGCTTCTAAAAAGAAAGATATAAAGTTCACAGCATTAAACTCATGTATTACTCCATCCAAAGTCGTGAGCTACTCAGTGTCAGGCTTCAAGAAAAAAATGAGAAGCACCAAGTAAGCAATCTCATTGGTTGTCAACTAGCCAAGGTTCTATAGGCCCATGTAACCTCCTCTCCACCTACACTTTGCCATTTCAATGTTAGATTTTGCTCCAGAATCTCCTCAATACTCAGGCAATGCAAAAGAAAGAAAATAAGATGCCTACTGAAGGGGAGGAGAGGCAGAGACCACTACGCATTTTGGCAAAGCTTCCTTTGTGTTAGCTGTGTAAGTCCTGGAATCTGCTTCTGAGTCAGTGGGCAACTCTAACACAAACTATTTGGCAAGTCTTGTGAGGGCTCTGCTCCAACATCACTCTCTCAGCTCTTTCTTCCTCTTTTTTTTGGGGGGGTACTGGGGATCGAACTCAGGTCCTTGCACTTGCGAGCTAAATCCCCAGGCCTCTTCCTAACTCTTGCATCTATGTCTTATCTGGTTCTGACTCTGGGAAGAGGGATTTTTACCTATTAGCTCCCTATACTCTGACAGTAGTTGTTATTATCCTATTACAGAATTATATTATTTCCTTGTTTCTATCCCATCTTGCCCATGGTGCAGGGAGATGAAAACACAGAGAGATGCTCCCCTCTCCTTACTGTAGTTCTCTCCCAGGACAGGCACCAGGCCACATTGGCCGGCTATGTAGACAAATCCTCCATCCAAGCTCATGGCATCTGCTTCTCCTTTCTGCAGAGAAAAACAAACCCCACAAATTCAAGCTATCTCTTTGTTCTTTTACTCCTGTTTTCCCTTTCCACTATGGGTAACTCCATTTTGGCCCTCTGACTGTCTTTTTTAAAAACCTAAAAACCCTCTACCCAGGAGAGGGAGACATCAAACAAAAAAACATTATTTTCTTCTCTAACACTATGAAGAGATAGTAATCAATAACCTAAACACAGGACTTTAAACTGAGACTTAAACAGATTTATCCAGTGCAATGGCAAGTGGTCCAAAGTTCCCTGTGTGTAGGCTTTCTTTTACCTCCTCAGTCAACTCTCTCTCAATCCTGTACTACTTTCCAATTCTCCTCCTCCATCAACCTACACCTAACACTAATTCTGTCCCTAATCCTGAATTTGATCCTGTGGACCACATGCTCCCCACCATATGCCCCTCAACCCTAGGCCCCTTCTTCACCTCCACCATCACAGGTCTCCTCCTGGCCCCCTCCCCTCTCTCTTTACCCTCCTTTTCTCTCATGCCCATCAACTCCCTCCTAAACCAGAACGTCAATGGGTCTATGTCCTCATCCTCCAGCAGATGGCAGGGGCAGAGGACATTATCCACATACATGTTCCCTTATCCTTTTTTTTTACTTTTCCCAAATTAAAAATGACTGGGCTTCAACCACCTGCAGGCCCCAATTCCGTGTCTGATCTGTCATTTTCAGTCTCTGTCCCCCTTCATACTCTAATGCCTTCTCTGCCTTCTAACTCTCATTAGTGTAGCTGTAGACTATTAAAATGACACAAATAATGTAAGAGATCTCTGTTGTGATTCACCTAAAACATACTTTGGTATCCCCTAGGGAAAGAATTATCTTACGTGTCTCATCTGTTTGTTTGCCTGTTAATATGTGTTCATAATCAACTCTGGATGTGCCAGACAAGATTCCTACTGTGGCTGAAAAAGCAGCGCTGGGACCAATTTATTTCAGTTTTCTCTATGATGAGTGGCTTTTCCAGGTTTTCCCTGGGTTCCCAACCTCCAGGCTTAGGGAAAATACTATTGTTTGCTAGTAAACAACACAATATTTTTAAAAATCTGTGCAAGATCACATCAGCCATGGCAACAACAAAGACTAAACTGAGAACTCCAAGCCCATACCAAGTAAATACAAGAAAAAAACTGAAATAAAACAAAAAATTAATGTCAAGGGAAAACATGCCAAAAAGGTAAAGATTAAAAGAAAGGGTTTAAACCACTAGGCTGAGTTCAAGCTGGAATCTAAAGGTTGGTATTAGGTTGGTATTGAGAATAAGTCAAACTACAAGGCCAAACGTAAGGTAAAAAGTGTCTCTGGGGTTACATACAGCCTACACTATGTCTAACAAGTAATAACCTGAGATTGTCTTAGGAGGCCAAAAGACAAAACAGCCTCCCTGACCACCCATAAAAAGGTAATGAGGGGACATTAAAACATTGTAGTCAATTGGCAAATTTACTTTAAATTCTGTGGTTTAAATTAATATTTTTGTTTGATGGACTTGCCTAAAATATTTCTTATAAACAGCTTTGGGATGGTTCATGAATTACAACTGGCTTGCTTTTCTGTTAGGTTCTGTGTATACTAAGATAATTTGTCATTCAAGGTCATATAAAGTCCTAAGCAGTTATTAGCCCTAGGTAAAAGATAAGATCAACAACAGGAACAGTATTCTAGCAATGAGGGATAATAATAAACTATGATTAATTAATAATGCCTTCAGGACAGGAGTGGGTATTTTTAAAAATTTAAAGCTGTCAAAATCAAAATGGAGTCACTTATGTCAACCCCATTAAAAATAAATAGAGCCAAGAGGTTATAAGGAAGGGTTCTTATGCTTAAGTGCCTGGTTGTAACTAGCACAAAAGTTATTTGGGTCTGGATTTTAAACTCTTTTTCTTAAAAATGGCTACCAATTACTATTCTTAAATAATTATTTTTGGTTCATGTTTGTACAACTGTCTTCTCCAGTTTATTTATTTTAGAATTTCCAACAATAAGTCTGAAACCAATGCCTACATCTTCTACAAAAACTTATTTGGATCTCATCACACAGTTTAGATCTTAATGTCACCCTACCTCTGGTAATTATCAAACTCAAAAAAGTCCCCTAAAGATATCCCCACTCAGCTCACTGGAGTTACAGTTGTGACAACTTTGTCCCTTATCAATGATTTGACTTTGTTGATTCATCATGGTGACAAAAGAGCTAAAATTCTCAGCACCCAATTTTCTTTGATAACATATTTCTGTCCAGCACCTACTTGACAGTCATAAAACAGTACACTAATAAGGACTAAAAGTAACACAAGATAAAAGTAGATACAAAACCATCATATCCCAAGCCATGTGTGGTGGTGCATTCTGTAATCCTAGCACAAGGGAGGCTAAAACAGAGGATCACTGTAAGTGCGAGACCAGCTTGGGCTACACAATGAGTTCAAGGCCAGCCTGAACTTCACAGTGAGACCCTGTCTCAAGCAAACAAAGAAACAAACCCATTCTTTCCTGAGCTGGATGTGGTGGCACATGCCTGTAATCCTAGCAATCAGGAAGCTGAGGCAGGATTATTACTCTGTGTACAAAGCCAGCCTGGGCTACATAGTGAATTCAAGGCCAACCTGAACTCAATCTCCCCGACCCTAATAAACCTTTCTACCTATATATAAATGCTTAAAAAATATTGGTTTTGAGCTCCTAGCTAAATTTCTTGGCACAAAAAAATACAACCAACCTTCACCCTACTTCTCAAAACAGTTAAACAAAATGGTCCTAGGTGGCCAAGCTATCTGCATATTTTAGTGGGAGCAACTGGCCTAATTAGAAAAGCCCAGGCTTTTTCTAGTCCAATATCTTACAGTCTATATCTCTCATTCCTTACATCCTGCACTAACTCATTGCACTCATGCTACAAACCCAAAAAACATGGGTAGATCTCCTACCCATTGTCTTCCTACACATCCAGGCTATTGCCCACTCACTCCATCTCCTCAACTCATTCAAACTGATTTATGGGCATCCCTTTGTTCTTGGCAACACTCTGCCAATACAACCTTTTTCAGAAACTACCTACCAATGCTCTTCCTAATCAGCCAACGTCTATAAAACTTTCTTCCTCAAAGCTGATGACAATTCCCACTCCCTTATCAATCCTACCAGGAGATAGCATCTACCTGCAAAATCTTCAACCCCAAACCCTGTAAACCAAAGTGACAAGGACCCTGTATAGTTATCCTTACCATACCAACAGCCACAAAACTTTCAGGTCTTCCCTCTTAAATTAGTTTCTCCAGACTAAAATTCATATCTAAGAAAAAAAAAAAAAAGCCAAACTCCACACAATTCCCACAAGTGGAAATCCCAACTCCTGACTCCTACATCTCTCTATTTCATGGCCATCCCAAAAGAAACCAATCAACATGAGCAAATGTGAGGTAGCCCATGATCTGTTCCCTATTCCTCTCTGATCTTATTGTACTACTCCTCAAAGACTCCTAACTAGAGATTTCATAGTTTCCTCCTAATACCTCTTGGCCTGATTAGAAGCTCCACCCCCACCACTGGGTCTCAGTTCATCCACCTCCAAACTCATCATGATCTACCCAATCTCATGCTCCCTGTTACAGTTTGTATTAGGTATGCCCCCAAAGCCTCATGTCCCATAGATGAGGTTTGGGGAGGTGACTGGATCATGGAGGTGTGCTACTTATCAGTAGATTAGTCCACTGGTGGGTTTATAGCTATATGTGATATCAGGAGGTAAAACCTGGTCAGGGGAGGTGGGTCACTGGGAGTGTAGCCTGGAAGAGTCTATCTCCCCCTCTCCTCCCTTGGTTGCTCTGCTTCCTGCCTGCCATTGATGAGCAATTCTGCCCTGCCATGACCCTCTGCCATGCCACCCTGCCTTGGAGCCAGCTGACTATGGACTGAAACCTCTACAAACTGTGAGCCAAAATGAGCTTTTTTCACCTTTTAAATTGTGGGTATCAGGTATTGTATCTCCGATATGAGAAAGTAATGACACGCTTTTCTCTTGTTTGAAAATGCTAGCCCCGATAAAAGATTTACTTCTAGCCTGGACACTCCCTCAATCTTACCTTCAATCTTTTAAACAGGATAAATCTCCCCTCTGGCCTAACATTTCTGTTGTGCGCATCTCTATCATCTTCAGCTTATACATAATCGCCACTCCTAAACCAACCTGAATAAACACTCAGACACAAATTACTGTACAAAAATATTTAAACCCAACCTTTAAAGATATGACCCTCTTAAATCATACCCAATACCCCTGCCAGACAAGGCCACCAAAGCCATTCAGACATATTTCATTAACTTCTCTAAATTCTCTATGATTTCCTACACAATTATTGGTCTCATAACGCTTGATACATCCTTCTTATTTCAAGCCCCCCCTTACATTAACCCTGAGCCAACATGTAACTTCTCAATGAAACCAGGCCATCCCTATCAAGAGCCACAAGACAATCAGTTTCATGGGATCAATGATAGCATCACACCTGAGACAAATGAAAAGTCCACTCAACCCCTTCTTCCTCTGGACCACCAAAAAGCTCAAATTCAAGCTCTTCCCCAATCCTATTTACTCCTAAACCCTCCAAGCTTTTCTTATGGGATCTCATCCACATCTCAGACTCCAGTAACTCTGTATAAGTTCAAAGTATAACAGGGACCTCCTTGACTGGTTCCATCTTGATCTGGAAAAATAAACCAAGTCCTCTAATTCCAGGAAATTATCTTGAATGTTCCTTCTGTAACCCCTACAACTGACAATTTTAGGAGACTGTATAACTAGCAAGATCTTAATCTTAAAAGTTGCTGCCAGGAGGTTTACCAAAATTAGGATCTCATCAAGTCAAGAAAGACTGTTGTACAGTCTCCTAAGTTTGTCAGTTTTTCAGTCTTTCATTTATCACTTTTTCTTTCCTAGTCACAAAAATATCAATTGCTCAGAAGAAATGGAAACTTAATAACATTACAACTTTATCACTCAGAAATTATGTAATGATCTCTGAATGATGAACATATGAGCTATTTTACTTATTTTTCATTTATCACCATGTACTTTTTTGTTTTGTTTTTGTGTTTTGAGACAGGGTCTCACTATGCAGTTGAGTCTGACCTGGAACTCACTATGTAGCCCAGGCTTGGTCTCGAACTCACAGTGATCCTCCTGCCTGAGCCTCCCGCATGCTGGGATCACAGGTGTGCGCCACCCCTGGCGCACCATGTAATTTTTTATGAATCAGAAATAAAATTAAGAATGAAAATGTTGCTCTGTATTCCCAGTCCATGTGGCTCTGATTGCACTCTAAATGTACCCCCACTTCTCAAGGCTTCTGGACAGAACACACCACAAGCTCCCTGGACTCCTGAGCTGAGCCCCAAGGAATCCAGGTCATGGGCTGGCTCTGAGCTGAAGGGGTGTAAGGGATGGGCAGGGTGGGGGTTTGCAGAATGAGGGCTAACAGACCACAAGTACTAGTTTGGAGGTTGAGGAGGAGGTTCTTGAGGAAGGCCTCTCTCGTGCCACACTGGGTAATCACTGAGTGTCTGAGGGCCTGAGCTCAGCTACTGAAGTGGGGCCTCCTACCATGATGGCAGCAATGCAGTCTTCAGGGGTCTCCTCTGTGGTACACACCAAGGCACCACCACTCAGCGCACTCCACTCAGCACACTTGGCCTTCTCATGGTGGCCCACTGCACACCACTGCACCCTCCGGGAGTCTTCCACACCTGGAGTGGAGTAGGGCAGGGATTCAAGGGAAGCCCAAATGCAGTGCTTCTCGACAGGGTTCTCAGGGATAGCAGCAGAGCTGCCTATTTCATTTCTGCTTCCCTGTGTTCCCTATGTCTAATTTTCAGGAAGAGCAGCGAAGGCAGAGCTCCTCGCCTACATACCTCACCCCAGGCATCATCTCCTATGGTGTCCAGTCCAAACCAGGTCCTGCTAGGGTTTCTGCTCACTGGACTGGGCTCCCCAGGAAGGGATCAGGGCCCAGTGGGTAGTCATATTCCTCTTGGGGGCTGCTGGTTCCCCTCACCCAGCGGCTTTACTCATCACATCTAATACTTGGGCTGTCCTCTTACAGATGCTCAATAACTACAGATTAACTATATGGAAGGAAAAAATAGAGAGGAAGGAAAGAAATGAACTGTGGGGATCCAGTAAAAGGAAGGAGCCATGCTTTAAAAAACTCTAGAATTCTATTCTAGTTCTGCATCTAATGGTGGAATTGGCTGTGATTCCACTTCAGTTTAGAATAGATTCTTTTTCCTGTCAAATAGAACTGTAGCTGAGCAGGATGGGCCTGGTTAATGAAAAAGAACCAAGTCCATCACTAATTCAAGTTGTCTACCATATGAAGGTCTTCAATGCCTTTCTGTAGGGGCTGGATAGTCAGCAATAGAGTGTTTGCCTAGCATGTATAAGGCCCAGGAAGGAAGAGGAAGGGAAAATAGAAAGGGAAGGAGAAGAGGAATGGAAGGAGGTAGGGAGGGGTGGAAAGAAAAACACATTTTATAATCAAATAACTTAGGCCCAGCAGAAAGTCTCCTCATAACCTAGTTCACTTGGTGGCTCCTGTGGACTCTGAGGACCAGTAAAGCTGGGTGAAGTTCACAGGCACTAGGAGAGCCTCAGTCAGTGACTCCTGCCCTGTCACGTGACCCAGGCTGGCCAGATCCCTCTCAGGACCATGCATACCTCTCTCCACATGCTGAATGGCAGAAAAATACTCATATCCCAGGTACAGCTTGGTGTCCATTTTGGGGGGGACCCTTAAAAATCCATGGGCAGCATCAGTAAACAGCAGGTCTTTCCCATGAGGGGAGCCGAAAAGCTGAAATTCTGACGACGTATCTTTTCCGAAGTATTTCTGTTCAAAGGGTAAAAGGAAGAGTGAGAGAAGGAGGCTGACATTAAGGTAAAAATAAAACAAACTTGAAACCAGGTAAGGGAACAGAAAGGGGGAGACACCCAGTCATCCCTCTTACAGTCACAATTTCTGTGGTTTCAGTTACCTGCAGTTAACCACATTCCAAAAATATCAAAGGGAAAATTCAAGAAACAGTGAGTCTTACACAGCTTTTATTACAGTATATTGTCATATACTGTTGTTAGTCTCTTACCCTGCATTATGTATAAATTCAATTTTATCATAGGTTTGAATATATAGGAAAAACGAGACCGATGATCCTCAACTTCAGTAGTTTATTATTTTTTGACATTACAGTGGATTTATGGGGACACAAGCACAGGTTGGGGTGCATGTGTGTAGGGCTTGGTACTGTTCAGAGTTTCAGACATCCATGGGGTCTTAGAGTGCCTCCCCACAGACGGAGAGCTGACGATCAGGGCCTGAGAATGAAGATGGGGCCAGGGAGTCCACTGTCCTTGCTGCTCACAGCATAATCAAGTTTCCAGGGAACACTTCGCTCATCCTTAGTGTCTACCTTGTGGGCCACAGGGAGACTGCCAGGGGCTGTCCCCTAGATCTGACGAAGGGGTGGGGTGGCTGAAGGTCAGGCAGCACCCCTCTCCCATGTGGGCTGCTGCTCTGGGTTCCTGTGGAGCAGCAGTGAAGGGCTGCCTCATTCTTTACTAATGGCCCCAGTGGCGAAGGTAGTCTTCATCTTGAAGTGGCTGGTGATCCAGTACCATGCCATCATGGCTAGAGGGCAGGCATCCTGGGCTTGTCCCCTCACACCAGGCCTGCCACTAAACGAAGACTTGTGAGGCATCAAATAACTCCTTCCCATTTCTGGCCTAAAAAAGCTTTGATTATGATCCAGCTGCCTGGTCCAACGCCATTCCTGACTGTTCCTGATGGTAGCACCTATCTATATGTTTTTTAAATGACTGATTTTCGCTCTTGCAGAGGCTCTGTATGAAATATCACCTGCTGTCCTCTTGGGTAACTGCCCCTCCAACATACACTTCCTTTGGGTGCATACAGCCTACTCCTCAGGGCTCAGGAATCTTCCCAGATACATCTTTCAAATCAGTTTCTCTGTGTTCTACAAAGTTCTCATTCTGTCCTAGATGAACCCAGATTGTGTGGTTCCATCTGCTGGCAATCCATTCCTGTATTCTTTGTATCTCCCACGCTCATCCTGGGTGATTCAAGGGCAAGTCTTTGTCTAGTTTATTTCTGAAACCCCAACACTGACCAGAGTGTTGACAGAGATGGGACAGGATAGTATAACTGCCACTACTGCAGGACAGACCTGCATGTGACCCATAGGAAGGAAGTCAGGAGGGAGAAATCACAGACCAGTGATGTAATGAGGACCACTACATGAAGGTGGAAGGTCCATCTGTGCTGTATGCTAGGGACCTGTTTAGAATTGAAAATAATAAAACACGGCAAGAGGAGCTTCTGCAGAGAGTCTGTAGCCTCCGGGTTAGTGATGCCAGTTGAGGGCTGTATGTGATCTGCAGTAATACAGACTGAATGCCTTGTCAGGGAAGTGGGTCATGCATTGGAAGTGGGTCATTGCAAGGCTCTCACTGTCTTAGATGAATGAGGAATTCTTCAAGGCAAGAATGCAAGGAGGAAAACCTCTAATCCAAGCGGGAGAGGAGGACAGCAGTGGGGATACCTGGGCCTTGCTGAGGAGCTCCCAGATCAAATCCGCTTTGCTGTCCACACTCCGAGCCACGACAGCGTGAGAAGGGACCTTGGCCAGAAAGCACTGTGCATACTCATCCACTGGCCTCCGTGTGTTGTCCCGGCAGAGCAGCTCGTACTGGTCCCTGTCAGCCTTCTTGGGAAGGACCTCTGGGAAGGGAAAGTCCAGGTGAGCAGACTGCACATGGAGCCATGAGCTGCAGTGCCCACTTCCCAGTGAACCATAAAATGTGTGACCTGAAGGTGACTGAGGCAGAATCTATTCCAAACACATTTCATACAAATGAGGAACTGGTGGTCTTGACAGTGGAATGATGGGTTCACAACCTTACTGGAAGAAGGCACAGGGTCGAGCGGCATGCCTGCCCTGCCCTCCATTGCCTCACTTCTCTGCAGCTCTGCCGGTAGAAAAAGTGACAGCAAATGTGCAGTGAGCACTCACAGCCCACCAAAGACTGTGCTCAAGGCATTGGTGCTCAACTTCATTTAATCTTCACAACAACTGGAAGAGGCTGACAGATATAATTAGCCCATTCTGGAGATGAGGGCTGACACCATGCCATACTAGGACAGTCCAGGTCCTCCACTAAAGCAGCAGCATACTCCTGGAGGCAGGACCTGCTGGGGGAATGCAGTGAGAAGGCTGACGAATGAAAGGAAGCCTAGAAGCCAGCACTCTAGAGGTATAAAGACAGAGGCCTCTTGACTCCCACCGCAAAGGTATTAGAAGGTATTGTGGCTTCAACACATTTATAGGTTGAAGTCCTAATCCTCAGTACTGCATAATGGGACCTTATTTAGAAATAGACTCCTTTCAGGAACAATTAGTTAAATGAAGTCATAATGGAATAGAGTAGGCCCTTAATCCAATATGACTGATGTCTTTACAAAAAGGGAAACATGGACAGAGACATGCATTCAGGGTGCATGAAGTCAGCAGAGAATGGGGGGATGTGTCTACCAGCCAAGGAACACCAAAGATAGACAGCAAGCTAGCAGAGAGGCCTGGGACAGAATCTCCCTCATAGCCCTCATGAGAAATGAGTGCTGCCAACAGCTTGACCTTGAAAGTCCAGCCTCCAGAACTACGAGATGCTGAATGTCTGTTGCTTAAACCACCCCATTTGTATGGTACTTTGTTCTGATGGTCCTAGAAAACTGAGACAGAAGGTCAATAGGGCTGATAAAATCTCATATTCAAAGACAAATTGTACAACTAGATCCTGGGATAACACAGCATGCTACAAAAAATAATTTTATATTAAAAGAAAAAATTTTAAATGATTTAGTAACATTAAAATTAAATATTGAAAGCTGATATGATCTAATGACCTCAGAAATAAATAACTTTTCAACACTGGTTACTTGAGGGCCCAGCAGTGGCAGCAGGAGACTGTGACTCACCACCAACACTCACTGGCACCCTAAGGCTCAGCGTGCAGTCTCCTGCAACATTCTCCTTGAAAGGCAAGCAGGGGTCTTACAGAAGAGCAGACAAATGACTTTTGGCAAAGGTTAAATCAGGATGGCCTGGGACAACCTGCTATGGCAACAAAGTGAGGATACTTGTAAATTCTTTAGGGTCAGTGCTAAAAGATGCTGCCCACTGGCATCACCGCAGCATCTGAAGCATCTAAAAGACATAATGGTTATTCAGAACAACTTGATTCTGGGAGATGAGACCCAAGGGTGACCTCACTAATTAAAATTGTTGACAACAGGACCAGGGATTTAGCTCAGTGATTCTGGTGCCTGCCTCGAAAAGGCAAGGACCCAAGTTCAATCCCTGGCACCAAAAAAAAAAGAAAGAAAGAAAGAAAAAAATTGTTGACAACAAGACATGCATCACTTAGCAAACTGTGAACAAACCAGGTCCTTGTGTAATAATGAGGAGACAATGAACTGTGAATGGCTGAAAAGAGAAAAAGGGCACTGAAATTATCATGTTAGGGAAAGACACTTAGGTGGTAAAGAACTAAGGCCAACATAACTTGTCAGGTCAAAAACTCTTCCTTGACACAGCAGACATTTGTTATAAGAATGAGCTTAGCACAGTGAAAACACATTTGAGTTTTAAATAGTTTAAATATTTTGAGTGGTACAGATATTTAATATAAAACACAGAATCTGCAAAGTCTACTTACCTAAAATGCTATTTTGTTTGTTTCTGGTGAATTGTTCTAAGATGCTGAAAAAGCGTTTTTTTAAAAATATAGAAATAAAGTTGGGAATATAGCTCAGTAGGAGAATACTTACTTACCTAGTATGCACATGGTCCTGGTTAAATCATTAGCAACACACACACACACACACACACACATGCTCACATAAAAGAGAAAATACAATAATAAGGAAGGTATGCATTTTTGTCTGTGGTAATAATACATTGCACAGGCTTAACTCTAAATGTACTAACAAGCTATTAACTGTTTACATATTTCTTAACATGTATTTGCACTTAGGAGATGTTTACAGTAAAAGGTAAATTTGAGTGTGATTAACTTTGAAACTGACATTTTAATGATTAAGAGAACTGATTATTAAAACTTGATTTTAGGGCAGGGATTATAGCTCAGTGGTACTGCAGTTGCCTAGCATGTTTGAGATCCTGGGTTTCATTCCCAGCATCTTAAAACACAACACTAAACAAATGTTAGTAGTTTAAAGGCTTGGAAATCTTGTTCACTGGGTTCATGGCAAAGTCCCTCCAGGGGACTGAGTGGACAGTGGAGAGAGGTAGGCACAGGTCCCTGATGCAGGAAGGATATGTCCTCGACAGGAGGATATGAGCTGAGATGAACAAACTAGGCAATAAATAAAGTACAAACAACAGAAACACACAACCTCTTTCCTATAGCATTAAATCTCTCACCATCAGTCATCTCTAGATGTAAGAGCCAGTCCCTCTGGCTAGATGGGGCCCACATGGTTCTTCAACCAGCACTTACTTACCAAACACTGTCAGGTGCCGCAAAAAGCTCACATCCCCCACACCATCCTCCAGGCACCTGAGGAACAGCACACCATGGTTAGGCCCTCACCTTCACCTGTCTCTTGTGCAGACCTGTCGAGGGTTTGCCTGAGCACTGGCTCATGGGGCTTTGCCCAGCTTCCTGGGCATCAGTCTCTCTCTCAGAGGATAGACTTCTCTGAGAGGTCTCTAAATCCCACAGCTAGTGCCAAATCTAAAGCCAGCAGGAGCCCTAGAGAATGACATCCTAGGCACCCCCTGTGAGGGATGGTGGGGAAAGACCACATCTTCCTCTTAGAAAGCAGTCAAAAGAAATGGGTTTTTGTTTACTTCTTACTGAAGGCTTAGGGTCAGTTACATGAAGGATAAGGACTTTGGTTAGCCTTGGGTTCCAGTCAGTTCTCTCCAGTTTTGAGCAGTGGCCATTTCTCTCACAGAGCACACAGTATGGAGAGGCACCTGCAGGAGCTGAGGCAGCCACAGGTCCCTGACACAGGGGATACTCAGCAGGATGTGCACTGGAAGGCCCTGGCCTTTGGCTCTGCTAGGAGCCCAGGTCTGTGTCTGCAGGTCCCAGCATCCTCAGACACCAGTCTTTCCCCTGGTCCTAGAGGGCAACACAGAAGGCACCAAGCTCTGGGGAAACCTAAGAAGATCCCACAGAAGGAGGTTAGGAGTGAGGCTAGACCAGAGGAGGAACTCCGGACCCTGGCCGTCACATTGATGCCCCAGGTGCCTGGGCCATACCCTGTTCCACTCTCTGTACTTCTGTCCTCCCAGATGCAGAGTAAGGAAGACCAGGAGGATCTCACTCACTTGAAGGCGCCTGAATAGCCAAAGTATGGTTCATGAGAAGAGCAGGCACACTTGTTAGTTCCTTTTCCTGCACACAGTTGACATAGGCTGGGGAACTTCTTCGCATCTGCACAGGGGACACAGCTGCCAGAGAAAAACTTTGCTGCTCCTGTTCAACAGAGACATGGACCACAGGGTATGAGCCTGCTGAGGTCTCAGGGTTATGTGTACATGCAAGAGTGGCCCTAAGGGCCCATGGGTCTGCCAACTTCCCAGAGTTTTCCTGGGAGACAAAAGTGCACAGGTCTGCCAGGTGCAGCCTGCCAGAGTGAGTGACAGCCCACAGTGCCTGGGTATTTGGACACTACACTGTCTCATGTAGGCTTAGGCCTCAAGTGTATGAAAATGTTTCCAGCTTATCTGTTGCAGGTGTGAGAATATCTGTCCTACAGTGAACCCAGCTGTGGCCTAGTTCCACATCTGCTAACTCACCAACTTGGAGGCCCTCAGAGGGCTGGCAGAACTCTAGACAGGGTAGGAACAGATGCAGGCCAGTCAGCCGCCAAAACCCATTTCTTATCACAGGACATGGACCCTCTCCACCTTTCCTTCTGCACCCATGGGACAGAGCCAGAACAGCTTGCTGGAGAGGGAGCAGGAGACATAATGGACAACTACTCAGACAAATGTCTTGTAGTACCTGTCACTGAGGCAAGTAAACACCTCAAGAAAGGAAATGATATGGCCAGAAATGTGGTCCAGCTTACAGCACTTCACCAGATCCCTGCAGCCACTTGTCCTTGTCATGGCCAAAACACAAAGAGCAGAGCTCAGAAAGATGCATTTTTGCAGAAATCAAGATTTGGCCATCATCTTCAAGAGCTGAAAAGGTGTCCAGGGCTCACCCTGGCCATCATAACAGAACAAAAATTTGGCACTTATGTAGCCACCCCTCCCTTGCCTGTATCCCTAGCCCTCACCTAAGGCACAGAGACCTGAGAGCTGGCAGTGTGACTGGAAACCACAGTGAAACTTCCTCAGAAAATGGGGGGAAGTTGGCTCTCCTGAGTGGGCCTCAAGGATCACCCTTGTCAAGGTAAACTGCTGGAAATCCCAGGAGGCAGGACTGACAGGAGCTCAGAGAGACAGAAGCACCTTTCCTGAGGGAAGAGAAAGCTCAGCCACCAGCTTCCATGGATTGCTATTGCACACACCCTCATCCCATCTTGGAAAATATGGAACACATACATGTAAGTGATTCTATGACCCCAACATAATCCACTTGTGCAACTGGCACAGGAGCACTATTTGAGGATATCCAGGCCCAACTGACCTGGTTCAAGAGAGCCAGAGGGAAGCAGTAGGCCAATGGGGACGATCCACCCGGCAGACCAGCCCAGGCCTGTGTGGCATGACTTCTTGCCTTGGAGCTGGTTCAGCTGGAAGTCCGTGCCCTTCTTCACCAGAGCCACAACATAATAGTGGGTTTGTGGATCTGCAAAGGAGCAGGCAGAAAGAAGGGCCAAAGGAAGATGTCACATCTTCAGTACCAACCTTCCAGAGTGTACAATGTAGAACTTTGGAGGATCCTAGGAGCTATACCCTCCTCTGGTAGGCAGGAAGAAAAGGAGAAAAACTGAACCTTTTCAAGCCAATAAATACATAGATAGCCCTTGATTTACAATGGCTAGACATCTGATTTTTAAATTTTACAGTGTGTGAAAGCAATACACAGTCAGTAGAAACTATTCTCTGAATTTTGAATTTGATCTTTTCCCAGTCAATTGGTATGTGACACAAGTATCTTTCATGACGCTGGGCAGGGGCAGGTAGCGACGTGATCATAAGGTGAAACAAATACTGTGTTAGCAAACTATGATGTTTGGTGAATTAGGTGCATTTAATGCATTTTCAGCTTAGGATATTTTCAGTCTACAATGGGTTTATTAGGACATAAGCCCACCATAAATGTAGAGACAACTGTACTTATTTTTCTGCCAATTCCCCTAAGCCAGTGGAGACATGAATCTCGAAGGCTCCCACTATGACAGGGCCTGCAGGTGTTCTCGGGAAAAAGCTTCAGCTCCCACTCAATGAGGCCACTGCCTCTTTGCCTACAGCTCAGTCACAAAGGTGAATACGTAAGAAGGATGCAGGGACAACCCTGCCAGGACCCTGAAAATTAAAGGTAGTCTGGGCTCACGCACTGACAGCATTGATGGGAAAGAGGCAAAGGTCTATTTGTAGATTCCCCAAGAATCTCTCCTCAAAACATACACAGGCCCATATTCTGCAGCACATTGAGGAGAGAGTACAGGGAAGAGGCAGCCAGATCCTCATGTTCTCCCTCCAGAGATGGGCCTGCTAGGAGTACAGCCTCACACTTAGGGATGGACTCTGGATAGCACCCCTTTCCCAGGCTGTGGATAACCCCACAGTGCAAAGGCATTTCCATCAGGGTGCATGACATTTGCTGTTGCCTAGGAAGAGCCAATATCCTAATCCTTGTGGGTCAGTATCAGAGACAGCCTCCATCAATCCAGAGTTCCAGCAACTTCATTTTCTGCCAGTGTGATGCTGACAGAGTCCCTGTCTTCCGCAATAGCTGCAGTATCACACCAGGGACCTCAGAACGCACCATCTTTTGACCCGTAGAATTCTGCCGCAATGGGCTTCAGATTGTAGGGGGCCAAGCTGGCCTCAAACACCAAACCTCCATCAATGGTCACAGCATCTGCTTTGTTTGCCTGAAAGAGAAGAGATTAGGCCATGAATGGCACCCATCACCTCTGAGGAAGACTCCTCTAGTCCTCCACCAGGGACGCTTGTTCCATAAAAATTTCATGGCTTGGATCTCCATCACCTCCCCTGGTCTATGCTCAAATGTCAACTTCTCTGTGAGGCCATTCCTGACCTCACTCATAAAGTTATTAGCTCATATATTCTAGGTTCCACTTTTTCTTCTTAGTCCTTATGAACCATCTGACATACTTGGTTCATTATTTGTCCTCCCCTGTGGAATGTAAGCTCCATGAAAGTGAGAACACTTCTGTGTGTTTTATTCCCTAATGAAACCCAGTACCAAGAAGAGCACCTAGCATAGGTAGGTGCTCAATAAGTGTTGGATAAGTGTTGGATAAGTGAGGATATTTTTGTCTATAGTAATTCATGTTATGTACTCTCAGATCTGGAATCTCCAGGACTCTGTCAGCTCAGGGCTCCTTTCTTCCTACAGGAAGCAGCAACTTCACAGCCACCTCTTAGAAATGAGGTCGAATCATTTCCATGCCCACCATGGAAATAATTATTTTTAAGGAGTATTTTTTGTCTTTTTCTTTTTTGGTACCAGAAGTTGAACTCATGGCCTCATACTTGCTAGGCAGGTGCTCCACTGCTGAGCTACATCCCCGACCAGAAATCATTCTTTTTATTTAATTTTTTTATTATTTAGAGAATACTTTATTAGTTTCTGTAATCAAACCCACATAAATAAGACCTTACATATTTAATACAGTGCGTTACCCCTGTACAAATGGGAAAAAATGAACATTTCTAGACCAATATGGCTATTAATTTCTGTACAATGCCAACTCAACACAGTAAACTGGGATAACTTTTCCAAAGTTGACAGCACAGTTAAAGTTTCTAAAAATTCAAATTATACATATATGTGTATATATATATATATATATTTATTTATATAAAAAGACCAATAATAGCAGTATGTTATGCATCGATAGCTGCAATAGCTTTTCCAGGTTCTGCAGTCATCTGAACAAAATTATAGACATCCAGCACACTACATTAAAAAAAAAAAAGAATAATACCCAGAAAACAGCAAAGTTCTGTTACTGTTATGGTACCTGGCACCATTTTTTTTATTAGTATCTTAATCATGATCTGGAAAGAAAACATTCTATACTAACAACATTAAAAATGGCTCTGATAAAGCACGGTCACTATTATATATCATAAAGCAGGTATAAGATATTTTACCTTCACAGAGGTATGATACAGTACTGTCCTACATCTATAATACTAGAGGATACAATTAAAAAGGCCTTATTTCAGACTTGATTTAACTTGATTCTACTTTTCCACCAGAGGGCCCAAAGGATGATATGACACAGCTCTGTAAAGAAATGTGCTTTCTTAGATGGGATTTCCTTTCATTAATGGCACAGTTTAATTTCTCTTCATGAACATCAGTTAAAACCTGTTTTTTAAAAACCCTGGGGTAAACACAAAACAACAGAAGAAGAAGGAGGAGGAAAAAGAAGGATTCATACAAAGACGACTGAGTGAAGTCAAGCAAGACTCAACCTAAGTAGTATTTTATCAAATCTGTCATGTTTGAAAGGTAAGAGCTTTATTTAATTATTAATTGACTTTCAAAGTAACTTGAGTTTTATTGAATTTAGTGCAGTCACCCTCAGTATCCATGGAAATTGTTTCCAGGAGTCCCCCCCCATACACACAAAATGTGCAGATGCTCAGGTCCCTAATATAAAATGGTGCCGTATCTGCATATATTCTGTTCACTTCCTCCCATATACTTTAAATTATCTCTAAATTACTTATATAATGAACACCATATATTAGTAGTTATACTGGGAATACGTAGTGACAAGAAGAAAGTGTTCAGAACCAGTGCAATTTTTTTACATCTGCAGATACTTGAATCTGCAAATGCAGAACTCATGAATATGGAGGGACAAATGTATTATGTTCCTATACACTTGCCTCCCTTTTTCCTATCCCATTTCTTATATTTACAATATGTATGATATATGCATTTCTTATACATATTTTACAAAATGTATATACTGTATTATTCAAAAGTGTATTACAATTACATATTCCCTTATCCCATTTTTTCCTATAAATATTTTACTTATGTTTGTGTGTATATAAAGTTAGGACAACATTGAATGTATCAAAAACCAGCTTGATTTAATAAAGCATGGATTAAGTATAAAAGATAAAAGAATAAGAAGTGCACTAAGCCTTGTGAACCCCATCAAGATGGGAAGCAGTGGGAATTAACACATGTTTCAGTCGGTCCTCATGGGTTCCAAGTTGTCCTTGCTTCTCATTTTAATACATCTTCCTTTCCTGAGTGATTCCTCTTCAAGTTCCAAAACCAGTGGCAAAAAAGACAATAGCTTTACAGAGTCTGCTTGAGCAGCTCCCAGAACTGCATAAGGTCAAATTTCGGTAATGAATTTGTGTCTGTGTTTACCTTTCTCTACAAACACACACACACACACACACACACACACACACACACACACAGAGTAAATATACACATATATACATAAATTCAAGAATAAAAACTTACAAACATCTTTATGACCCTTACTGAATATTTCCAAATTGTTTTTCAGAAATAAAATTATAATGCTAATACAAGTTTATGATTTATAATGCCAGTAGCAATGCATATCGGTTTCACTGCGAACCTACGAGTGAAAAATGTTATCAACAATGGAGTATTACTCTGCCATAAAGAATAAATAAGACATTTCTAGGTAAATGGATTGCACCTTGAGACAATACTCTTAAGTGAAATAAATCAGACACACATGTTTAAATATTCCATTGTTTCTCTGGAGTGAGAAACCCAAAATGTAAATAAAAACCTATGTATAATAGATATTGGAAAATGAGAAGAAAATACTCAAATGGGAAGGGGAACATGGGGGTGGGAGGGGAAAAAGAAGGAAAGGAAAAGAAAAAAGTAGAATAGAGGAAAAAAGGAAATAAAGCATTTGTAGATAAGAAGGGGAAGAGGGGTTGAAGGGAGGGGAGAGAATTGGAGAGAAAAGAAAAAATATATATTATGTATAGATACAATTTCCCTATGAATGTGATCACCATTTATAACTAAAATGTACCAATAAAATTAACTTAAAAGAAAGGCTATCATATTATCAGATATGAACTTACTGCAAGGAGTTTATTTGAATTTATTTAGTTATTAAAAAGGGTGAACATTTTTCCTTTATAATCTATATTGTTTATTAGCTGTAATGTTTTTTCTGTGAGTAGTTTGTTTATAGCTTGTTATTCTTAAGCATTTCTTATACATTTAAATTACACATTTATATAGTTTTTATAGTACATAAGCTGTTTTGTTAGTTAATATGATTATTTTTAAATATTTAGGGATTTAAAAAATATTTTTCATAGTTTTAAAATTTTCACATTTCCAAGTTTGTCTACTTTTGCAATTTATCTCTTTATCTTAGTTACTTTTTTGTCACTGAGACAAAATACCTGACACCCACAGTTCTGAAGAGGAAAGGTTTATTTTGGCTCACAGTTTGTAGAAGTTTCAGCCCTTAGTCAGCTGGCTCCAATGCAAGGCAGCACTGGAGAGGAAAAACACCCTCCTGGCATAGCAAGCAGGAGGTAGACAGGATCAATGGAGGACAGAGGGAGACAGACCCTTCTAGGCCACACCCCCAGTGAGTCACACATCTGACCAGTTTTTTGCCTCCTGACATCACACTTAGCTATAAACCCATCAGTAGATTAATCCACTGATGAGTATCACACCCCAAAATCCAGTCACCTCCCCAAAGCCCCCATCTATGAATGCATGAGGCTTTGAGAGGCATATAAATATAAACTATAACACTCTTTTAGTCAAGTTGAATCAAGCTAGGAGGGACTTTTTGGTGAATGGATTAAGAATCTCACTCAACGCCCCCCCAAATATCAACCCAGTTGTCCAATTAAAGAATCCTTTCTCAAGAATTTCTTTGGAAAGTTTGCTTTATCATAAATATTTAGCTAAATCTATATGTACCTAGCCTAAACTTATTATGCCTAGTACCCTAATGCCCTAATTGTGAACATTTACTATACTTTGCATCTGTATGATATCATTTAGATAATTAGATAGATGGAAAGATATTCAGAAAGCTGAGAATATGTTGATTTTTGTTCTCTTCCAGGTCTTCAGTATCTATGTCAGTAACTTGCTCTTTATTACACTTTTATTTAAATATGTGTCTTTTTAGGAAGACCTTGACTATTCAATTAGTGTTCTTTCTCATGCCATTTTATAATCTTATCTATGTGTACTTCCTTAAGAATTTTATAACTATTTTATTGGTTCTTTTGAGAAGTTTATTTGATGCAAACTATGTTAAATTTATTGAACAACTAGGAAGATACAAAAGTATATATTAAGTCTTCCAACCTGCGAATATGGTACATGATTCATTTATTAATAAATGTTCACTTGCCACAGACTTTTATATTAACAATTTTGTAAATCTCTCATTTTGTATTTTTTCAGAAATATTTTTATGTTTATTATTTTAACATAAATGAGATCACAATTTTGGGCTATTTTTCCCAATTAATGTCTGTTGGTATATAACAATGATACTAGTTATAATATATTTATATTTTATGAAGCTAGTTTGTTCATTAATAAATAATTATAGCAGCATTTATCTGACTATACTTTCTAGGTAAACAATCATTTGAAAATACTGATGTTTGTTTATTTATATCTTACATGTATTTTATATCTTATTGCATCACTGGGAAATTCCAAAAACAATGTTAAGTAATAATGGCAAAACTAGAGCTTCTTGTTACTTTCTGAGTCTTTTTTTTTTTCCCCCAGTTCTGGGATAACCAGGCAAGTTGGGGGATGAAAGGCCATGTACCCTTTTGCAGAATATGAAGATAAGGCCTTTTTGGAAAGTGTACATTTTCAGTTAATTTCAAAATGACTATTGTTTAGTGCCTGCTAAGCAAGAATTCTTCCACTAAGTTGCACCTCAAATCCCATTTCTGGGTCTTTATAGTTTCTTTGTGATGCAATGCTGATTTTATGCTACTATAGATATCTTACTAAGATTGAATCCTTCTCTATGAACTGTAGATTATGACTATGATTATGAATGTTGAGCAAGGATATTTTTCTCTACAGTAGCAAGTACAGAAAAAGAGAAGATAGGTTTTCTTTTTCTTTCTTTTGGGCAGAAGTGACTTACCATAATGGCCCTGATACAGTCACGGTAAGAGGTTGCCTTCATGCAAGTGACAAGGGGACCATCTGCTGAAACAACTTTTTTCACATTTTCACTGAAACTGGAGCATTTGGTGGCCTCTTGATCTGACACAGTGCACCATCTTACAGTTTTTGCAGGGGCAGTCAGACACAGCCCTAGGAGAGAGCCAGAGGTGTAAAGAAACCACAACACTTGCTGATAGAAGTCAAAGACAAGATAAAGGACCAGCTGAGTGGGTACGCACATACTGGATTGGCTGTCTGATACACATGAATTCTCATAGCCCCTTTCTCCGATTCTGCCTTACCCCTTGGATAAAAAAGTTAAATATAGAATTGGCATTATAAAACAGCAATTTCGCTCCCAGGATATATCTAAACGTATTGGAAGACTCTAAATGGGTGGCTGCCATGTGTTGAGAGAGAAGGGAGTGAGTATAACTTGCTTAATGGGTACAGGATTTTCTTTTGGGGTGATGAAAATGTTTTGGAACTAGATAGAGGTAGTAGTTGAACAATATTGTGAATGTATTAAACTCCACAGAACTGTTCACTTTAAAATGGTTAATTTATGTTATGTGAATCCATCTCAGAAATATCTACCCTTGGTTAGAAAGCTTTAGATCTAGTGAGTTAGTCTTTATTTTAATTTTGGCCATTCTAACCTTGGTACTAATTGCTGGGGCATTAAAATCATTGTCTATTACCCAGAACATAGTGGCACACTGCATGTAAGAACTGCAAGTTCTGTGTGGGCAACTCAGTGAGACCGAGTCTCAAATAACTTTTTTAAAAGGTTGAAGACTGGGGATGTAGCTCAGAGACAGGGTGTTCCTTGGTTTGATCCCAGTTCCACACAAAAAATTAAAACAATGAATTAAATTAGTGCCTATTTACTTCACTGGCATTTTAAGAAGTAATAAATAGCATTACAAAGACAAAAATGCTGTTTATAAATCTGTAATATTTGGACAAAACACTATTTTAAATGTACTCTAGGAAAAAAATTACAATGAGAACAGCTACCATTCAGCAGCAAACCCCTACATTTCAGGCAGTATACAAGCTTATTTCCATCTAATTTTCACAATTGTTCTGCCATTTAACTGTTGTTGCTCCTGTTTTAGAGATGACATTTTAAAAAAACTGCCAGGGACATTAAATAATTTGAGATGAACTTAATATTTGAACCACCCAGTTGTGTTTGAGTTCAATATCTGTACTGTCTTTTAACTGCCTATAAGTAGGAAATATCAAAGAAAAAAAAATCAAAGGATATGAGACAGGAGATGCCAAATCACCTAAGACAGAATCTCATGCCAAAGATAGGAAAAGACAAGTGGAGCCCTTAAATTTTATTTGATAAAGTCTTCAATAGTACCAATCCTAAGTAAGAGCAAGTTATGGATGGGAACTGACTGCATTTTCGGTTGTTTCAAGTTGTGCTTTTTTTTTAATGAAGATTCAAACAGACATCTCATAAGAGAAGTACAAATGGCCACTGAGAACATGAGAAGTTGCTCAAAATCACTGATCATCACAGAAATACAAATGGAACCACAAAGAGATCCCCAAGTGTTGGTAGGATGGGGAACAGCTGAACTTCTCATATCTTGCCTTGGGAATATAAAATGGTGCAGCTACTACAAAATTTTGACATCTTCTCTTTTTCCAATTCTATGAGTCCTTGAATCCACTAGGCAAGCCCCTTATCACTGAGGTATACCTCCAGTTCTTCAGTTGAGCATTTTCTTGATAAGTTGGAGATATACTTGCCAGTATGACCCAATAATTCTAGATATTTACCCAAAAGAAATGAAAATATATGCTCTCAAAGATTTATCTGCTAATGTTCATAGCAGCTTTACTCAAACAGCCTCATGGTGGAGGCAACCAGAATGTCCATGAACAAGTGAATGGGTAAACAAACCGTGGCAAAGCCCTACAATGGAGTGGTGTTCCACAGTAAAAAGGAATGGACTACAATATACAAAATAGTGTGGATGAATCTCAAATGCTGAGGGAAAACCAAACACAAAGGACTATGGACAATTGGTTCTAATAGTATGAAATAATAGAAAAAGCAAAACTTATCTATTGTGAAGAAAGGGAAAATGATTAAGAAGGGGCAGGGGCAGTGTGAAAGTGTTTGGAGCTCAGTGTGGTGGTGCAGCCCTGCAATCCTAGAACTCTTCAAGCTGAGGCAAGAGGACCACAGGTTCACAGGACAGGTGTGCTATATAGCAAGACTGTCTCAAAAACAAAGTTGTAAATATTCTTTCTCCTGATTATGGTGGTAATTACATGAATAATTTCTCAAAATTCACTAAACTGTATGTCTACTTAAAGTGGACATATTTCATTATATGTAAAGCACACTTCCATAGACGTGATTTTAAAAAGAGAGAATGTGTGCAAGTAAGCTTAGGGCAGCTGGAGTCAAGTCTCTTAGACAAGACTGACATTAATAGCACTTCTCCATCCATCTGACTGGCCCAAGCAGAGGCAATCAGCGCCCACTGCAAATATTTCTAACTGAAAGCAAAGGCTACTGGCCACCTGTTCACTGAGCAGAGCAAGTTCTTAAGTCTCACAAGAGTAAGAGTCTGAGAGAGGAGGTGGGGACTAAGGCAGAGATATAGGCCATTTGAGCTTCTGGCACATGTAGGGCTTCCCAACAACTGTCCCCATCCCTTTCTTTTTGGTCTTTTTGACTAGTACTACTTTGGTTGCTTTCCTATTATCTGCTACCAGAAGAATATTTGTTAAACTAGAATATTATGCTTTGAAGAAAGCACACCCATGTTCCAGCCTGGTGCAGCAGCCATGATTGAGGGAACGCAGGGGACGTGGCCAACAGGGTCATCTCTTGCCTTTGGTTTGTAAACACAGAGCCAGTTGGAAGAACAAACTTTTGGTCAGGGCCTGGCATTTCCAGGAGAGACAGAAGAAGAACAAATAACATAGGCCCTGTTTAGGAGAAGGCAGAACAGACTTGAAGGGCTGCCCACTGGGTTTCCTTGTGACTATGGCCACAGCTGTGCAAAACCTTTTCAGCCTGCACAGGCCCAATAGGACTCCCTGTGTGACCCCAGTGGCAGGGCCAGGCCATGAAGGCCCCAGCCACGTTAGTTGCCCTTGATGCCCATTCCTTGCTCTGTCCTGTGCCCCATGAGAGATAACCTACCCCACAAATATTCATGACAACCTGAACTAGGGCTGGACAGAACCCACAGGTGAGATCTGTGAAGAGAGGGAGATCTCTTCACACACAGGGGTTCACCACCCTGACCCAGGGCCTTCCCCAGTTACAAAGCACAGGTCCTGAAGGAACCCACCCTCCTGACACAGGAAGGCACCCCCTGCATTTATATGCAGAACTTTTGTTAGTGGTAACTCACCTGTACTACAGCTGTGCCTGCCTCTAAGCACATTATAACAGGGTCACGACTGTGTGTTGTGAAAAGATAATTTTACCCACTCAAACCAGCTGAGAGAGGTCAAGGGACAGCCCAGAGTCACACAACAGGGAAGGGGTAGGTGGATTCCATTAAAGAATCCCTTAGGCTCAGGGGATGGCACCCAGTGCTCCCTCAGCTCCCCGAGGGACCCGCCAGCTCTCAGTCTCCAGGGGCACTCACCGAGAGCCCCGGCGCACAGCAGCACACAGCTAGCCAGCTTCATCTTGGCTGGGCGTCGGGGCCTCTCTGAGCATCTGGGACAGTTACCCGCTACCCGAGTGGACCTGCCTACTCCGGATGGTTAGTGGACCTGGGCTGATCACCTGGCAGTGCCCCGCCCCACCCCTCCCCCAGGGTGGCCGCGAGCAGCCAGTCTGACTTTATCTAGCCAAGCAGGGCCCGGATGTCTCAAAAACACAGACTCCGGGAGATGGGGCGAAAGCGTCCAAAGGTTGCAAACCATGGGATCCTCCTCCAGGAAGGCACACGTATTTAGACACGAGTGTTTGGAACACAATTTGCAGGTATTGGCAGATTCTCCGTAAAGCCTCTGCCCCGGAAGCTCCCGGTAGCCACAGCCCTCTGCTCCCCGAGGTGATCGCTGAACTCTGAGAGGGCTGCTGCTGCCAACCAAGTCTGCGACTTCTGCTGGGGAAAGCCTGCTAAGTTTAAAGTCGCAAGAATTTTTTTTAAGTATGGTAAACATGTATAAAATACCACATATCCGAAGAGCGTAGCCTGCTTATCACCAGTGAACACACACAAATAAACATATGGTAGCAAGAAACAACTTCAGCGAAGCCAGGAAAGTCACCTCCCATCTTCCCTCCGGGTGTCGTTATCTTCTCCTCCCTCTCTTTCTCTTGTGCTGGGTATTGAACCAAGGACCTTGCACCGATCTACATCCCCAACCCTTTTTAAGACAGGGTCTCTTCCCAATTCAAAAATGGGCATCTGAAGTGAACAGACATTTCTCAGACAAAGAAGTGAAAGCAGCAGGTAAATATATGAAAAAATGTTCCACATCACTGGTCATTCGAGAGATGCAGATGAAAACAACACTGAGATTCCACCTCACCACACGAAGAATGGCTGCTATCAAGAAATCAACCAATAACAAATGTTGGAGGAGTTGTGGAGAGAAAGGAACCCTTCTCTGTTGTTGGTGGGAGTGCAGACTCGGGCAGCCCCTATGGAAATCAATATGGAGATAGCTCAAAAAGCTGGGATTAGAAGTTCCATTTGACCCAGCCATCCCTCTGCTGGGTATTTTTCCAAAAGCATTAAAAGAATCATATCACAATGATATATGTGCACCTATGTTTATAGTAGCACAGTTTGTAATAGCTAAAACTTGGAAACAGTCCATTTGCCCATCAGTTGGAGACCGGATAAAGAAGATGTGGTTTTTCTAAAAAATGGAATGCTACTCAGCCATAAAGAACAAGAAACTAGATGCATTCATAGGAAAATGGATACATATTGAGGATATACTCCTAAGTGAAATAAATAAGTCACACATGTGTAAATAGCAAATAGTTTCTCTGGCGTGAAAACCTATAATGGTACATTAGATCTTTTTTTTTTTTTTTTTTGGTACAAGGGATTGAACTCAGGACCTTGCGCTTGCAAGGCAGGTGGCAGAACCACTGAGCTAAATCTCCAGCAATGGTACGTTAGGTCTTAATGATATAATTGACTATGTGAAATAGGAAGAAAAGGGCTAAAGGTGTAGGGGAAGTGGGAAGGGTAGGGAAAGGTAATAAGGGAAAAGAAAAAAAAATGAGAAAATGAAAAATGGAAATAAAGTATTTGTGAACAGGGAAGGGAGGAGGGGGTGAAGGGAGGGCAGGGACAAGGGGAAAAATGAGAACCAAGACCTGTCATGTAAAGGTACAAGATCCCAAAGATGAATATAACTGTACTGTGTACCTAAAATGTACCAATAAACTCAATGAGAAAAAAAAGAAAGAGAAGGTCTCTTTGCCCATCCTCCTGCCTCAGCCTCCTGCCGTGCTGGGATCACAGGTGTGCACCATCATCCCCAGCCATTATCTTGACTTTTAACTACATAGACTAAGTCTGCTCAATGAACGTCACAGAGATAGGGTCCTACACTATTTACACCTTTCTGTCTGGCTTTTTTCACTCAGGATTGCATTCTTGAGAGTCATCTATGCAGTTGTGTATACACTTCATTCATTCTCAGTGTTGCATATTATCCCATACTGTATGTAGCACACTTTATATATCTTCCTGACACTTGTAATTTTCCATTTGCATTCTTATGGGTGATGCTACTAAGAAAATAATTTTAATTTCATATTCTATTTGTTTGCTGGTATCAGAAAAAAATGTTTTATATATTGAATTTTAATCCACTGACCTAGCTAGATCGTCTTGCTATATCTGACAGTTTCTTTGGAATTTTCCCTGTACATTCTTACATCAGCTGTATTTTTTCCTTTCCAATCTGTGTTGGTGAGCTTTCCTGTCACTGGACACAATACTTGATGCCTACCATTTAAAGGAAGAAAAGTTTAATCAGCTCATGTTTTCAGTCCATGATCTACTGGCTCCAACACTGAAGCGTCATGGGCACAGGACCTGGAAGCAAAGCAGGGGACAATGCCAGAGAGGACTGGGGCAGGATCATATATTGTACGCAAGGCCAGGTCTCCATGGCCCACACAGACACCCTGGGCGTGTGCTTTACTAACCTGCCAGGAATTCCTTAGTCCAGTTAGGCTGACATATCAGGGTTGACAGTCATAGGGTCCTTATGATTTTCTTTTTCTTGGTTTACTACACTGATATGGACTTCTAGTACATTCCAGTACATATTTTACAGCATACAGGTCAGCATTTCTACAGGATGCTTCCCTAGGAAAGCAATTGCCATATTCTAAAACAGACAAAAGTTTAGTGTTGATTCCATTAGTACAATATTGAATAGAAATGCTGCTACTCAGGGTACCAAGGCAGAAAGATTACTTAAGCCCACGAGTTCAAGGACAGCCTGGGTAACATAGAGCCTGTCTCAACAACAACAACAAAAAGATGTATTCTAATTTTCATAGTGATTTCTCATTCAATTCATGGCTTATTTAAGAAATACAGTAAGTCCCCAATTTATGAACATTTGAGTTGCAAACATTCACAGATACTAACAGACCTCGAATTACAAATATCTATAGATGTGAACAAATTGTGGAAATAGATGATGATCTTTCAGTTCCAGCAACATCAAGTGTGAGCCAGATTCCATCTTGCCCTTCATCTACTATCGTTGATGATCCTTCCAGCTCCATTATCTCCGACCCAGCATCCCTCCTCCAGTTAGTAATTCTCTTTTTGTCAGCTTACTCTATGAAATCCCGTGTATGCCAGTTGTACTATACTGTAAAGTTACTTTAAGGTAACTGTAAGAGTAAAAAGTTTCTTTACAGTATTTTTGTTTGGTTTTTTAATGCTTTACATTGCATATTGGTGTCAAAGTGAATCTTATACAACTTACAAACTTACTTTGGACTTACAAACGAATCTGATTTACAACGATTTTCTTGGAATAGAACTTGTTCATAAGTTGCGGACTTATTGTGTATTATACATGTGTCCAAGTAGGTCAATATAGTCATAAGAGTCCTTTAAAATATGAAAGACTAAGGCAAAATAGTGTCTGAATGATGCACTGTGAGAAAGACCCTACCATTGCTAGCTTTGAACTATGAAGAGGGTGGGGCTCAAGCCAAGAAACGTGGGCAGCCCTAAAGCTGGAAAAGGCAACAAAATATATTCTGGAGAACTTTCAGAAAGGAACATAACTCTCCTGAGATCTTGATTTTGACCCAGTGGGGCCAATTTCAGACTTCTGATCTTCAAAAACTATGTGCTAATACATTTGTGGTGATTAAGCTACAACAGTAATAGGAAATTAATACACTATACATATATATATAT
>NW_022900949.1:47186676-47196274 GCF_012274545.1 Fukomys damarensis | reverse complement strand
ATATATATGCCCTTCTTAAGGTGGCATGATCTGGTTTTACTTTTTAATCTCTCATTCTGTGCAATTTCAAATTGTACTGAGTGTCTTAAAGAGAAGATTGTCCCTTTGTCAAGCTCATTTCTCTGCACCTCCCTTCTCATTGAGATCTTGCTTCTACTTTTGTTTTTCCAACCCTGAAACCTACAAGATCTCTACTGATTTGTAACCCTGTCGAGCACAGGCAAAGCCAGATAGATGTCTTTTATCCTGTGTCTAGAAATGAATCATTTATAACTGTCCTGACACTTCTTTCACTTATACATATGCATACTTTCAAAAAGAAATAAGATCTATAGGACAGACACCACTGTTTTCTTGTTCAACCTTCTAACCACAGGCTGGCAAACAGCACCTGACATAGGGCTCAAAATTTTAGATGAATAAATGCAAATAAATGTCTTAAAAGTAAGTTGAGCAATTTCCTTTGCAGGTTTGTGGAAAAAAACAAATAGGGTTGCAGGGTTACTATTTCTCCTAAAGTTAATGATCCACATAAAGCTAACATACCTAAATCCAAAAGTGCCAAAGTGCCCCCTGACCCCTGAGTGGAGCAAACTCTGAAAACTTATGTACAGGGGCAAAGTCATATTGCAAAGAAAGGACATCCAAAGTGCTGAAGTCATCTCTCTGTCCCAGGCTATTACAAATAGCAGAATAGAATGTTAGAAGATTTTATTGTAGTAATCAAAACATTTTCTGAAGAGATATAAAAAAGCATATACCTCCAAATTGATTAGGGTACTGATAGTCCAAAGAATGACTTGGACAAGTCCACTTTGGTGAGTAAGTGAGTTTATTAGGGGTTATTAACAGAGCACAGTGGATGACTGTATTGCCACCCTTCTTTGCTAAACTACCGGTTTTATCAGGTTCTAAGGTAAATAGCAAAAAGCAAAAGCAAAACCAACAGTTGTCCTACTCTTATCAGGAACTCTGCTGATCTCTCCAAGCACCATAAAGTCACAGTGGTAAATGACTTTGTTATCCCATGGGCTGGCACACAGCCTTGGCATCTGGATAGGCCCATTAGACAGCCAAGCAGTACTCCACCATTATTCTGATCCAGTTACTTTGGCTAGAGTTTGGAGGACTATTCTCCCTACACATGGAAAACAAATTTAAAGACTCTGTGTTAAGGACGATCTTTGGGGAACTGGAGATGTATAAACATATTAACTGTGTATCAGGAAATGTACTAAGTTCTTTTCAAATACTAACTTTGCTCTTTTATCCCCTTTTCATCCACGAAGAAAGCAAAGCAGAGAGAGGCTATATATGTGCCCAAGGTCAGATGACTAGTACATGTCAGAGCTGGTATTCAAATTAGGCACCACAGTCCATGTTTTGCATGTGGCCTTGCTATTTGTCCCTGAAATGCTTTCCCACTTTCCCCATTTCTAAGGGTCCTTTTAGTAAAAAAGAAAAAACTTCTCCAGGAACAAACAATGCAGAATTGGTTATGCCGGTGCTAGCTACCATAAAAGCTTCTAACATTTTAATGGTTTAGTGCATGAGTAGACTTCTTACTAACACAAAGCCCAGTGAGCAGCACTGGCAGTGATTCACTGAGTGGTAGTCAGTCGTTCAGCTCCATAGCTCCATTCAGTCACTCAGAGATCCAAGCCAAGAAGCTCTGCCACTTTCATCATGTCTCTTCCAAGGCTGACCAGTGTGTTGGCAACCAGATTGCAGTATAAGGAAGAATGCAGGCGCTTGTATAAGAAGTTGTCATGGACAAGGCTAGAAATGATAAACATCACTTCTACCTATATTCTATTGACCACTGCTCAGTCATACAGCTCCTACCTATATGTAAAGAAGATGCTCATTGCTGTCCAAGTTCCCTGGTAACTAGAAGCCATCCAAGGGGCATGCAAATAAAAGTTTTGTACACCTAATGGTGGCACAGAAGATTCCTCTGCTAAAGAATATTTCATGTAAAAGAAAAAAAAAAGCAGAACAACGAAAAACAGATGTAGCAGTTGAGTTTCTTGATGGGTATGTGGTAAGTTTGGAACACTAAGTTCTGCTACATGGTTCCTGTCAGAGCCCATTGGTAATATATGAACTAAAAGGGCAAGTTCAAGTATATCCCATTCCCTTTTCCCAAACACACATCTGATATAGTGGGGACAGATACAGAAAAACATAAGAAAACTTCCTTTTAGAAAGGGGAAGAGTGGAGCCCCACAGCCATAGAAAGTGAGCATCAGCTTTGAAGGTGGGCCAGGCACCAGGAGGTTCTTGGGTGGAGGTTCTAATTGGATTTAGGCTCTGCTTTGGGAAATTCTGTTGCTTTGCAAGGTCCCTAGCATCTCCTTCTGGGAGAATCTTATCTTTCAATTATTCTCTCTGGTCACATCTAAAAGGGGTATTGAGGAGTTTGCACTTCTTGGAGCTGTGTGGCTTTTCACCCACTTCTTCCTATGCAAGCTCCGAGGACTGTATCAAATTTTGATTACTCCATGTTTCTGGTTTGGCTCAAAAATTAACATTCACAAAATGTTCATATTCTTGGGCGGGGCTTTTAGCTTAGTAGAACAGTGCCTGCCTGGCAAGTGTGAATTCCTGAGTTGATCCCCAGTATAAAAAAAAGTTAACATTCTTCAGATCTCTTTGCTTCCAGTGAGTTTTGTGTGGTAGTTGTCAACTACACACACATAATAAAAGGTCAAGGGTAAGGCCTGACTCCACTGGTAAAGATAATATGAGACACTTTTAGACATTTATAACTTCTATGGATAGAAAAATACAAGAAATCAAAGGTGCTAGCTCCCTGGATCCTTGTTCCATATACCAAAAAGAATGACAATGAAACACGACTGCAATGTGAGTTGTGGGAGTCATCACTGCTGAGGAGCCAAATCTGCATGACAACTAAATGCCTGTATATTCTGCAGCTCTATTTACACAGGAGTGGGGACAGAAAGTTATGTGTTTCATCAGAACCTGGGAGGTGATGAGAAACTATTTTATGGCAGCCTTCAAGACAATTTGGAGACAGCCTTTTACGAAATCCTTTGGAGGCTTCCTGTGATGACCACAAGGTGTTCTGGCAAGGCTCAGATAGCTGTGATAAAAAGCCTTTGTCTATAAGGTCTATGGTAGCCAGGAAGCCATGTGGAACCATTCCCTACATAGTGACCCCTCACAGTAGTAGCCACCCACAGCTCTTTCTTAGACAGTTTTCAGGCTTGATTGCTATCCTTGGATCTATACTTCTCTCTCATGAATTTGATGGTGGCTAAACAGCCTGCGTAAGAGAATCATACTCTTTAACTATATCTTCCCACTTTAATGGGTTGTAACAGACATTGCTCAAAACCTCTCTCAGGTTTCTCTTTTTAGGGCCTAAATGCAGTCAGCTTTTTCAACATTGTAAAATCTTCTATTTTTAATTTTTAAATCCCCTTTTATTTTTGTTAGCAAACATGCCAATTCTTTCCTGAGATTACCTCTTTCTTATAATATCAATTGGGTTTTCTTTTGCTGGCAGTGGCACTGGGGATTGAACCCAGGGCCTTTGCACTATTACATCCCCAGCCATTTTGTATGTATGGATATGTGTATTGAGCAAAGATTTTGCTAAATTGCTAAATCACCAAGATTGGGCTGGAAGCTGCAGTCCTCCTGTCTCAACCTTTCAGAGTGCTGGGATTACAGGCATGGTTCACCACATTCAGTTTATAATACTGTACGTACTTAGATGTAGCCAGTAGCAACCAACATGTGCTACTGACATTCTACTCTTCCTCAGATCTCAGCAGACTCAGTGGCCTGTGTTCTACTTTCTAGGTTACCAAAGGCAACAGTTTAAACAAATGTTTTGCCACTTAAAGACTACTAGTTCTGCAGCAATAGAGATCATTTACTAACTTACTTTTTTGGTTTTTCTTTTTTTTTTTTTGGCACCAGGGATTGAACTTGGGTCCTTGTGCTTGCGAGGCAGGTGCCAGAACCTCTGAGCTAAATCCCCGGCCCTAACTTACTTTTATTTTTACATATTCATTTAGAGGATGGGAAACTCAAACATAAAACCCTATAACTAGGGCTAGATTGCCCGGGAGAAAAGAAGGCACTCCAGTTCCAGGTCAGGTCCATCTCCAGCCTCCTTCTGTAGCAGCAGGGTTGGGCAGCAGTGGCTGCAACATCAGTGAACCTTAAGGAGGAGAGGGAGGCCATGGATGTTCTATGATCTCAAAAATTTAGAATGCTAGTTTAGATATGCAAACTCTATCTGTGTATGACTTTGTGAACAAGGCATTAACCCAGAAGCTTTATCATCAGTTATTAAGGAGCTTCACAAGGCTACTGAAGCACTAAAGGCTGCTGAAAATACAAACTGACTTTCTGGAGTAATTCTGATGATATATGTTAATCTCTAAGAGATTTGAAGATTACATTGTAGTCAACTATGTACAGTGAAATTACTGCATGTAGCAGTGTAGAAAAATTTCCATTTAAAAAGAATTATAAATAAGATTACTGACATTTAGAAATGGGAAGAAAGGAGCTAAAGGTGTAGGGAAGGTGGGATGGGTCGGGGAAGGGTAATAAGGGAAAAGAAAAAAATGTGAGATAATGAAAAGACGAAAATAAAGTGTTTGTAGATGGTGAGGGGAGGAGAGGGTGAAGGGAGGGCAGGGATAAGGGGAAAAAATGAGAACCAAGACCTGTCATGTAGAGGTACAAGATCCCAACAATGAAAGTAACTGTACTGTATCCCTAAAATGTACCAATAAACTCAATTAAAGCTGAAAAAAAAAGAATTATAAAACTATAGCTATTAAATCAATGGAAAACGGTTTACAGGGAGAACTATCAGATGTTTACATTGCATCACTGCGGTTTTTTTTTTAAAGGCCCTAATACTTTGGGATTACTGTGTTAGTAGTTATGCATTCCTTATCTGTAGCTCTGCTAGCTTTAATTTACTAAGCAGTCTGTCAGATGTGCACATCTGCTGTGCCTGCCTGAAGTATAGTGGAACCTATCAGCAGGGATATGAAGCAGTTATGACTTGCTGACATTTGTTATAAACTTTAACTCTGAATTGTTTATGATAACATTGTGTACTTACGTTGCATTAGGCTGAAAATTGACAGGATTTTAGCCACCATGTGTGAATTCTGATTTAGATTTTTAATTTATACCAGGATCTTGTTTTCAAAATAAGAACACAGAGAACATTTCATGTAATATGCTCTTTAACAAAGAATAGCTTTTTTAAAGTTTTGGGCAGTTAATAGTGTGAGCCATTTTTGTATTGAAGAAAAAAAAAAGCTTCCGGAAACTTAAAAATTTTAAAGTAATGGTAGTGCTTAGCTTAGTATTACTTTTAGTTTGAATCATTTAAATTTAATAGGAATATTGAGAAATTTTCTGTTTTACACCCTGTAAAGACAAAAATAATTTATAAATTGAAATGTAGCCAACATGCAAAATTTATTTTTTATTTTTATTATATAAGTAACTGGAATGCTAGTCTCAAGTGGTTATTTAATAAATCACCAGACAGGTGGTATATTTCAACAAATATAATATTTTCTGAAAAGGTAAGGATTTATAGCTATTAAACAAAAATGAATGAAATGTGACTCAGGAATTACAAGTATGGTTTCATAAAATCCTTATTTGTTTTCATTTTTACACTTGAAGTTTTAACTCATGAAAGTGATGATTCAAAAATAAATTTTAGAAAATTTGGGATAGAATTGGTTCTGTTCCTATAACAAAATCTCAGTGAAAAAATTTTTTTTGCAAAGCTAACAGAGATTTAATTAGATTTTACTGTTTCTTAATTTACAAATTTTATCAGATGCCATTTAAATGATGGTACAAGAATTCACTCTTCAGTAGCATCTCTCTTTGTTCAGATACCTGAGTGATTATAAATACAATTTAGCAATATTTAAGTAGCCACCTTCCTTGACATTTAAAAAAATCTTGGCCTTTGACTATTTTGACTTTTCAAATATATGGCAACCTTACCAATTAAATTGAAAAGTCTTATTGGCAGAACAAATTAGAAGACAGTGAGAACTTGTGATAAGCATTTAACTAATAATAAGCATGACAATCTATATGACCATCAACACCCACCAGTGGTGTGAGACGGTGCAGCTAATAATCATCGATGCACTCAGAGATGAGGCGATGTGCCTTTGCCCTGGTCTCTCAAGCATACACCTTTATCATTGCAGTTGACTTTGAGGCCTTTGTTGGACTTCCTGTAGAAGAGGCTGTGAAAAGTATCTTAGAACAAGCACGGCAAGTGGACTCCACCACTAGAACAGTTCTACCACTAAAGCCAGTTAAGGGGCCCTGGACATTTCCTTTAACAAAATTATTCCCTTATCAGAGCCCACCCCAGTTCCACTGACCCCCTATGAGCAGCAGTTAGCCAGGCTGACTGATTAGGTGGCTTTCCTTGAGAACTGACTTATACTTGAGGTCAAGATCCACTTTCAGAATGCTGTACATTGACAAATAGAGAAATGTAAAATTTTTATTTTCAATTTACTGGATTAAGCACCTCAGCATTCCTTACTGAATATGTGATGAAATGCATATATAATATATTATAATATTATATATATATATATATATATATATATATGTCCTTAAGCATTATGCTGAATAGTTGAGGCAGTTCTCATTTTGTAATATGTAACAATTTGTCTGGCGCTGTCAGTATTACTCAGTTAATTTATATCCCCCAGTTAATTAGCAGTAAGTCTCCTGTCCCAGTCCATGCCACCCAAGTGGATAGCAGTAGTGCTGCTTCTAGGGCTGGAGGAGGACTGTCCCCAGGGCAGTACCCGAATTGCTGGGAATGTGATCTACCCTTGGGAGAATAGGCTCTTATCCCCATCTCCTGAGAAGTGCTAAGGTGGAATACTGAAATGTAGCTGAGGAACAAATAAACAGTCCCTGAGTATACTAGTTTGTTACCATTACAGTTTTTCCAATAGTATGTGTATATCCATTGCTACAGTGGAGGGCTTGCCATGAAAGTGCTGCTTAGGGTATTGATGACAGGTGTTAAATTCTAATATCCCCTCTCAGAGAAAGGGACAAGTTAAGTATGGAATGCATTATGTGGGGAAAGAAGCTATTGAGAAAAGTGATACAATCTGTACAGCTCTCCTGCCACCTGTTGGTTGCCTCTATTTTCCTGTTTCAGCTCTACCCTTTGAAGAAGAGCTGAACAAGTCTTCATTCTTTATGTGACAGCCCTCTGAATGATTGAAGTTACTGTATTTTCAAATTAAAATACCCCTTAGATCATTTATTCTACATTTGTCCAGTAAGTGCTTAAATGAATTTAAAAAATAAATTAAATTTCAATGTGCATTAGAACAACCTGGAGGGCTTGTTAAGGCACAGAATATACTCTAGAATTTCTGACCCAGTAGGTCTAAGGTCAGTCAGGCCCAAGAATTTTCACTCACAATCCATTCCCAAGTAATGCCAAAGTCACTGGCCCAGGGACCATAGCTGAGGACCACTGCTCAATCTATTTTCTAGGATTAGGCACTTGAGGGGCAGATACAGCAAGATGGGAGAACCTGCACCTGGAAGTGGTCTCCTCTGCTGAAGACCAGGGTGACTCTCAATTCCAGCTGGCTACAAGCCAAAAGATGGGTTTCCTTTGCCTTTTCCTCCTCTCTCCAGTCCTTTACTCAGCCCCAGAAATGCCAGGCATGGCTCCTGCCCAGTGCTGAACTTCACAGATGAGCAGCCTGCATGTGCAGGAGCAGTGGGGTGGTGTCAGGAGGGCTCAGGGTTTCCAGTCCCTCCACCTCCTTTCAAGCTCACATGCAGTCACCTGTAGGGCTGTGTGGCTGTGTGCAAACCACGCAGACCCTGAGCCTCACTCTCCCCATCTATGTGACATGGGACAATAGCGCCTACACCGCAGGGTTGCTGAGGCGAGTAAATGGGTGTAGTGCAAACAGGAGTCCTTTGTGAACTGTATAGTACCCTATGGATATAGTACCCTACAGATACAGCTTTAGGACAGATTTGCATGTCAACAATGAACTGTGGATATTTCTTTTTTGTTTTTCAGGCTCTTCTCATCCTCTTCCCTAAAACAGACCTCTCTATCTTTGAGCCTCAGTGTTACTGATTCTCTTTCACCTATGTTAAAAAAAATTCTTCAATGACAACTGCAAAGTAATGCAGAATTATTCAGAACCATCAGAATAGGTACAGTAATCACATGGTAATGAATTTTGCTTTGGAAAAGAAAGATTGGGCTTAACTCTGAATACAGTGTGGACAAGTGGGACTATATTGGCGGGGCAGGGGGCTGTTTAACAATTTAGCAGTTGTTAGTAATTTAGTCTTTAGTAATTCCCTAAAAGACAGTGTCCATAGTGTCAAGAGTAAGGGGGATTCTGGCTGAACCAACCGAACAATTCTTGCTGAAGACATGGCAGATTTATCACTCATCACCTGATATGGTGAGGATAAGGAACACTACCACATATCAAGGTAAAGGGGGCTAACTCTATTTTACAAGGAAATCTACAGATAAGCTTAGGAGAAGGTTCGGTAGCTTGGCTAAGGTTTTGTCATCTTCCATGAGAGCGTATTTACATATCTAGAGCCAAGCTGCTTATTAGGCTCTAAAAAGAAAAAAATAAAAACAATCAAGGTACATGACATTAAACTTGCACCTTACTCAATCTTAAGTCATTTTTCTGTTTCCATAGTCAAGAACAAAATAAGCAGAAGCACTAAGCAGTTTATCATTGGTTTTCAGTTGGCTAAACTTCCGCAGACCTATCAGTTTCCCTTGCCATTTGAACATTAGACTCGTCCCAGAATTTCCCTATGTGCAGATAAATCCAAGAAAATGGAAACGCTTATTGAAGGAGAGGAGAGCAGAGACCACTGCGGATCTTGATAAAGATCCCTTTGTTAGCTGCATCATTCAAGCTATTTCATTGACTTTCTTTCCTTCAGACCTTTTGCCTGTGGTGTCCGGAGATTATATTCCTGTTATATTGGAAGGAAAACAACCCAGTATGTGGTCAGACCTTTGATGCAATCTTAATTCTACCATTTACTGTGTGGCCTTGAACATTTCACTTACCTTCTCTTAATCTCAGTTTTTACTTCTCTAACGTGGAGACCACTATTTGGTTCATTGAGTTGTTCTGGATGATAACAAAAGGTTTCTGGAGCTTTGAATGACATTCTTCAGGAGGAAATGATTGCCTGATAAGTCCTTTCGGTCCCTGCCTTTATTCTTGTACGCGTAGGGGCCCCACTAAAAGAACACTGCTAGCTTACTGCCCCTCTTCCTAAATCTCCCAGACCAAGCCCAAGGTCCCAGCCCGGAAGATCCCTCAGCCTACGGACCACCCACATTACTCGGACACTCCCGCCCTAGCCGCTGCCGCTCCTGACGTCACTTCCGCCGGAAAATAATGCGTCAGTGCGGTTGGCGCGAAAGTCAGTTCTTGTCCTCTATAATATCCGGGTTTTCTGGAGTTTGCTCAGGGCTGGGGGCGCCGCCGGGGTGGGGGGCTGTGCGCCGGCCTGG
>NW_022900949.1:47159226-47186657 GCF_012274545.1 Fukomys damarensis | reverse complement strand
GCCTAGAGACCTACAGGATCCATCGAGGCGAGTAAGGACCCAGCGTCCCGTTTGTCGCTTCTGGGGGATCGCGACGCTTCCTCAGGCCTTCCAGGCCCTAGCTTCGTGTCGGGGTAACCGGTCCTCCGCGGGCCTGGTGGGTGGGCCTTTGATATCCGAGAGAACGCGGCTTCTGTGTTCCGTGAGCTAGGCCTTTCTTTCGGTTTTGGGGAACTGGAGCATCTAATTTTTGGGGAGGGCTGCTGCGTATATATTTAAAATCTGTTAGGGATGAACAAACCTCGCGGGCCGTGGATACCAGCAGCCACAAATGGGCTCTGAGTATTCTTAAGCCTAGTTCAATAGAATGACCTTTGCCTAAGGGGCCAGTAGCAAGAGCCCTGAATGTATTCAGTTTAGAACATTAGTTTTGCAAGGATTAGTGTTGTCTTCTTTCTCCTTGACTTTGCCGACGTTCTAGGGTTTCTTGCAAATGTCACGGATGAATTCACGGGCAAGGCCAGAATGTCTATCCTTAGGCATTCTGGTCTACACGGGAAAGTAGGTGCATTAAACGTTTAACTTCCTACATAATGTATTTTTGTTCTTGTTAATGGTACCTTTATTTTGGCAGTTCAACAATGTCCCCAAATGGCCAAGAACCGTTACTTGTGAAGTTTTTAAAGTGTTCAAACAATTCAGAATGTTTTTTTAAAGCTCTTGAGGTAAGAATAGTTGAACTTGTCTTGTTTGATGTCATTAAGTATTTTTGATATGTTGGACTTTACGTCTTAATAATAGAAATCTTTCATATGATTTTGCTGTAATCTGTTAATATAGGTATATCGTTACATAATTTGATATGAGTATGTCATGTATTTGGAGGTGCTTGAAATCTATTTTGACATTTTGGTTGAATATAGTTGATCTGCAGTTCTTGAAAATGGTTTTCTTTTTATACTTACTAGATTGGTACTTTGTGTGCTGAAAAGTTTTGGGTTGGTCCTGTATTGGTTTTTGTTAAAAGTATGTTTTATTATGCAGAGTGACAGGATGAGGAGTATTAAAGGTTTGCTTCTTACAGCACCTAGCAGCATCAGTATGGCCTAGGAGTTTGTTAGAAATCTTGGGCCCCAACCCAGACTTGACAGTTAGAATCTGCATTTTAAATGAAATTCCTAATACCTATTGACGTTTGAGAAACAGTTACACAGGTTTTTTTCCTTCAAGTTCATTCATTCAGCAAGTATTTATTGAGTGTCCATGATCTGATAGGTCCCACTATAATACTTGGGATACATCTGCAGCCAGAGCCCCAAAGATTTCTCCTCTCTCAGAGCTCACATTCTGGCAGCAGCAGGAAATAGATATTAATCAGATGATAAATGAGAAAAGTATATAGTGTGTTATTATATGCTAAGTGCTATGAGAAGAGAAAAAGCAAAATTTAAGGGGCTCCAGAGAATGTTTATTGGAGAAGGAAACAGGAAGGTTATAAATTTATTAAGTAAAATATAATCAGGTTAGCCTTTGTGAAGATATTTCAGTAAACTTGAGTGAGATAGTCCTGTGGGTATGTGGAAGAGAGTTTCAGGCAGAGGACGCAACCATGTCCAGGGCCTTGTGAACGTGCTTGTTGTGTATATCCAATATTCTGGTGGCTGTAGTCAGCAAGGGATGAAGGAAGAGAAGCAGAGAATGCTCCAGAAAATAAAAATAAAGTCATATAAGACTTAGGCATGGTAGGGCATGCCTACAATCCCAGCACTCTGGGAGTCTGAAGTAGTAGGATTAAGAAGCCCAGCCCAGGGAATTTAATTTTTTAAGATCCTGTTTTAAAATTTTAAAAAATGAAATTGAAAAGGGGACTGGGGATTTAATTCAATGACAAGGCCCTGGTTTTAATCTCAGTACCTCAAAAAAAAAAAGTCATATAGGGTCTTGTGAGCCATTGTGAAGACTGAAGTTTTCCTTCATTGGAGAGCCTCTAGAGAGTTTTAATCAGAAGAACAATATATCTAGTTTTAAAAGACCACCATAAGTTTGTTTTGTTTTCTAACATAGAATTTAAATTTGTTCAGACACTATTTAAGTGCTTACTGGGTGTCAGGATATGATAACAAACAAGACACATCATGAACTTTTCATTCTTATAGGGGAGAGGCAAAAATATATATATACTTATAAAATATTAGTGCTATTTTTTCTTCTTAGGCTTAAGTGATGAGGGTTTTAAGAACATGATCAGTTTGATCAGGGGATGGGGTATATCTCAGTGGTAGAGTGCTTGGGTAGCATACACGAGGTCCTGGGTTTGTTTAATACCTAACACTACTGCTTTAAAAATGAAAAAAGAGGGCCTGGGATTTAGCTCAGTGGTTCTATCGCCTGCCTCTCAAGTGCAGTAGACCCGAGTTCTATTCCTGCTACCAACCAACAAACAAAAAAAAAAAACCCCAAAACAAAAAAAACATTAATTAGGGTCTGGGGATTTAGCTCAGTGGTTCTCCTGCCTAGCAAGTGCAAGGACCCAAGTTTGATACCCAGTACCCCCCCCACCAAAAAGAAAGATAGTAAATCATGATTAGGGACAGCCATCTGCAAGGAGGTGATACTTAAGCAAGACCTGCTAGAAGTGAAGGATTACATCAGTTGAAGACCTGGAAGAAGAAAGTTCCCTGCTGCAAGAAAAAGAGCAAAGCCTCTAAATGAGGTCATGTTTCCTTTGTTGCACTTTATGCCAGTGAGTGGGTGTGGCTAGAGATAAACCCTGGTAAGTGTGGGGAGACAGGTAAGGGCCAGATCATGTGGTCTTTTGGACCATGATAAAAAATGTGAATTTTGAGTGTGAGGGGAAGTTGTCTGGGTTTTTTCCCTCCATTACTGGAAATTGAACCCAGGGCTTTCTCTGAGCTACATCCTCAGTCCTCCCACCCCCACCCCTCGGGACCTTGCACTTGTGAGGCAGGTGGCAGTACCACTGAGCTAATTTACCCTGGTATCCTTAGCCTTTTTTTATTTTTATTTTTGAGACAGGGTCTCACCAGGTTGCTAAATTGCCCTGCTGGCTTTACCTTTACAATTCTGCTTCAGCCTCCAGTCCAGGATTACAGGCATGAACCATTGTGCCCAGCTGTCATTAGAGAGTTTTGAGCAGAGAATTAACATGATCTGATTTTTTTGGTTTTGTTTTTCAAGGGGTGGTGGTGGGTAAAAGGTTAAAGTGCTGTGTGGAGAATAGATTTAGGGCAAGGCAGGGAGAAGTAGACCACTTGGGAGGCTTCTACAGTGGTGTAGGTGAGAGGTTATATTTGCTTTCAATAGGGAAAAGGATTTTAAGATGTGTATTGAAGAGGTGATAGGACTTAAATTTGGAAGACTAATTTCAAGTATATTATTTCATTTTTACTTTCAGTCAATGAAAGAATTCCAATCAAAAGAATATCTTCAGATTATTACAGAAGAAGAAGCATTGAAAATAAAGGAGAATGATAAATCTCTTTATATCTGTGACCCTTTTAGTGGTGCTGTCTTTGATCACCTTAAAAAGGTTTGCTAACTTCCAGATATTTCTTTGGTAGACTGTGCTTTTTTGGTTTTCACTGATCACTAAGTATGCAAATTCTGCATGCACTGGGATTCTTTTGGTTTGGGGAGATTGCAATAATATTTTCTGAAAACTTATCTTGTATAGTAGGCTTTTATTATTTCAAGGACTATGGCTCCATTTAGTATAAGTGAATCTTGTAATTAAGCAGTTCAGTGATGGAGTTTATTGTACTTAAAACTCAGATCGTAACATACATCAGTGAGAAATAATAGCGCAGTGCAACATAGTTCTTATTAACTTACTTTCTGTGTGCTTTTATACACCAATTTTAGTGTTTTTTTTACCTTGTATCTTGTCTGAAAATCATCTTAGAAGGAAGCATTTTTATACCAATGAGCCATCTTATTTCTTTTTGTTGATTCTAGAGTCTACTGACTCACTTTTTGGTGTCTGGACAAGAGAGAAGCATTGAAATAAAAATTAACTGGCTATAATTCCATCCAGATTACAGAGAAGTGGTTCTTGTTTGAAGGAGAAGAAAACATAGCCGAGTAGGTAGATGCAGTATCTATACAATTTATGGAAAGTCTGTGCCCATGCTGCCAAGAGCATTATTGGTGTAAGCCTCCTCTTTGAAATACAACTCCTTGTCAGAGTCAGTAGCATCAAAAACTCATTGTGTTATTTATGACTGACGAAAAGATAGTAGTAGTCTTTTTCTTGTAGATATTTAGATCCGTTGTGTAGTGATGATTTTGGCAACTGGGGCTTTTTAGTTTGGCTTGAGCATGCTCATGTTGAATGTCACCTTTCTTCACTTAATATCAGTGAAAATGAAAAGTCATTGTTTCATTTTTTTATCTTAGACATCTCTGCTGGTCTTCTTTAGAAAGACAGGGAGGTATAAAGTACTTGAAACCCAAATGTAGAAACTGCCTTGGATTATACAGCTTTTGGTAACAGGTTTTTTAGAAGGACTTACTATAGGCTTTTATTCTTTTAAACTGCCTCATTGCTTGAGTACTTCATTTGAAAAGTATGCATAGGTGCTTCCTACTTGTAGCGTAAGATTATTGCATTACTGTTGTGTTTGTTTCAGAGATTAAAATTTTGATACTAGTTTTGAGTGAGGGGCTCTCAGAAGTTACTTCTTTTGACAGTTAAGTTTAATTTGCTTTTTTGTGTGCATGTTTATTTACTGTGAGAAATTAATGGTCTTTTTATTTTCTTCTAACAATTTGGTGATTTTTCTGCCATAGTGAGTAACTTCTGTAAATAATTATAAAAATTACCAAATGTAATTCTGTAAGATTGGTAGTCTTTTCCATCTTAATGTACTAAAAAAATTTTTTTTTGTAGCTCAGCTGCAGAATTGTTGGTCCCCAAGTAGTCTTATTTTGTATGCATTACCAGCAATGTGTCCCAAGAGCTGAACATCCAGTTTATAATATGGTTATGTCTAATGTAACTGTATCTTGTACAAGCCTGGATAAAGAGAAGAGGGTAAGTATTGAATATTACTGTATATCTGTTTATCTCCACACTTAATTTTTCACTGCATAAGAAATAATTTAAAAGACTACTGGCAAGTGTGAGGTACTGAGTTTGATCCCCGGTACCACAAACAAACAAACAAAAAAGACTGTTCACTTGGTATTTGTATTCATGACTTAATGAAATGTAGTATGCAACAATCAACAGTGTATATCTTTTTGTAAATCAATTGAATACAGTCCATTTTGCTGAAAATTGGATAATTGAAGTTTTTTTTTTGATTTAAAAGGAAACTCACTTTTTCTCCTACACTCAGAGATTGCTTTTTTTAATTACATTTTCCCATCATAGATGGATAATCTTTAAAAAGGAATTCCAGGAATTCCAAGGTGGGACATGTCGGTAATTCTAGCGCTTGGGAGACTGAGACAAGAGCATCATTGCGAATCCAAGGCCAGCCTGAATTACATAGTGAGATGCTGTCTCAAAGGGGGAATGGGGAAGGTTTCAAAATAGTATAAAAATATATTTTATTGTATTATACAGGTATAATTTATATTTTTTAAAATACATGCTATGTAAAAGTATAATCTTTATTATAGGACCAAAATAGTTCAATAAATTCACGGAGTTGCAAGAAAAGAAATATAGTCACTTGTCACTTAATAGTGGTGATATGGTCTAAGAGAAGTGTTGCTAGATGATTATATCATTGAGTGTTCTCGCACAAATTTATATGGCAATGATGTCATTAAGCAGTATAATCTCATAGGGACCAAGCTGTTGTTTGTTTTGTCTGTGCACTGAAACACACTATGGCTAGGAAAATAGTTATTCTTAAATTTATAATTCATATTCATTTTCCAAAAGTAGTTTGGTTAATTAACTTTATAGTAGTGTGAAATATTTGTATATTTATGTTATCAACATAGTATGGAATATTGTATAAAAATAGAAAAGATTGTTTGCTTTGGTATTAATATATTTTCTTTTGGGGCTGCAGGAAGAAGTTCATAAGTATGTACAAATGATGGGTGGACGAGTATTCAGAGATCTTAATGTATCAGTAACTCACCTTGTTGCAGGAGAAGTTGGTAGCAAAAAATACTTAGTTGCTGCAAATCTGAAGAAACCTATTTTGCTCTCTTCTTGGATACAAACACTTTGGGAGAAGTCACAAGAGAAGTAAGACAGACCCTCATATTTATAGATTTGTTTTTTTATTAATACATGCTTGCAGTACAAAATGATTACAGTCATTGCGGAGAGTTAGTACATGTATATAACACCTCTTCAGTTCTTTTTATGTCCCCTTCCCCTCCCCTTTCTCTTATGTTTATAGATTTGAAAAAATGATGCAATCTATTATTTTGACATAATCCGAGTTTTCCTAGATTAACTTTTATGGTATTTTCTTTGGATTTGTTATTCAGAGACAAAAATAGGGTCATTCTTTCTCCAGGAAAAAAGAAGAAAGGAAAAAAAAAGCAGAACAGAATCTACAAGTGCTTATTAGCAGGGTGTAAGTTGACAGGTAGAATAGGCTATGGCCGGAAGATAAATGCTTTGATGATAAAGTTGTTCTGAGCAGTGTTTCTGAAATCACTGAGAAAATCATTTTTTCAGCACTGTAGTTCTTATGTTACATTATCCTTCAATACCTTGCCCATATATTAAGACGGAGAATAAATTAGCCATTTTGGCAGTCATTCCCTGCAAAGGGGGCATATATAAGATTGAATATAAACATGTAAGCTGTAAGCTGAGCTGTGATCAATCATGTAAATTTTGCCTGTTTCACCTCTGGCCTGAGCTTTGCATTAGCTGTATGTAGGGAGCGAACAAGATAGTGTTCCTTCCCTCGTGGAGCTTGGAGCCTTTCTCAAGGGGCACACTGAAGTTTTTCCTGAAAGTTAATTGACAGCTAAAAATCTAGGTAGCAAGGAATCATAATGGCTTGAAAATTCTATGAGCACTTTTCTGGGCTTGTTTTCAGTAGAATTCTGCATCTCTTCAGTATGTCTCCATATCAACATTATGTTCCCAGACTGATTGCATAATCAGCATATCTGTATAGCACAGCAACAGAATGATGATATTTTATTGATATCCTGCCAAAAGTCATTGCTTTTGCTTATAGATTAATGAAAGAATTTAAAACTCTTATTTTTAGTAGACAACCAAAAAACCTTAGGGTTTTAAAATAGAGATATAGGCTTATATATTTGAAAGATGTACCTCTTTAACCAGCAAGGGCTTAAAGTTAACGAGATAGTGTTTTTCCCTTGGACCATCTTTACTTGAAAGATAGTAGTTGAAATACTACTTTTTATTAGAGACATGATGTTGAACTTGGTGAGTATAATCCTGAGTGATAGTTCCCTTTTCTTAAAAATTTTTATAAATCTTTTAAAAATGAGGAAATTGTGCATGGTGGCTCATGCCTGTGATCGATCCCAGCACTTTGGCAAACAGGCAGGAGAATTTTGAGTTGAGTGCCAGCTCTGCCAGCTTAGTGACTGAGACCCTGTCTCAAAGGGGAAGGGGGCGAGGCAGGGCTGAGGTTGTAGCTCAGTGGGAGAGCTGTGGATTCAGTCACTAGGACTTGAGGGGAAAATGAGGAAAGTGGTAATGATATTTCTGTGTGTCATTATGCTTTTAGTAAATTTTAAACTATCTGATATGTTTAATGTGTTCATTTTTATTTCTTTTTATCATTTGTTTTTCCAGCAAAATAACTAAATATACCGATATAAACATGGAAGATTTCAGATGTCCTGTTTTTCTTGGCTGTGTAATCTGTGTGACTGGTTTGTGTGCCTTGGACAGGAAGGCAGTTCAGCAGCTCACAGTTAAGCATGGAGGCCAGTACATGGGACAGTTGAAAATGAATGAATGTACACACCTGATTGTGCAGGAACCAAAAGGTAAAAACTGTATTTTACAAATGGACAAATGTAATTTTGTTTTCTAGTATGTTACATTTTAAAATCTCTTTTTTTTTTTTTTGTACCGGGGATTGAACTCGGGTCCTTGCACTTGCAAGGCAGGCCACCGAACCACTGAGCTATATCCCTGACCCTACATTTTAAAATCTTAATAAAAATTTTTTTTTCTGACATGCTATTATGTAATCTAGCTTGGTATTTTTTTTCTCCTAAAATCTTGTAAAGATAGTTTGGATCATAGACTGTAGAGAGATTTCATGACCATCCTAATATTTATCCATGTCATTGCAAATATAAAAAACCTAACACTTTCTATGATATTTTAATCTGATCTGTTAGAGCCGGAGATTTAGCTCAGTGGCATAGGGACTGCCTCATAAACGCAAGGTCCTGAGTTCAATTTCTGGTACAAAAAAAAAAAATCTGACTTATTAGATATTCACTTGATCTTAATGGAAAGGCCAAGAAGCAGTGACTTATTAGATCTTTTAGTAAAGAGCAAAAAACATAGGGCTGGGGATTTAGCTCAGTGGTTCAGTGGCCTGCCTTGCAAATGCAGACCCGAGTTCAATCGCCGGTACCAAAAAAAAAAAAAAAAAAGGCAAAAAACAAAACTCCCCAATTACCAAATAATTCAAAGAAAAGTTTAGGTAAATAACTATGGTACATACCCAGTGGAATGTGGAATTTCTTTTTCTTTTTCTTTTCTTTTCTTTTTTTTTTTTTTGTACAAGGGATTGAACTTGGGTCCTTGTGCTTGCAAGGCAGGTGCTGGAACCACTGAGCTAAATCCCCAGCCCTCTAATTTCTTTTTAATAACTGATTTAAAAGGCTTGAAGTTGTATTTAATTGAATCAGTCAGCTTGACTGAATGAACTAGATTTTTTACTTCAAGATTCAGTTTGCAGATCATGAGGAAGTAAAATAATAAATTGTATTAGTGATAATTCTTTAAACTTTATTCTAGAGGATATTGTTCACTAGTATTCATATATATAGAAACATGAGAAAATAATTTTAATGTTTTTATTATGTCTTTTATATTGGTACTATTTTACTAAGCTAACTAGATAAATAAGAGTTGACAAAAATTTTTAATGTTGATTGGTAATTATCCTTAAGTCAGAATTTTGGTTTTGACAATTATGAGTAGAATTGACACTGCTGTGGTTTTCTGAATCTGAAAGCAGTTCATCCATCGACCCAAGAATGCCCAAAAAAGCTAGTTGTGTTGGTAGAGATGCCTGTAATTCTGGAGGCTAGGCAGATGATCAAAAGTTCAGACCCACTCTGGACAATTTAGCAAAACCATGTTTCCAATAGAGAGAGTTTTTGAGATAATACAAGCAACAACTATCTATTTGCCTATTCTTGATTTTAGAAACCTTTGAAATTGGAATAAATCCTTTTGGCATTTATTATATTACATACATTTGGTTTTCACATTTGTCTTATACATGCCTTACATGCTTACTAAAACCATGTCAAGCCAGGTGTGGTGGCGCACACCTGTAATCCCAGCACTTGGGAGGCTGAGGCAGGAGGATTGCTGTGAGTTTGAGACCAGCCTGGGCTACATAGTGAGTTCCAGGTCAGTCTCAACTACATAGTGAGACCCTGTCTGAAACCCCGCCCTCAAAAAAAAAAATAAATAAAACCATGTCATAGGGCTGGAGATTTAGCTCAGTGGCCCAGTGCCTGACTCACAAGTGCAAGGTCTTGAGTTTGCTCCCTGGTACTGCCAAGACTGAAAAAAAAAATCATAGTTTCAAGTTAGCTCCTTTTTATAGATTAAGAAACTGGTCTAAAGAAATTAAGTGATGGACCCTTTATCCAGACAAGTTCAGTATTATTAGTTACCCAACAGTTGCCTGTGTCTGTTGCAAGAAGATAAGCCCTGCATCTCCGGAGTATGTATTTATAGAGTACAAAAATATGATTAGATAATGACCTAAATTTTTGCTTTTTAGCATACTCTGTAGCATAGCATGTAAAAATAAGACTAATTGCTGGTAACGTTCAATTTTGTTTCAGGTAGTTTTTAAAAAATAAACTATTACACTTTGAATATTTCTTAATTTCTCTATTTATTTCTTAACATAAATAGGTCAGAAATATGAATGTGCCAAGAGATGGAATGTACACTGTGTGACCACACAGTGGTTTTTTGATAGTATTGAGAAAGGCTTTTGTCAAGATGAGTCTATATACAAGGCACAGCCTAGACCAGAAGCAAAGACTCTGCCTGATACTTCAACTCCCACTGGTCAGATCAGCACAACTGATAGTAAGTCTCATTGAGATTAACATAATAGATTTTCTTTTGTTTTCTTTTTTTTTTTTGGTACCAGGGATTGAACTCAGGTCCTTGCGCTTGCAAGGCAGGCCACTGAACCGCTGAGCTAAATTCCCGGCCCTAAAATAATAGATTTTCTATAGAATTCATTTGTTAAAGTGAGCCTGTTACAAAGTGGTACAACACTTATTTACCATTTTAAGATAATAAATTTGATCCTAAGCATGGCAAAAAAAAAAAAAAATGTTGTAATGAAAAAAAAAAAAAAAAAAATGTTGATTTGTTAATAGGATCACTGAGATATAATAGAGAATTTCTAATTTTTTCCCTATGCTTCTAGGCTTAATTGTATAATAAAATAGCTAAATTATATAGTTGTAGTAAAATTTAGTCCAGAACTGCTTCTGACATTTCTTCTTAGAGTGAATAATTGCTTTCTTCCAGTACCCTGATATAATGCAAGAGATGATCAAAGACATTAAAAATACTAATGGATGAAGACTTAAGATAATTTTTCAGAGCTTTCCTGGTATAAATATTAATACATTTTACGAATTCATCAGGATTATTATAGATAGAGATACTTGTATAACAATTAAAAGTGTTGCAGTTTAAGTCCCACACTGGCAAAATATTACAAATTTATTTCTTCAATTTTTATTTTTTATTCATACATGTTTATAGTACATTAATGACTACCTTGTGGGCAGTTGGTGCATGTACGTAGCACATGTAAAATTTTTTTCAAATATAAGTTTCTTGGACTTTAAGGCCGGCAATTTCATATTATGAGAAACAAATGAGAAACAATTTTATATTTCCTTTTCATGTTTTGCCACCAACTTTTCTGTTAAAAACCTTTCAATATGCAAGGTGTGGTGGTATATGCCTGTAATACCAGCACTCAGATGGCCGAGATAGGAAGATTGCTTTGAGTTCAAGGCCAGCCTGGGCTACATAGTGAGTTCAAGACCAACCTGAACTACATAGCAAGACCCTGTCTTAAAAAAATACAATCTCTGACTCTTTGAAAATTGTTTCTAGACCTTGGGTTATGGTAAAAATTAATTTGGAAGACAAAATATAATGACTATTTAATGTTCATAAATTTATACTTTTTAAAAAATATATAGGCCGAACTCTTTCAGATGTCAGCCACATTTCCAACATAAATGGAAGTTGTATAAATGAATCCATATGCAGTTCAATTGTTAATAGCAAATTAGAACCTACACTTGAAAACCTGGAATATCTGGACATCAGTGCATTTCAAGCACCTGAAGATTTATTAGATGGTTGTCGGGTAAGTAGTACATCTTTATTTAATAAATGCAGAAAGTAGTAATATACCTCACCATTTCCTATCATGAGTCTGAAGGCCCCTCAGAGTTGAACTTGCACTTTATTACTTAAACCCTCCACTAAACTAAAAAGATACTCTCACTGTGTCGATCCCTTAGTTGTGAGGATCCCTTGGCCTGGGATGGTTCCTTCATCTGTTATCTTCCAAAATTCATTTCACTTTTCAACTCCTCTGAACTCTTTCAGTTGCAGTAATCTATTGTGCTTTGAAATTCTTCATTTGAGCCACTTATTAGGTTTTTATTTATAAGTATTATTAAATATTTATGATGTATTAACCCTGCTCATCATTTCATGCTATATTACTATGTTGTACATAATCGCACATCCCACAAATAACTCTTAATAGGTACTATCTTGAGGTTAACACTTAGAAAATTAAAATTCTTTTTCGCTGTCATACAGACATTAAATAGCTATCTATCCACCCCAAAGTCTATATTCCTAATCCAGAGAGGCCCTGCTTTGTTCAGTGTCTCTTGGACTATTAAAATTTTTGAACCAGGTGTGGTGACATATACCTGTAATCCCAGAACTCTGGGAGGCTGAGGTAGGAGTATCACAAGTTTGACCCCAGCCCGGGCAATTGAGTGACTTAGTGAGACCTCTCAGAATTAAACAAAAAGAAGAAATTTAAAAAAGAACCAGGGATATAGCTCAGTGTAAAGGCCCTGGATTCAATGCTCAGTACACAAAAAGAAATAAATGTAGTTTTAATGTGTAAGTATCTTATAAGTTCGTTGATAGAAACATAATATATTGTACTTTTTCTGATCTTCTACATCTCGATACTAAATGTATTCCTATTTGTAAAATGACTAGTTTGGTTTCTGTTTTATTTAAAGCCACAAAATACTTCAGGTAACTACATGACACATAACAATGCTTATGGATTGTAATGGAATGATTTTTTCGAATAGTTTTATTTTTTTTAATTTTTAATTTTATTAGTATATGTTTGTAGTTCATGCAGTTTACAGTCATCTTGTGGTGTGGTTACATGTACATACCACAGCTTGTTTGTTTTTTATTACCCCCTTCCCCCTCTTTCTCCCTCCTTCTCCAACTCCCCTATTTCATTTTTCATTCTTGTTGATATTGTTAATCTTAGCTCATGCTGTGGCATATAATGTTTACATTGATTGAGGCTATTAGGTTCCTGTACATAGCATATCTTTATTCTACTTATTTCCCCTTTTCTTCCTCCTCACTCTTTGTGCTCTTTCCCTTGGACCATTTCCCCATTGCAAGAGATCCATCTTCTTGTCCCCTTCTGTCCATATTTATTATTCTCTTTGTACTTTGCCTCACTCACGTGAGAAGACCATACAGTGTTTAAGCTTGTGTGTCTGGTTTATTTCACTCAATATTATATTTTCCAGGTACATCCATTTCCCTGTAGATGTCTAAAATTTGTCATCCTTTATAGCAGAGTAGTATTCCATTGTGTTGTAGTTTACATTCCCACCAACATTCCTTTTTCACCACAGCCTCACTGGCATTTGTTACTGTTTGATTTCTTAATGATTGCCATTCTTTATAGAGTAAGATGGAATCTTAGCATTGTTTTAATTCACATTTTCTTAATTGCCCAAGATGTTGAACATTTTTTCGTGTATTTGTTGACCATTTGTATTTCTTCCTCTGAAGTGTCTGTTCATTTCTCTTGCCCATTTCTTGACTGGATCTTTACGTTTAGGTGGTATACTTTTTTTAGTTCTTTATATATTCTAGATATTAGTCCTCTGTCTGAAGAGTAGCTAACAAAAAATTTTTCCCATTCTGCAAATTGTCGCTTCACTCTACTGATTGATTCTTTTGATGTACAGACAGTTTTTAGTCTGGTATAATCCCATTTGTTAATTCTTGCACAATTGAGGTTCTGTTTAGAAAGTTCTTTCTTACATCTGTGTCTTTTAAGTGTTTTATTTATTTGATCTTCCAGAAGGTTTAACGCTTCTGTTTTAACTTTTAGATCTTAGGCCCATTTACATTTTAATTTTAGTTTTATATATGGTGAACAGTAAGGGACTTTTTTAAATCTTCTGCACACAGATAGCCAGTTTTCCCAGCACCACTTGTCGAATAGGCTGTTTCCTCCAACATATGCTTTTGGCCCCTTTGTCAAAGATCAAGTAGCTGAATGTGCCTGGGGAAGTTTCTGTATCCTCAGTTCTGTTCCATTGATCCACATACCTGTTTTTGTTTCAGTATGGTGCTATTCTTATCACTGTTGCTTTGTAGTATAGCTTGAAGGCAGGTATTGCTATGCCTCCTGCTTTGCTCTTATTGCCCAAAATTGCTTTTGCTATTCTGGGTTTCTTCTGGTTCCACATGAATTTTAGGATTGATTTTTCTATTTGTTTTCTTTCTTTCTTTTTTTTGGTACTGGGGATCTAACTCGGAACCTTCCACTTGCAGTACAGGCTGCAGGACCACTGAGCTAAATCCCCGGCGGGATTGTTTTTTCTAGATCTGTAAACATAACACTTTTGGGAGTGTGGCCATTTTGACAATATTTATTCTCCCTGTCCAGGAGCAGGAGACATCTTTCTGTTTTCTCATTTCCTGTTCAATCTCCTTTTTCAGAGTACTATAATTTTCTTTGTAGAGATTATTCACTTCCTTGGTTAAGTTTTCATTGGTTCAGTATTTCATTTTTCTTGAAGCTACTGTGAATGGTATTATTTTCATGATTTCCTTTTTATCCCATTCATTATTGGTGTAATGATTTTTGTGTTTTAATCTTCTTCTGCTACATTTCTAAAATATTTTATTCTAAGAGTTTTTTGGTAGAGTTCTTTAGGTTTATGTAGAGAATCATGTCATCTTCAAATAATGATAATTTGAGACCTTCCTTTATAGGTATCCTTTCTACTTCAGTGTCTTGCCTAATTGCTCTGGCTAATGTTTCATGTACATTGTTGAGTAGAAGAGCTGATAGTGGACATCTTTGACCTCTTCTTGATTTTAGGGGGAATACGTTTAGATTTCCCTATTTAGTAAGATGCTGGGTATTTGTTTCTAATATACAGCTTTTATCATATTCAGATATAGTCCTTCTATACCTGCTTCCTTCAGGGTTTTTATCATGAAAGGGTGTTCAAAAGCCTTTTTTGCATCTATTGATATGATAATGTGGTTTTTGGCCTTCCTTACATATGTTGAAATATTCTTGTATCTGGGGTGAAATCTACTTAGTCGTGATGTATGATCTTTTTGATTATGTGCTACATTCTGTTTTACTAAGATCTTGTTGAAGATTTTTGCATCTATTCATTAAGGAGATTAGCTTATAAATTTTTTTTCAGTTGGTCTGATTTTGGTATTTAGGGTAATATTGGCTTCCATAAATGAGTTTGTGAGGACTCTATCCTTTTCAGTTTTTTTGAAAAGCTGGTGCAGTACTGGTGATATAACATACTTAGAGGTTTTGTCAAATTCAGCAGTGACTACATCAGGTCTTGGCCTTTACTTAGTAGATTCTTTTTTTTTGGTACCAGGAATGGAGTAGATTCTTTATTATTGTGTCTATTGAATTGCTTGTTTATTGGATTGTTAAGCACGTTTATATCTTGTATTAGATTTGGTAATTTGTATGTGTCTAGGAATCTGTTCATTTCTTCAAAGTTTGCTAATTTGTTGAATTTTATTTAGTTACTTATTTTTTTGGAATGTAATTTTTTGAAGCAGTTATTCTTAGGATTTCCACAGCGTATGTTGTGATTTCACCTGTTTCATTTCTGATTGCATTGATGTGATTCATTTCTTGCTTTCTCTTGGTAAGTCTGGCCAGGGCCTTTTCTATTTTATTCTTTAAAACAGCTTTTCAATTCTTTGATTAAAAAAAACTTTTTAGTTTCAATTTCATTTATTTCTGCTCTTATTGGTATAATTTTCTATTTTGGTTTGGGGCTGTTATGTTGTTGTTTCTTAAGTATTTTGTAAGGTTGTTTGTTTGAGATTTCTCTGTTTTCCTAATGTGAGCATTGATTGATATAAATTTTCCTCCTAGAACTGCTTTCACATTGTCACAGAGGTGTTTTTTTTTTGTTTTTTTGAAGAATATAGATGGTAGAGTTTTCAGTCCATGATCAGTTGGCTCTGAGGCTGGGATGGCAAACAAGCATCACAGAGGAGAAATAACATGGCACACACAAGGTCACAAAGGGAATTACCAGCATCTTTCTGCCTCTCTAATCTTACTCAGGTTCCTTAGGGTGGGTAGCACCCACACCTTTAATCCTAGTGCCTTTGAGCCTAGCATTACATCATGAATCAATTCCAGCTTCACACTCTAGATCAAGCCTATGATTGCATGCGGCTTTGGGGGGACATCTAGACCCAAACCATAACATTCTGCCCCTAGCCCCGCAAAGACTCGTGTGTGTGTGTGTGTGTGTGTGTGTGTGTGTGTATTCCTTTGCACAAAAGGCATTTAGTCCACCTCTAAGAGTTGCCAAAGTCCTAATAGTTTCAGCATTGCTGAAAAGTCCAAGTCCAGAGTCTCCTCTGAGATTTAAGGTAAACTCATATGTGCATGCCCCTACAAATGAAAAGTCGAACACTTTCAGCATTCAGTGGCACAAAGTAGACATTACCATTCCAAAAGGTACAAACGGGAGGATACAAAGGAATGGGACCAAAGTAAGTCCAAAATCCAGTAGGATAAACATTCAGTTCCATAGTTCCACTTTCAACATCCCCAGCAATCTGTGGCATGTTGTAAACTTCCAAAGGCTTTGGTAGCTCCACCCCTGTGTCACTTCAGGTGGTTGTAGCTCCCATGGCTTCCTTCTTCAACCAGCTCTGCTCCTTCTTTGCAGCTTTTCTCAGATTATCCATGCTCCTGGCTTCTTTAAACTTCTGGGGTCTCCACTGCACCGTTGGCTTCATAGTTACTGATTCACACACACTACCCTCACAGGAATACAATGCCTAGCTTCCCAGGCCTTTTTCTGAAATCAGGGTGGAAGCCTCCCTGGTCCCATAACTCTTCCGTTCTGCAAGTACCTGAAACCAGTGCCACGTGGATGATACCAAGGTCTGCTGCCAGCTGAAGCAGTAGCCAGACTTCTCTGTCTCTTGATTGTAGGGGTAGAGTGCCTGGATCACTGAGCACTCTGAATCCAATCCCAAGGAACCAGTTCCCTAACCTGCCATTTTGGAACAATTTCCCTAAGCTGCCATTTTGGGACAACTTCCCTAGGCTGCATCCATTCTGAAACATGGTGCTCTGGGGCTTTCTTCTCAAAGCAAAATCTTTTCACCTTTACAATTCTGAGACTGCAACGTGTGGAGTCCTGCTGCTTCCTATGATACCCTCAGGCCATTTCTTGTTCCTCTTCAGCAATCAAGATCTCCTCTACTGACAGCTTTATTGGAGCTTCCTCTCTGGCCGAACTCAAAATGTTTTAAATTATTCTGCTGGACTTTTTGTTCTTGATTCTTAGCATAGATCTGGCTAAAAGCCCTAACAATAGCTATGCCACTGCCTCAATATTCAACTGCCTTGAAATTTCTTCTGCAAGATTAATTAGTCCACTGCCCCTAATCTCAGTCTCAGGCAAAGTCTCAGGAAACCAACAAATGAAGACAAACTTTCTGTCAATCCATAACACACATTGTCTGGAGTCCAACACCCAGAGCAGTCTTTCTTCCTAGCAGAAACCTCCCTAGCATGGTCTTATAAGCTTTATGGTCTTCTGATCTCTGATCAGAATCTCCCATACAGAATCTCCATTCCAGCCCTACTTCTTCAGCTGGCAGCTCAGAATCTTTCAGCAAAGTCTCTGAACACAAGCAAAATGCAGGCAAACTTTCTATTAAGCCATTACGCACATCATCTGGAATCCAGCAATCAACGCAGTCCTTCCCAGCAGAAACATCCTGAGCCTGTTCTTTACAGGCCTTTTGGTCTTCTGAACTCTCACTAGAATCAATACAGCCTAAGGCATTCCACTGCTGCTTCTGTAGCCAGTGTCTCAGATCTTTCCTGAATCTTCTTCCCATAAGACAGTTCCAAAGGCTTTTGAGCCACATTGTCAAGTAATGTCACAGCAACGACCCCACTTTTCTGGTAGCATATTTCTGTTAGTTACTTTTCTCTTCATTGCTGAGACAAAATGCCCAACACCAAAGTTAGAAGGGAAGGGGTTTATTTGGCTCACATTCATAGAAGTTTTGGTCCATAATCAACTGGCTCTGAGGCTGGGATGGCAAGCAAGCATCACAGAGGAGAAATAATAGGGTACACAAGGCAGCAAAGGTAACAAGGGCCACAGAGGTTTTGATGTCAATTGTCATTAAATTCTAGAAATTTTTCGGTGGTGCACACCTGTAATCCCAGCACTCAGGAGGCTGAGGCAAGAGAATAGCTGTGAATTCGAGACCATCTACGTAGTGAATTCCAGGTCAGTCTCAACTATGTAGTGAGACCCTGTCTCAAAACAAAACAAAACAAAAAAATTCTAGAAATTTTAAAATGTCTTCATTGATCCATTGGTTGTTGAGGAGTATGTTGTTAATGTACCAGGAGCTTTTGCCTTTTTTGAAATTTCTTGTGTTGCTGATTTCTGTTTGTGGTCTGTGATCTTTTTTTTTTTTTTTTTTTTTTTTTTGTATTAAGCAAGCTTTGTGGACAAGTTTATGCTCTGTTTTGGAGAAAATATAGTGTGCTGCTGAAAAGAATGTATACTGTGTCATAGAGGAGTAGAATAATTGCATATATCCATTGAGTCCAAATGTTCAGGGGTGTGGTTCAACTCTGAAATTTCTTGATTGTTTTTTTATTTAGTTGATCTTTCTCTTAGTGAAAGTAGTGTTAAAATCCACTATTATGATTGTTAGTGTTTTTTTTTTTTTAATCTTTTAATTTCAGTAGTTCTAGTTTTATAAAGATTAGTGCTCTGGGTACATATATGTTTACCAGTGCTATCTCTTCTTGTATTGTTTCCTCTACTAGGTAGGAGTGACCTTCTTGGTCTCTTCTAATCAACTTGAAGTTTATTGAGTCTGATAGAATTTCTACTCTTACTTGTTTTCTGGGTCCTGGTGCATGAAATGTTTTTCATCCTTTAATTTTTAGTCTGAATATCTCTTTGGATTAGATGAGTTTCTTGAGTGCAATAGATTCTTAGATTCTCTTTTTGGATCCCATCTGCCAGTCTTGGGTCTTTTATTTGAAGAGTTGAAGCTGTTAATATTGAGAGATACTACTGAAATAGGTTGGTCATTTACTATCATTACCTTCTGTATCTGTTGATATGTCCTTTGTTCTTCTTTTGTGCTGTTGTTTATCCTTTGACCTCACTAGTTTGTTTGTTTGTTTGTTTCTTTCTTTCTTTCTTTCTTTCTTTTTTTTTTTTTTTTGCGGTACCAGGGATTGAACTCAGGACCTTAACACTTGCAAGGCTGTTGTGGTGCTCCTGAGCTAAACCCCTGGCCCCTGATTCATTGTTTCTGTTGAGAATATTCTTAAGTATTCTCTCTAGAGCTGGTTTAACACTCCTATATCTTCTGGGCTGGTCTTTTTCATGGAAATACCTTATATCTCCATCAATTTTGAAGGATAGCTTTGCTGGGTAAATTAATCTGGATTGGAAGTTATTTGCTCTTTGGACTTGAAATACTTAACTCTAAGCTCTTCTGGCCTTTAGGATTTGAGTTTAGAAGTCTGCTATGATTTTAATTGATTAGCCTTCATATGTGATTTTTGGTTTTTCTCTGGCTGCTTTTAAAATTCTGTTATTTTGCTGGATATCTGGTAATTTAACAAGGATATGCCTTGGTGAGGTTCTTTTTTCATCATAATTTTTTGGTGTTGTGTAAATATCACTTACTTGTATTTTAAAGTCTTTTCTTATATTTGAGAAATTTTCTTCCGTGATTTCTGTAAATGTGTTAGTGATCCATCTGTGCTATCTTCTAGTTTATTTCTAACTGCAATTAGCCGTACATTGGTTTTCTTGTCGTCTAGTAGCTGCAGGATAGTCTTCTCTTGTTCTCTTTATTTTCTTTTTGGTTCCCCTGAGCTCTTTATCATAATTTACTATTTTGTCCTTAATGTCAGGTGTTCTGTCTTCACATTGGTCATTTTTGCAATGTATAAATTCTATACACTTTTTAAATTTCTGATATTTTTGTGACATCTTTACAAGGATTTCATATTGTTGTTTTTTCCCATTTTGAACTGTTCTGGTTAGCACATCCAGTTTTTTATCTTTTATTTCCCTGAAATTTACCAGGGGCATATTGAGTGAAATTGCTGTAAACTTTTAGTTCATTTCCTCCTTCAACTAGTCTATTTTCTTCTTCCCATCTATGAACTTTTCATAGATTTCTGCTTCCTCGTATTCCTGTTTTTTTTTCTCCCTTTGCGATCCCTGTTTTGCTTTGTAGAGGTTCAAAGATCTATTTCCTTGCTTCCTCAGTCTTCTGTTTGTTTTGTATATGTTTTTTAAAAAATAATATGTGGTCCTTTTTTCCCATCTGTTTTTTGGGGAGGGGTTGTTTACTGCAGATTGGGGGCTGGAGAAGTGAGAGTTTGTGGTTTATATGGAGATTTTTAACAGGATGTCACCTCCCTTTGAATAATCTCCAGCTTTGTATGTCCTGTTCTGGTATTCATTCCTTCTGTTATTTACTTTAAGTGATGTCCACTGTGTCCCTGTGTTTTGCCAAAAGACTTACTTCTGATTATAACTGCATCTACAGGTAAAATGTTACAACAATTGTATATGATACCCTTTGCAGTTACTCTTCCCCGCCCTTTCCATATTCTCTATGTACACTGAGAGTTTATTACCTGTAGTTGTTCTGCAATGAGGAAGGTAGGTGAAGTGGGGTGAGAAGAATGGATGTTAGACACTAAGGGGCAATTTTGAAGAGGGGAATAGTGGAAGATGAGAAGAAAGAGTTGATGTAGGATCTGATTTTGTTGGAGTACTTTTAGTTGGGTTGAAGTGTTATTATTGAGAATTTTTAGAGGAAACTTTGTGGGGACAAGGGTGAGACATGGGAAAAGGGGATTTATTTTGTGATTGAGAAAAAGCTATGTGGTTGCTAGAACTAGCTGATAGAGAGCAGTCTGCCAGAAGATGTGGCTAGGGGCCAGAAGTGATAGGGGCTGCAGGACTGGTTGATATTCACCGACTTGCAGAGGAAGGCCAGGTACTTTACTTTCTGTAGAAGTTGCCAGAAATGTTGACCCCCTCATACTGCACAACCACTACCTTCCAGCCCAACAGTACTTGGTTGGCCATGATGGCCTCCAGGCAGCTCAGAAGATAACCTTGGCCATCTATCCCCAGGATATGTCCTGTGCCATCTTCAGCAGCCACCTGGGATAAAAATGAGAGTTTTAAAATATACTTTATTTCTTAATTCTCATCTAGTAGCAAAGATTTATTGTATTACTGTTAAGAAGGAAATTTGCCAAAGTGTCTCATGCTTCTATACTTCTAAAACTTACCAATTTGTTGGTAGAACAGAAAATATTTTGTTTAATCTTTTATTCTAGACTATATTAGTTCTAGATATGAGTTTTAATTATTCTTTACATATAGGAAAGTATCTGTATCTTAATTTTAAAATTAATAATGGAGGTAACAATTTGGCATACCAATTCAGGAAGAAATCTGTCGTTCTTAAATTTTTAAGACACCTTATATAAAATAGAGGTGAAAGATTTTTGTATTGATGAAATTGGGTTAGATATATATGTCCTGATAATTGAAAATAAATTTTGATAAATTTGCATTTTGTCCTTGGCTCTTACGTATTTTGGTTAAACTAACTATGAAAAAGAAACCTCTTTATGGGTAAGAAAATTAAAGAGCTTAACACATTCACAATGGGGCTATAATTTGTATGTTTTGCTGCCAGGTGGCTTTGAACCACCTGTGGTTCAGGTTGCATCGTAGAACACTCATGCATGTACCACTGGTGGTTCAAGTTGGTGGGAATGTGTTAGGAACTGAAAACAGTGATTTAAGCCTAGATATTTTGAAATCATAATTATCATAATTATAGTATTATTTCTATAATTACTTTAAAATTTACTAGTAAGACCATCACAATTTAAGAAGCTGCCTGCATAACTAGAAATGGCTATGTTCCAGTATTTAGATGATGTTGGATTCTGACTTCTCTTTTATTTAAAGCTGTAAAATACTTATCAATATCTACTATGAAAGATAGTAATACTGTGGGGTTGTAAAATTTATTTTTAGCAGTTTCAGAAAACACTTCATTTTTAAATGTATCCTAAAATGTGTACAAATCGTCTTATACACATTGGATTTAAACATTTATTTCTTTTACTTTTGGATATCTATTCTTAATTGTTTTTACTGGGAAATCAAGCGTCTTAAACACATTGATCTAAAGCAAGTATTTTCTTTCTTTGTAGATATATCTTTGTGGTTTTAGTGGCAGAAAGCTAGATAAACTGAGAAGGCTTATTAACAACGGAGGTGGAGTTCGTTTTAATCAGCTTAATGAAGATGTAACTCATGTTATTGTGGGAGATTATGATGATGAATTGAAGCAGTTTTGGAATAAATCAGCACACAGGTTTTGTCAATTTTTAATTCGAAGCAATTTTTACTTGTGTAATGATTGTTGTTAAAATTGCATGTCTTTGCAGCATGGGACTGCTTGGAAGTGAGATGATGGTCTTCATATCTTAAACTAATGTAGCTTAAACTTCTTTGTTGTTTTTGTAGGCCTCATGTGGTGGGAGCAAAATGGTTGCTGGAATGTTTTAGTAAAGGTTACATGCTTCCTGAAGAAATGTATATCCACGCTAGCTACAAGCCAGTAGAAATTCCAGTTTCAGATCAACCTGAGAGTAAAACAGCTCTTTGCAAAAAGAACAGCAGCTTCTTTAAGAAAGACTTTGCTTCTAGTGAAATGCATGAACAGGCTGATGAGGATCTGCTTTCTCAATATGTAAACAATAATTCCACAGTAGGTAAGAAATACTTGATTTGTATTTGTAGGGGTCGTGGTTTCTAAGAAATACTTTATTTGCTGAATACATGCATACATACATGTTCTCTGCCAAGATTTTAAGTTAAACCTTTTCATCCCCTTAAAATTTTGTTGGTAAGTTTTTTCTGAGCAGGCAAGGCTTTTGAGCTCTGAACCCTTTAATCTTCTCTTCTGTCTTCAACCAACTGGCTCCATTTTGATCTATTATTACACATATTAGCATTGCTTTCGTGCAAGTTTGTGATCATTTGTAACAAATGCTTCTGACTGGATTACTGAGGTCTTTAATGCCTGCAGTGGTGCACTGAGGACTCTCACCTCAGCATGTAGTTTTACCAGCGTGGTAAGGCAGATTTTCAGTGAAGAGTTAGAAACACCTTTTTCTTTCTTTTGTAAAATGTAGAATGTATTGTGAAATATTTGATATATATATATAAAAAGATACAAAGAATGTGATGAGTAACATGTTATCTAGTTATAGAAAATAGAATTATTGCTGTCAAAAGCCTCTAGTGAATCCCTCTTCATTTGTCTTATAACCTATATCATGCATATATATCTATAAACAGTATATGCACTGTTTCATTTTATATCTATTTTAACTTACATAAATCATACATGGTGGGCCGGGGATTTAGCTCAGTGGTGCTGCTGCCTGCCTCGAAAGTGCAAGGTTCAAGTTGGATCCCTGGTACCAAAACAAACAAACAAAAAATCATACATGGTATGTTCTTTTCTACTACCCACCTTTACCTAATAGGAAAAATACTTGCCTAACCTAGGTATCTAGCTGTGAATATACTGCACCCAGGTGGATGGATATACCATAGTTTGTCACTTTTCCACTATGATGTTTTTGTCATGTTCCTTTGTTGCCATTAGAAACACACTGTTGAGATTGTTCAAGTATTTCAACTTGTACATAACTTGTGCAGAAGAATTTTTCTAGTGTATAAACCCAGAGTGACATAGTTGATTCAAGGGAATATGTAGATCTCTCTTACATAATACGGGTTGCTTTCTGAAGGTTGACTTGGTTTACCAATGTGTACTCCAATAATTATTTCATTTTCTCCTGTTTGTCCCATTCTTCTGCCCCTCCACCCCCTGAAAATCTTTTTTTTTTTATCTTATCTTGGATGGATTAATCGTGCTTCCTCCAATCCTGAATCCTATAGATTTATGTATATATAATATTTATATTTTTAATGATCACCCTTGGAACTTTAATGTACATCATAACAAAATCTAAAGGTAACTAGTACTTTCTTCCTCAAAAACCTTAGAATACTTTTATCTTTTTTTAGTCTGTAATTATCACAACAAACAATACTTCCTAACACAGCTGATGTGATTTTTAATATTTTCATCTTTTTAGTTTCACAATTAGGTGTTATTATTATTTTATGTAGTGAAATTTGTTTTGATTTACCAGGATCTATAACTGTTTCTTTGCCCCCCCTCTTTGCATTTCTCATTTCTGCCACTTTATATGTGACAAGGCAAGTTGCAGAATCTATTTAAAACCTGAGATGTGTTTTGGAGAAAAGGAATATAACTGATAATTCTATTTTACAGTTAACATTATGTGAGTATTATGTGAATATACCATCCAGACACAGTGCTTATCTTGAGTGTTTCTTTTTTTTTGAGATGGGGTCTCACTATGTAGTTCAAGCTGGCCTTGAACTTTCAGCCATCCTCCTGCTTCAACCTCCCAGGTGCTGAGATTACAGGTGTGCACTGCCATGACACCTTGAGTGAATCCTTGTATAGTTTCTAGGCTTGCTAGAATTCCGTAATGCAAGGTGAATGTTTTCACCAAAGGGGTAAACAGTATAAACAATTTAGAATTTGTAGTTATAGTCTGTCTCTGTCACATACTTTGTTTTGTTTTGACAACCATTTAAAAATATAAAAGTTATTCTGAATTCACAGACTATATAAAAACAGTCTGTGGGACCCATTTGAGCCTCTTATCTGTAGTATGGCAACCCCAGTCATAAAGTACTACCTTCCTGTCAACGTCTAGTGCGTTGGGGGCCCTGGGTAAGGGTCACGCAATAACCAGGACACAGGGGATGCAGAGAAGAATAAACAACTACATGCTTTACGAGAGTTAGTAGAAGCAGGATATATTAATCATTATATCGTGACATTACCTTAGTACAAACTTCATACAGTCTTCAGGCTGTTGAGATAATGTCTGTCTCCAGCTAATTCTAAGACTCAATATTATGGTTATGAAAATACAAAATAAAGCTCTTATATGTAAAAACATTAGGAGACAAATAGTCACAAGAGCCACTTCCTTATCCCAAGATAAATTCTAGCAGAACATTAAGATGTAGGCAGCGAAAGTATGCTTTCTCTTCACTTGGCCTGCCAAGCATCCAGGCACCTCAAGTTACTTCGTAGATCCTGGGAGGAAAGGTGTAGTTTGTTGACTAAATCTCCACACCTTCCAACATACTCCACTAGAGTTTTTAAAAATATCTTATTACTACTTTTTGTATTTTAAGCCCCAATTTGACAATGCTTATTGGAAATTAAGAACTGTATATTTTAATGACACTTATGTTTTTATATGGGTATGATATATATTTTTATTGTATTATCTGTGTATCAGTTAACTTTATCCTAAAATGGCATCATCGAGATAATTTGTATTTGTCTTCAATAACTTACTCTCTTAAGAAATCTACACAACTTAGTAGCTCCGATTTCAGTAAGAAACATCTTGGGAATTTTTAGAAATAACTGATTTTTTTCTTAGTGCATTTATATAGTTGTCCCCATGTTAAGGGCTTCATAGTTACACCATTTAGGCCCATTAATTCTGTTTTTCCTTTAATATCTTCTTAGTGCTATTGTAAATTATCTAAACCAGTTTTGAAACTAAGACAGGCCTATAGGAGCGTCATAACTGTCAGCTTTTTCATTTCTAGCACAGTAGGAATACATAGAACTAACATGATTGCCGTTGTCCTTCCTAATGGAAGATGGTGATACTGATAATATTCCTGGTCACCCTGAGGATGGTGTAGATCCACATCCCTTCTTCATTGTGTACATTTAAGCCTTAGTTGAGTAAGTCTCTAAATGATCAGACTTGTTGTTATATTAATATGCTTGTTTGGAAATGAACTTTAACTATAAGGTAGATTATCCATTAGAGAACTATTTTTCTCTTCCAGTGGAAGCTAACAAGTCTGAAGCTGCAGAGTCTGAAGTTGGGCCCTGTAATGGCTCTACTCGTGTTGGGCCCTTTAATGATTCTACTCACATTTCTCTACAAGAAGGAAACCAGTCTTCTGTCAGTCATTGCCTCCCTGATGTTTCTACAATTACTGAAGAAGGCTTATTTAGCCAAAAGAGTTTCCTTATTTTGGGTTTTAGTAATGAAAATGAATGTAACATTGCAAACATCATAAGAGAATATGCGGGAAAGATTGTATCCCTTCCGAGCAGAGTTGTTGCAGATTATGCTGTAGTTCCCTTGCTGGGATGTGAAGTAGAGGCAACGGTTGGAGAGGTTGTTACAAATACGTGGCTGGTAAGAAAACACTAACAGTTGGAATGCACTATTGAAGGATATTTGAATGAATACCAAAAGTGATAATGTTTAGTTCTTAGGCAGTTTAATTTAAAGAAATCGACACTTACGTTTTGAGTACTATCTATCTAGACTTTACTTTTAGCAAAGAAAATGTTTAAAATACAAAATTATGTAGACCTCTTGGTCCTGATCCTGGTGGAGTGGAGGTTACTGTCCCAGGGATCACAGTAACAACATTCCTTTTTCTTTTTTGGTGGGGTTCAGGGTCTTGCTCTGTAATTCAGGCTGGCCTTAAACTCACTGTATAGCCCAGGCTGGCCTTGAGCTCACAGTGATCCTCATGCCTCAGCCTCTGAAGTACTGTGATTATAGGCATGTGCCACCAGTCCTGGCCCTTAGTAAGTTACTCTAGGTCAATCCCATACTATTTATTTTTCCTCACAACCAAAGTGTGACGTGCTTTTTCAACATCTCAAGAATTAAGAGAAAAAAATGATAAATGAATACATTGGAAAAAATGAATTTTGAAAAATTTCAACTCCAATCTTTGTGATTTTAATATCTAAATGTAATGAATTTATGTCTGTATTGTTCTTTAGATATCATTTTCATTTTAAGTATTTACGTTAACATTTCATTGAAACTAAAACTGGTACTATATTTGAATTAGTGTTAACCACTAGTTTCTTCATCCAGGTTGACGTTACTGTTTCTCTTGTTTTTAAAAGGTTACTTGTATAGACTATCAGACTTTAATTGATCCAAAGTCAAATCCTCTCTTCACACCAATCCCAGTAATGACAGGAGTGACTCCTTTAGAGGATTGTGTTATTTCCTTCAGCCAGTGTGTTGGAGCAGAAAAAGATTCTCTGATATTCTTGGCAAGTTACCTTGGAGCAAGGTATGGGATGTTTTAATGTGCCTGCTGTTGTGTACTTTTTAATTTATTTTGACTTACTAGAAAGCATTTTAATTAGAATTTGGCCAGGTATTTTTATTGTATTTGTGAGTAATGGATAGTGTATCTGATGGCTCAAGGTGATAGAGGGCAGGAAACAATGAGCTGAATGTCTGGCAAACATTTAAGACCACAGGCATTAACCAGGCAGGTATGCCACACAACTGTAATCCTGACACCTGGAGGCTGAAGTGGGAGAATAAAATGTTTGAGACCAGCCTGGGCTACAAAGTGAGTTTGAGGCCAGCCTGGACTGTATGGTGAGACCCTATCTGGAAAAAAAAGAAAAA